>NC_086125.1:27020386-27337886 GCF_963921235.1 Mobula hypostoma
AAATTTCAGGGAAGTGTATGGTGTTATATCTGTACTTTGATGATAATTTTACTTTAAACTTTGAGAATTGATGGAGATGAATGATTCTTTGTGGTGATTAAATATCTCACTGCATATTAAGTGACTAATTTTCCGTCAGGTGCTACTGGGAGGTGTCGGTCAGGTTGATGTTACCAGCTTCCAGGAGACTGTCTGGGCCGGCATCCAGGACAAGTATAAATCTGAGGTCAGTGAATTTTGTTCAATGACATATTACTGCTTTTCAGTGCACTAAATTTGTAATGCATATCAGCTGTGCATTGTTTTTACGTTGGAGTATGATACCCTAATAGTGATTATCCTTTGCCTCACTGAAATGACTGATGAGCATGAGCCTTTGATAGGACATTAGGAGGAGATGGAAATCCAGAACAACACACACAAAATTATGGAAGAACTCAGCAGGTCAGACTGCATCTGTAGAGGGGAATATATAGTCAACCTTTTGGTCCAAGACCCTTCCATCAGGACTGAAATATAAGAGAGCAGGGACCTTAATTAAATTGGGGGTCAGAGAAGGAGTACAAGTTGGCAGGTGATAGATGAATCCCAATGAGGGTTGATGGGTGGGGGAAGGGGTGATGAAAGGGAATGACGTGTGAAGCCAGGAGGTGATAGGTGGAAGAGGCAAAGGGCTGAAGAAGGAATCTGACAAGAGGGCAATGAACCATGGAAGAAAAGGAAGAAGAGGGGGAACCAGAGGGAGGTTATGGGCAGGTCATGAGATGGGGGAAGAGAAGCAGTGTGAGGGAAGACAAAGTAAGGGGGAAAAATGCAGGAAAAAAAAGTGGGGAGAGTACAGGACAGGAATTTCCAGCCTCACGTCACTGCTTTTTTCTGGTTTCTGTCCCTTTTACTTTCCAGTCCTGATGAATGGTCTCAACCCAAAATGTCAACTGCTTATTCTTCTCCAGTTTATTCAGCCTGACCTGCTGATTTCATCCAGCATTTTGTTTGTTAATCTTATTTAATCTAACTTGCCTGCCCTTTAAAATAATTGCTAAGACATCAGAGAGTACATTAGACAGCAGAGAGCTTGCCAGCTTGTACTCCTTCCCCTCCTTCCATCATCTTATTCTGGCTTCTGCCCTTCCCATTCCTGATGAAGGGTCTCAGCCTGACTTGCTGAGTTCCTCCAGCATTTTGTGAGCCTTTGTTGGGAGGTTGATTGGACATGGGCAAATGCTGACCGTGGACACACGGTGACCATGCTTGATTTGTTCCTATTTAATATTAGCACATTGATAACAACAGAAAGCAGTTTAATGTGGAAACTTATGTTTTCATCTACTAAAATAACTTAAGAACTGGAAACAGGAGTAAGACACATTCCTGTCCTAGTGCTCTTTTTCACTTGCCCACCTGATCTCCATGTCCTGTGATTCCCTTTGCCCTAATATCTATTGATTGCAGTCTTGTATGCACTTAAGAACTGTCTACAGCTCTCCGTTGTTGAAATTTATTTATTTTTGAGATTATAACATAGTAAGAGGCCCAACGAGTCTGTGTCACTGAATTATACCCACATGAACAATTAATCTACTAACCCATACTACTTTGTAATGTTACAGGAAACCAGCGCACCTGGAGGAAATCCACATGGTCACATGGTGAATGTACAGACTCCTTTAAGTGCAGTGGGAATTGAACCTGGATCGCTAGTGCTGTAATAGCATTACACTAATTTCCGGATTTCTAATTTCAAAATTCCTAAGGAATTTTCATGCAAGAGTCAAATCTGAGATTTCCTGCCTTATTGGTCATATGATGGCAGATACCTTAACAGGGTTCACAGCTGGGGTGCAGTTGAAACAATTAATAGAATTGAGTTTAGTACATGTGTATCTTTGCCATATGGTTTTGTATTTCACTGCTCCTTTTCAGACCATCACTTCCTCTTCTACTGTAGGCTGTCAACGAGGTCTCCCCTACCCCAGAGATTCCTGTGGAAGGTGGAGCAGACAGTAGTCCTCAACCAGACCTCGAAGAGCAGAGGAAGACCGATGATGAGGATTACGGGGAAGACCAGGATAACGGTGTTGATGAGGATGACAGTGAGAGTGATAGTGAATTTGAAGAGGAGGATGATGATGATGTAGGGGAAGATGATTATAAGGTAAACAAAGAAAAACATGTTTGTGTTTTACTGATTCAAATATTTGGTAGCATTGCGATTAGCACAGTGCTTTACAGGACAAATGGCCCAGTTTCAATTCCCGCCGCTGCCTGTAAGGAGTTTGTATGTTTTCCCCGTGAGCACATGGATTTCCTTTGGGTGCTCCAGTTTTCTCCCACAGTACATAGACGTACTGGTTGGTACATTATTTGGTCATTGCAAATTGTCCTGTGATTAGGCTCGGGTTAAATCAAGGGATTGCTGGGTGGCCTGTTCCATGCTGTATCTCAATAAATGAAAATTTTAGAAAAATATATATAAAAATGGGCTAATAAATTTATGCAAACATACAACACTGAGTCCCAAAACAGAAGAGGATAGTTGTCTTTTACATTTGATAAAATGATCTATCTCGGGCTAGTTTCCTGTAACCAGCAGGTAAGAGCGGAGTGCTCACTCTGTCTCATCAAGCACTGACTGTAACCATGGCAGCTGTCTTTCAGTGGCTGCCCCTCGGTGTTCTGACTTCTCAGTGGAAGGAAAGAGGGAGAGAAAGGGGTGCTCTGCATTTGATTCACAAATTGAAAATCTTTCTTTCTTTACTACTTTGTTGGCTAACAAGATCATAAGATGTAACAGCTGTTTGGCTGTAGTGCCTGTGGCAGCTCTCTTTAAAAGATATAGCCATGTAATCCCACTCTGATGGTTTGTTCTTGTGGTCCTAAATGTTTTCACTCCAGCTCTTTATCATAGTTCCTTTAAAGTGTTGTTTTGAGCCTACTTCCTTTGTTCTTATGGATACTGCATTCCAGGTGCCAACTTGCACCCTCTAAACTTTTAACAGCACACAAAATGTGCCTTGCTTAAGGCACTGAAGAGTGCATTAGAACAGAGGGATCAGGGAAGGCACCACAGCATAAAAGCCAGGATCAACAGGCTGCATGGCAGCTTTTCCACCAGGCCATCAGATTGAGTAATTCATGCTAATACAATTGTATTTCCATGCTATATTGACTGTCCTGTCGTACATATGATTTATTACAAATTACTATGAATTTCACATTGCGCACTTAGACAGTGATGTAACAAAGATTTTTACTCGTACATGTGAAGGATGTAAGAATGAACGTCAATTCAATTCAATACATATCTATAATTCCTTATGTGGCATTACAGGTAGTAGAGAGAGATTTTGGCATATTAGCCTTCATAAATCAAAGTTTTAAGTACAGGTGTTAGGATGTTATGTTGAAGTTTTATAAGATGTTGGTGTGACCTAATTTGGAGTATTGTATAGTTTTGGTTGCCTAACTACAGGAAAGATGTAACTAAGATTGAAAGGGTACAGAGAACATTTGCAAGGATGTTGCCAGGTTTGGAGGATCTGAGTTATAAAGAAAGATTGAGTAAGTTAGGACTTTATTCCTTGAAATGTAGAAGACTGAAGGGAGATTTTTGCTAGAGGTATATATATAAAAAAAAATGTGAGGGTATAGATATGGTAATCCAAGCACACTTTTTCACTGTGTTCGGGTGGGTCTGCAACTAGAAATTATGGGTTAAGGGTGAAAGGTGAAATATTTAAAGGGAATATGAGGGGAAACTTCACTCAGAGGGTGATGAGAGTATGGAACAATCTGCCAGTAGAAGTGGTGGATACAGGTTTGATTTCAACATTGAAAAGAAGCTTGGTTAAGTATATGGATGGGATGGATATAGAGGCCTATGATCTGGGTGCATGTTGATGGGACCAGGCAGAATCACGGTTTGGCATGGACTAGATGGGCCAAAGGGCCTGTTTCTGTGCTGTAGTGTTCTGTGACTCGACAGTGCTGCAGGAACTCAGCAGGTCAGACAGTATTAGGAGAAATGGACAGTTAATGTTTTGAGAAAAAACACATATTTTGTGTGCTTCTCAAGATTTCCAGCATCTGCAGTCTGTCTTGTATCAAAACTAACAAGTATCCTAATGTTTTTTGGACAGTCAACTTGTCTCTTTTCTGGTTGGAATTTTCTTTTTCTCCCCCTTGATTTATTCAGTTGAAACTTTTCATGATCTTGTGCAGGGTTACATTTCTTCCACTTGATCTTTTGTCTAACTATCTTTCCTGACCCAAATGCTGGCAGGTGACGGTCTGGAGAGAAATTCACTCAGTGGCCACTTTATTAGGTACATTTGTGCACCTTGTTAATGCAAAATATCTGCTCAGCCAGTCATGTGCAGACATGGTCAGTAGGTTCCGTTGTTGTTCAGACCAAATAGAATACAGAAAAAAATGTGATCCAAGTCACTTTGTTAGTGACAGATGTGGTGGTTTAAGTATCTCAGAATCTGCTGATTTTCATGCACAACACTCTAGGTTTTACAGAAAATGGTATGAAACACAAAGAACTACCAGTGAGTAGCAGTTTTGTTGGTGAACACGCCTTGTTAATGAGATGGGTCAGAGAATAATGGCCAGAGTGATTCAAGCCGACAGGAAGGCAACAGTAACTCAGATAGCCACGCATCATGTCAGTGATGTGCAGAGAAATGTCGCTGGACACAAACCTTGAAGTGGATAGGTGACAATAGTGGAAGACCACACCCGGTTGCACTCCTGTCCCTAATAAGTGGCCACTGAATGTGAGGTGTTTGGTTCCTCCTCTCAGACCCCACTGTCAATTTATAGTCCCTGGAGACTGGAATGCAACTTGAATCTCTCCCTTTTCCAAAAAGGGATTTAGTCTTTTCTAGCTTGTTGATGTGTGCTTGGAGGTTTTCAAAATGAAAATGTTTATGTTCCTTCTCCAAACTCAGGTTGCTAATACAGGTCCACAATCCCTTATCTGAAATCCTTGGGGACAGTTGCATTTCGGAATTCAGAATTTTTCGGATTTTAGAAAATTGATAATTAACCTACAGGTGGACTTTAGGACCCGGGAGAGCTCCGGACCTATGCACATTCTCTCGTATACTTTAAATCATCTCTAAATTACTTATAATACCTAATACAATGTAAATGCTATGTAAATAGTTGATATACTGTATTGTTTAGGGAATAGTGACAAGAAAAAAAGTCTGTACATGCTCAAACAATGAGTGCTGGAGAGAGAACGTCCGGGTTTTCCCGATCCGCGCTCTTTTTGACATTTACACAGTGAAATTAAACACAAAGTGAACACAAAACGTATATGAGAAAGACATTTTTGAAATTTTCGTTATTTTTTTTTCTCCAACGGCTTTCTGAGAGGTGGGACTGCGCAGGCGTGTGACGTCGGGCTGTGCAGTGCGGCAGATTTAAAAGGAACAAAGCCTCATAGAGCGGGCAGCGTAGTTTGCGGGCTGCGGAGTGAGCCGGGAGCAGAGTGAAGACTTAAGGGCTTCGGCTCACCGGGCTTAGGCGGAAGCGGGCGAGGCGAGGAAGGTTTGACATTCATTTTCTGTTGCTATTTGAGGAGAGGGACATTATGACTGTGAGGGCAGTTTGCTGTTCTCGGTGTGGGATGTGGGAGGCCCTGGAGTCTCCAAGCCTCCCGGACGTCTACATCTGCGCCAAATGCATCGAGATGCAGCTCCTAAGGGACCGCGTTACGGAACTGGAGCTGCAGCTCGATGACCTTCGTCTGGTCAGGGAGAGTGAGGAGGTGATAGAGAGGAGTGGAAGGCAGGTGGTCACGCCGGGGCCACGGGAGGCAGACAAGTGGGTCACGGTTAGGAGGGGGAAGGGGAAAAGTCAGGTGATGGGGAGTACCCCGGTAGCTGTGCCCCTTAACAACAGGTACTCCTGTTTGAGTACTGTTGGGGGGGACAGCTTACCTGGGGGAAGCGACAGTGGCCGTGCCTCCGGCACAGAGTCTGGCCCTGTAGCTCAGAAGGGTAGGGCAAGGAAGAGGAGGGCAGTTGTGATAGGGGACTCGATAGTAAGGGGGTCAGATAGGCGATTCTGTGGACGCAGTCCAGAGACCCGGATGGTAGTTTGCCTCCCTGGTGCCAGGGTCCGGGATATTTCTGATCGTGTCCAAGATCTCCTGAAGTGGAAGGGTGAGGAGCCAGAGGACGTGGTACATATAGGTACCAATGACATAGGTAGGAAAAGGGATGAGGTCCTGAAAGGAGAATATAGGGAGCTAGGAAGGGAGTTGAGAAAAAGGACCGCAAAGGTAGTAATCTCGGGATTACTACCTGTGCCACGCGACAGTGAGAGTAGGAATGCGATGAGGTGGAGGATAAATGCGTGGCTGAGGGATTGGAGCAGGGGGCAGGGATTCAAGTTTTTGGATCATTGGGACCTCTTTTGGCGCAGGTGTGACCTGTACAAAAAGGACGGGTTACACTTGAATCCTAGGGGGACCAATATCCTGGCAGGGAGATTAGCGGGGGCTACTGAGGTGACTTTAAACTAGAATGGTTGGGGGGTGGGAATCAAATTAAAGAGGCTAGGCGTGAGGAGGTTAGTTCACGACAGAGGGATGGGAACCAGTGTAGGGAGACAGAGGGGTGTAAAGTGAGGGTAGAAGCAAAAAGTACAAAGGAGAAAAGTAAAAGTGGCAGGCTGACAAATCCAGGGCAAGCATTAAAAAGGGCCACTTTTCAACATAATTGTATAAGGGCTAAGAGAGTTGTAAAAGAGCGCCTGAAGGCTTTATGTGTCAATGCAAGGAGCATTCGTAATAAGGTGGATGAATTGAAAGTGCAGATTGTTATTAATGATTATGATATAGTTGGGATCACAGAGACATGGCTCCAGGGTGACCAGGGATGGGAGCTCAACGTTCAGGGATATTCAATATTCAGGAGGGATAGACATGAAGGAAGGGGAGGTGGGGTGGCGTTGCTGGTTAAAGAAGAGATTAACGCAATAGAAAGGAAAGACATAAGCCAGGGAGATGTGGAATCGATATGGGTAGAGCTGCGTAACACTAAGGGGCAGAAGACGCTGGTGGGAGTTGTGTACAGGCCACCTAACAGTAGTAGTGAGGTCGGAGATGGTATTAAACAGGAAATTAGAAATGTGTGCAATAAAGGAACAGCAGTTATAATGGGTGACTTCAATCTACATGTAGACTGGGTGAACCAAATTGATAAAGGTGCTGAGGAAGAGGATTTCTTGGAATGTATGCGGGATGGTTTTTTGAACCAACATGTCGAGGAACCAACGAGAGAGCAGGCTATTCTGGACTGGGTTTTGAGCATTGAGGAAGGGTTAATTAGCAATCTTGTCGTGAGAGGCCCCTTGGGTAAGAGTGACCATAATATGGTGGAATTCTTCATTAAGGTGGAGAGTGACATAGTTAATTCAGAAACAAAGGTTCTGAACTTAAAGAGGGGTAACTTTGAAGGTATGAGACGTGAATTAGCTAAGATAGACTGGCAAATGACACTTAAAGGATTGACGGTGGATATGCAATGGCAAGCATTTAAAGGTTGCATGGATGAACTACAACAATTGTTCATCCCAGTTTGGCAAAAGAATAAATCAAGGAAGGTAGTGCACCCGTGGCTGACAAGAGAAATTAGGGATAGTATCAATTCCAAAGAAGAAGCATACAAATTAGCCAGAGAAAGTGGCTCACCTGAGGACTGGGAGAAATTCAGAGTTCAGCAGAGGAGGACAAAGGGCTTAATTAGGAAGCGGAAAAAAGATTATGAGAGAAAACTGGCAGGGAACATAAAAACGGACTGTAAAAGCTTTTATAGATATGTAAAAAGGAAAAGACTGGTAAAGATAAATGTAGGTCCCCTGCAGACAGAAACAGGTGAATTAATTATGGGGAGCAAGGACATGGCAGACCAATTGAATAATTACTTTGGTTCTGTCTTCACTAAGGAGGACATAAATAATCTTTCAGAAATAGTAAGGGACAGAGGGTCCAGTGAGATGGAGGAACTGAGCGAAATACAAGTTAAATAGGGAAGTGGTGTTAGGTAAATTGAAGGGATTGAAGGCAGATAAATCCCCAGGGCCAGATGGTCTGCATCCTAGAGTGCTTAAGGAAGTAGCCCAAGAAATAGTGGATGCATTAGTGATAATTTTTCAAAACTCGTTAGATTCTGGACTAGTTCCTGAGGATTGGAGGGTGGCTAATGTAACCCCACTTTTTAAAAAAGGAGGGAGAGAGAAACTGGGGAATTATAGACCGGTTAGCCTAACGTCGGTGGTGGGGAAACTGCTGGAGTCAGTTATCAAGGATGTGATAACAGCACATTTGGAAAGCGGTGAAATGGTCGGACAAAGTCAGCATGGATTTGTGAAAGGAAAATCATGTCTGATGAATCTCATAGAATTTTTTGAGGATGTAACTAGTAGAGTGGATAGGGGAGAACCGGTGGATGTGGTATATTTGGATTTTCAAAAGGCTTTTGACAAGGTCCCACACAGGAGATTAGTGTGCAAACTTAAAGCACACGGTATTGGGGGTAAGGTATTGGTGTGGGTGGAGAATTGGTTAGCAGACAGGAAGCAAAGAGTGGGAATAAATGGGACCTTTTCAGAATGGCAGGCGGTGACTAGTGGGGTACCGCAAGGCTCAGTGCTGGGACCCCAGTTGTTTACAATATATATTAATGACTTGGATGAGGGAATTAAATGCAGCATCTCCAGGTTTGCGGATGACACGAAGCTGGGTGGCAGTGTTAGCAGTGAGGAGGATGCTAAGAGGATGCAGGGTGACTTGGATAGGTTGGGTGAGTGGGCAAATTCATGGCAGATGCAATTTAATGTGGATAAATGTGAAGTTATGCACTTTGGTGGCAAAAATAGGAAAACAGATTATTATCTGAATGGTGGCCGATTAGGAAAAGGGGAGGTGCAACGAGACCTGGGTGTCATTATACACCAGTCATTGAAAGTGGGCATGCAGGTACAGCAGGCGGTGAAAAAGGCGAATGGTATGCTGGCACTTATAGCGAGAGGATTCGAGTACAGGAGCAGGGAGGTACTACTGCAGTTGTACAAGGCCTTGGTGAGACCACACCTGGAGTATTGTGTGCAGTTTTGGTCCCCTAATCTGAGGAAAGACATCTTTGCCATAGAGGGAGTACAAAGAAGGTTCACCAGATTGATTCCTGGGATGGCAGGACTTTCATATGAAGAAAGACTGGATGAACTGGGCTTGTACTCGTTGGAATTTAGAAGATTGAGGGGGGATCTGATTGAAACGTATAAGATCCTAAAGGGATTAGACAGGCTAGATGCAGGAAGATTGTTCCCGATGTTGGGGAAGTCCAGAACGAGGGGCCACAGTTTGAGGATAGAGGGGAAGCCTTTTAGGACCGAGATTAGGAAAAACTTCTTCACACAGAGAGTGGTGAATCTGTGGAATTCTCTGCCACAGGAAACTGTTGAGGCCAGTTCATTGGCTATATTTAAGAGGGTGTTAGATATGGCCCTTGTGGCTACGGGGGTCAGGGGGTATGGAGGGAAGGCTGGGGCGGGGTTCTGAGTTGGATGATCAGCCATGATCATAATAAATGGCGGTGCAGGCTCGAAGGGCCTAATGGCCTACTCCTGCACCTATTTTCTATGTTTCTATGTATAGTTAAGTGGGATAAATAAAAACTACAAATACTATTATAGTTCTGTTAAACATTCAAAAAAACATAAAAATATTCAGCCTCAAACGAACCGAATCAAACACATGGTAAATGACGTAAATACTCTAGGACATTGACAGGTTCAAACCAAGCTAGTTAAGTTGCATTACATCTGGCAAACAAAGCTAAATACTCTACAGGTACCTGATGGGCCAGGAACAAGATTCTCAAGTTATGAAGCAGCACTATGACAGATGGCATTTTTAAAGATTTCTTCAAGTGTTATCTGTCTCATTAACATAGGTTTATGTCTAAGCAATCTCTCTTTAACTGAGTAAACTGCCATAATCTCTTGCTCACTGATAAATGCACGTTGTTCAAGGCCAGCAATTAACTGATCACACATTTTCACCATATCGTCTGTGGGGATTTTTTCACCTGTGTTCACTATGTCATCATCATCACTACTTTCTTCATGCTTATCTGTATTTAACAGCATTTCAGCAATTTCCCCATCACTCAAGGAATGCACAACAGGTGCATCATTGTCAATGTTCAGCATTTCTTTGATGTCAGCTTCCTTTAATTACACTTCTGTTCGATAACATTTTAGCGTAAGTTACGAGGTTTGATATCATCATATTAGTGACAAGAAATCCTTCAGAGTCTTGATCTGTAGGTTCGTTTACATCAAACATCATTGTAGGCCAAAGTCTGTGCCAAGCATTTGTTAATGTTAATTTACCAACATCATTCCAAGCATTAGCAGCTGCGTAAATGGCATACTGAACATTGAACTCTTTCAGGAAGTCTTGGATTCCTACTCCTCTGTTGACTGCAGAAAGCATACAATTCAAAAAATAGTCTTTATACTTGCTTTTCATGGAGCGTAAAATTCCTTGGTCACGAGGCTGTAATATAGATGTCGCATTGGGGGGCAAGTAAATTGCGAAAACATGACTTTTCACAAGAAGTTTGGCAGGGGGATGTGCAGAGCCGTTGTCCAGGAACAATAAAATTTTACAGTTTTCTTCCAGTCCAGCTTGCCTGCAATGAGCTCGTGCCCCTGGTACAAAGTGGTTATTGAACCAGTCAGAAAACATTTCTCGGGTTACCTGTGCTTTCTTGTTTGCATAATAATGCACAGGTAAATTGCGTACAGCTTTCAGACATCTCAGATGTTGGCTTTTTCCAATCACTGCCAACTTCACCTTGTGTGTGCCTGCTGCATTGGCACACCCAAGAATAGTTAACCTGCCCTTAGCATCTTTAAAACCTGTTGGTGCTCCCCCATCAGCCATTGTTAATGTTTTTCTAGGAACGTAGTGCCAGTACAAACCTGTTTCATCAGCATTGTAAATTTGTTCAGGGCTAATGTTTTCATCAGATGTTATCTTGGCAAATTGGGGAATGTAATTTTCAGCTGCTTCATGATCAGAAGCTTTCTCACCACAGATTTTCAGATATTCTACACCATGACGCTTACATTTCTGCAGCCAGCCCTCTGAATATTGACACTCACCTTCAATGTTCAGTTCTTCATGGTATATTACAGCCTGTTTCATGATCAACATGCCAATCAGCGGCGTACATTCACTTCTTCGTTGTCTAATCCATTCAATCAACACACGGTCAAGATCTTCATTGTTTTCCTGTTTTTCATTAGTTTATGGTCATCACTGCCACTATAAAACTTCAGCTACTTGTCTTTGTTTCTTTAAATCATATACAGTGGTAGTTCCGACGCCATATCCTTCAGTAAGATGCCACACAGACACACTACGATCAAGCTTCTGCAATAACTCCACTTTCTGTGTTATTGCTGATGATAGATGCTTCCTTCTCTTTTTCTCATTGTTACCCATAGGGATATCTGCAGCTCTTTTTGGCATTTTCACAGTGAAATTAAACACAAAGTCAACAGTGGACACAAAATATCAGCGAACAGCAAATACACATGTAACTGGTACGACGTGCTGAATCCACGGCTGACGTCTAGCGGCCTCTGCTAGTGCCGCCACGTCACACCTGAGTGACGGCAGCTGTTGGCGAAAAAAACTTTGGTTTTCAGAGCTTTTTGGATTTCAGAATTTCGGATAAGGGATTGTGGACCTGTACGACGTACTGTGGAATGCTCAGGCAATAATGATGTCCGACAAAGCTGAAGGTATTGAGAATGCAACCAGATGGAGTGGGTTCTCATTAATCTTTACACCCTATGCAGCTAATACAACGTGTTATTGTTACAGCTCTGTATGAATTTAAAAATTTCTTTTTGAATCCTGTCAGTAATTTCATTTTGTATAATAATTCAAATGAGTTCCTAAGAGTGATCTTTTGAAAAGTCAGTACAGGTTATCTGAACATCCATGGGAATTCTCACTATATCCATTGTGTTACACTATCAGCTGAAAGATGCATCTGGTCTATATGCAAACAGCAGTATTAGTAACATTCCTTTGCCCTCAACAACCCAGCATGTGGTTCCTTCTGAACCCCCACAATTAATTTTATCAAATTAGTGGCAGCTCGCACAAGTTTAATGCTGCATCATTTGCAGTTAGACGATAAGACATAGGAGCAGAATTAGGCCATGTGGCTCATTGAGTCTGCTCCGCCATTTCATCATGGCTGACTTATCGTTCTCAACTCCATTTTCCTCAACTCACCAACAATAGGAAACATGTCCATTCTACCTAGGCCTTTCAATACTAAACTCTAGCGAGTACAGGCCCACAACCGTCAAACACTACTCGTACATTACCGGTTGCATTCCTGGAATAACTCATGAAACTGCTTTAGACCCTCTCTAATACCAGCACACCTTTTCTGAAATGAGGAGCCCAAAACTGCTGTCAGTAGTGTGGTCTGACCTATGCCTTATAAAGCCTCAGCATTACATCCTTGCTATTCTGCTCCTATAGTGCCTATAAAAAGTGTTCACTCCCTCTTAAGAGTTTTCATGTTTTTTTGTTTTACAACTTTGAATCACAGTAGATTTAATTTGGCTTTTTTGACACTGATTAACTGAAAAAGACTGCTTCATGTCAAAGTAAAAACAGATCTCTACAAGGTGATCTAAATGAATTACAAATATAAAATACAAAATAATTGATTGAATAAGTATTCACCCCCTTCAAATCAGTATTTTGTAGACACCTTTTGGCACCTTGAGTCTGTGTGGATAGGTCTCTATCAGCTTTGTACATCTGGACACTGCAATTTTTCTCCATTCTTCTTTACAAAACTGCTCAAGCTCTGTGAAATTGCATGGGGATTATAAGTGAGCAGCCCTTTTCAAGTCCAGCCACAAATCCCCAATTGGATTGAGGCCTGGACTCTGACTTGGCCTCTCCAGGACATTAACTTTGTTTATAAACTATTTCTGTGTGGCTTTGGCTCAATGCTTCCAAGTCACAGTTCTCTTGCACACTGAAACAGGTTTTCCTCCAGGATTTTCCTGTATTTTGCTGAATTCATCTTACCCTCTACCTTTGCAAGACTTCTATGGCCTGCTGCAGTGAAACGTTCCCACAGCATGGTGCAGCTACTATCATGCTTCATGGTAGGGATGATGTGTTTTTACTGTGTGGTATTTGGCTTGCACTAAACATAGCATTTAGTTTGATGGCCCAAAAGCTCAGTTTTGGTTTCACTAGACCATAGAGCCTTCTGCCAGCTGACTTCAGAGTCTCCCATATGCCTTCTGGCAAACTCTAGCCGAGACTTCATGTGAGTTTTTTTCAACAGTGGCTTTCTGTTTGCTGTTCTCCCTTAAAGCTGCGACTGGTGAAGCACCTGGGCAACAGTTGTTTGTGTAGTCTCTTCCATCTCAGTCACTGAAACTTGTACCTCCTCCAGAGTTGTCATAGGTCTCTCGGTGGCCTCCCTCACAAGTCCCCTTCTTGCATGGTGACTCAGTTTTTGAGGACGGCCTACTGTAGGCAGATTACAGCTGTGCCATATTCTTTCCATTTCTTGACTGATGTGTCGATACTTCCTCCAAGGGACATTCAGTGACTTGGAAATGTTCCTGTATCCATCTCCTGACTATTACTTTTCAGTAAGCTTTTCTTGGAGTGTTCTTTTGTCGTCTTGGTGTAGCTTTTGCCAGGATACTGACTCACTAGTAGTTGGACCTTTTGGGTACAGATGTATTTTTACTACGATCAGTTGAGACACTTTGACTACACACAGGTTGCCAAAAACAGATCTCCATCAGAGGGCATGGTTTAAGAATAAGGGGCAGGTCATTTAGGACAGAGTTGAGGAGGAACTTCTTCTCCCAGAGAGTTGTGGAGGTGTGGAACGTGCTGCCTCAGAAGGCAGTGGAGGCCAATTCTCTGGATGCTTTCAAGAAGGAGCTAGATAGGTATCTTATGGATAGGGGAATCAAGGGTTATGGGGACAAGGCAGGAGCCGGGTATTGATAGTAGATGATCAGCCATGATCTCAGAATGGCGGTGCAGGCTCGAAGGGTGGAATGGTCTACTTCTGCACCTATTGTCTATTTAACTAATTATCTGATTTCTAAAACCAATTGACTGCAGTGATGATTTAGTGTGTCATATTAAGGGGGGGGGTGAATACATGTAATCAATTATTTTGTTTTTCATATCTCTAATTTAGATCACTTTGTAGAGATCTGTTTTCACTTTGACACGTTTCCTGTTTATCAATGTCAGAAAAGCCAAATTAACTCCACTGTTGTCGGACAATAAAACATGAAAACTTCTGGGGAGGGGTGGGGTGAATACTTTTTATAGGCACTGTATGTCTTGTAGTTTTTTGAGCAGCCAGATGGATAGAACAAAGTACAATTGACTAATTGTGATAAAGTAGAAAGCAGAATGTTGGATTGGGTTAGATAAACTACAGACATTAGCAGTTTGATTAGTTCATTCTGAGAGATGTGTTCAGCTTTTTAGTGTATTTCCAATTGTTTTTAACACTGCTGTGTTTTGCTTTAAATACATAGTTGAAAGTATCTGATTTTTAACACTTCAAGTTTATTGTCATTTGGCCATACACATGTATACAACTAAACAAACATCGTTCCTCTGAGGTCAAAGTGCAAAGCGTAGTATATGTCACACAAAGCATATTTGTTATGATCCACCAAACTAATCGCACGAGTCCCTGAGTGGCATGGCCTGAAGATAGGCAGGGTGATATAAAGCGCAAGGTATATATTTATGTTACTGGCACTATTATAATAAAACAAGCAGTCATATAAACATGTGAAACAGCAGCAATAAGAGATGAAAAGCGACCGGTGCAGGGTGAGAATGTCTGAGTTGTGGTGTGTGGGTAGGGGAGCCGGCAAGGCGTTCAGACAGGGTGTACCTGTGTGCTGGGTGGCAGCACAGTGTGAAGAAGTCCAGCAGCCTGGGGGGAGAAGCTGTTACCCAGCCTGACAGTTCTGGTTCTTCTGTGGTACCTTTGACCTCCCGCTGTTGGGTAGAAGAGATTGTGGAAAGCATGGGAGAGGTCTTTGACAGTGTTGGAGCCACTGCATGTGCAGTGCTGCTGATTCAAGTCCTGAATGGGGACTTGAAATGTTTTCAGCAACTGATTTTCACCCAGCAGTGTTTTGGATCCCTCCTGCCAGTCAGCTTTTGGTATTGTTAATCAGACACTGTTTTCTAGAGACCATGTCGTGTATGCACTTAGTCATGTATAACAAAGAATTTTAAGCTGCCAGACCGATAACGGTCCTTCTCTTTGTAGAATCAACAGAACAATTTATCAGAAAAGGAAGAAGTGGAGGAAGAGAAGATGCCAGCATATGATGAAGAAACACAGGTTCTGATTGATGGTATGTTCCTGTTCACTGAAGCTAACTTTGAATTGATGCATTTTTTTTCTGTACAGTTCACTTCCACTTGGTTTCGTTGGTCTTTAACCACTCATGTCTCTTCATTGTAGGGTAGGAAAGCCTCTCCATTTCAGCTATTCAATTGTCAGTTTTCAGACTTCACCCTCTCACCTGAGGACCTCATTAAAAGCAGATTTTTTGTTTCTTTCTGCATCCTTGGGCGAATGTGATATTGAATTAATTAAAGTGGACTGTCTACCAATATAGGCTGAGATCTGGACCGTAGTTGACTTAGGTCTTTGCTATAATTATATAATTCCTTTGTGACCCTTCACTTTATTTTCTTATGTCTTTCTGATCTGTAGGTCACTGTGATGTGGTCTCTCAGCTCAGACTATATGTGTATCTCTGTTTTAATTATCCATCATTTTCTTGCCATATCTTCCTTCCATTGTCTACGTTGGGGCACCGCAGTGGCAGTTAGTGCATTGCTTTATGGTGCCAGTGATTAGGGGTCAATTCCCACTGCTGTCTGTAAGAAATTTGTACGTTATTCCCTTGTATGGCCTCCCAAAACTCCTGCTGGGCAAAGTTCCGTCAGGAGTATCAGACGTCCAGTGGATAATTTTTCAAATGCAGTCATGGTAGTCTGGTTGCTGAGTCACTGGAGGCATCACAGCTGAGTCCTTGCTGCACTTAAGTATATAATAGCAACACCCAGCCAGAATCCTTGCATGAGGAAGCAAAGGACCTTGCTTGACCTGTGGTCTTGTGTTCCTAACCATACAGGCACCCTCGGTTGTGGCACTGTGAATGCCAAGGTCAATTCACCAAGCAGAGGTATCAAGTAATGCTTACATTCATCCTGCCTTTGGGACGGGTTTTTGACTGGAAAGTAAACAACTTGGCTTACACAAGATATGAAAACAGCTTTTTTTTTAAAGTTCCCCTTTGGGTAGTAACAGTCACAACAGCGATTAGACGAGAACTGACAATTCAGCAAATATTAAGTGTCATTTGCCATTGGGGCTTGTCCCTGCAATTAATGAAGCAAAACATGAGGTCAGGATCGCCTTTGGGGGCTGCATGCCTTCTGCATATTTTAGCTGTACCTGTAATAAATAGACATACTTTGAAGGAGTGAGCAGGTGCCTCATTACCTTATTTACAACCATCTTCTCTTTATAATTTACAGGTGTGTCGCTGTTTTATTCATATGGGTGTCTGATGCTTGTTTATATGATACAAGTGCAAAATGAAACCAGGGTTTTTGCAGGTTGAGGCACGTTTGTTCAGGTATTCTAGGTTCAGGTTTCATCCTGACTAAACTCCACTTAAAGCAAGGTAGATTTAGATTAATGGGGCACTCATTGTCTCTGTATCATTCCCTGACACATGCACAATTTGACATGCAGACAGAGATGATTGCGTCTCTATTGTTTGTTGATTCTCCATGCAAGAAGCAGAGCCAAGTGGCATTTGCTTTGGAGGTGCATTATTTACAAAGCCAATATGCCCAAGTGAAATTGGAGCTCAAGTTAAATGAGTCAAAATAGAACATGATTGCTGGAAGTCCAAAATAAGCACGTAGCCAGAAATACACAGGAGAGTACTGAAGTCAATCAGATGACCTCTTTTCTCTTGCAGATATTGATTAACACTGAACATATCCTGTTTTGGGTTTAAGCACCATTTATGACAGCTACTTGCTATCTAATATTCCTTTCTTGACAGTGTATACCACAACTAGGTATAACATTCAACTGATGTAATTCCCATTGAACGAGACACAATCGAAGGTGTGAGAATGCGAACATCTCTTTCTCTGCTGTCCTGCATTTTTGATTCCACATCAAGTGCATGAATAGTATGCTCAAAGCACATTTTTCTAATCATTTACATGAATGGATTTATTCCATAGTCTACTGTCCTCTCCTCTTAGATTTCATCTTCAGGCCTTTGTCACATTCCACTTATCACCTCCCAGCTTCTTGCATCATTCCCACTCTCCCTCTTCTCCCATCTACCTGTCACTCCCCTCCTCACCTGGATTTTGAGACATAGGAGCAAAATTCGCCCATTTGGCTATTGAGGCTGATTTATTATCCCTCTCAACCCCATGCTCATGCCTTCTCCCCATAACCTTTGACTCCCTTATTCATCAAGAACCTATCAACCTCTGCTTTAAATATACCCAATGACTTGGCCTCCACAGCCGTCTGACAACATATTCCACAGATTCACCACTCTTTGGTTGAAAATTTTCCTCCTCATCTCTGTTCTAAGGGGACATCTTTGAATTCTGAGGTTGTGCCCCCTGTTCCAAGACTCCCCTCATAATAGGATACATCCTCTCCACGTCCACTCTATCTAGGAATTGCAATTTTTGATAGGTTCCAATGAAATTCCCTCCTCATTTTTCTAAACTCCAGTGAGTACAGGCTCAGAACCATCAAATGCTCCTCATATGTTAACTCTTTCATTCATTTTTGTGAACCTCCTCTGAACCCTCTGTGATGCCATCACATCCTTTCTTAGATAAGGGGCCCAAAACTGTTCCCAATATTCAAAGTGCAGTCTGACCAGTGCCTTATGAAACATCAGCATCTCATCCTTGCTTTTATATTCTAGTGCTCTTGAAATGAATGCCAACATTGCTTTTGTTCTCCTTACCACTGGGCGCGTGGTCAAGTGGTTAAGATGTTGGACTAGCGATCTGAAGGTTGCGAGTTTGAGCCTCAGCCAAGGCAGCATGTTGTGTCCTTGAGCAAGGCACTTAACCACACTTTGCTCTGCACGTTTATAGCCCAGCGGCGGTGGTTGGTGCCGTATGGACAAGACAAGACACTGACTCGGCCTGTAAGTTAACCGTTAGGGAATCTTACATGAGGACTCCCATTGCTTTGCACCTCTGAGTTTTGAATTTTTTAAGAAAATAGTGTATGCCTTTATTCCTTTTGCTGAAGTACATGACCATATACTCTCCTATAGTATATTCCATCTGCTATTTATTTGCCCATTCTCCCAATCTAAGTCCTTCTGCAGACCTCAACATGACCTGTTCCTCCACCAATCTTCAAATTGTCTGACAAGGTTTGTGGTCCACTCTCCTATCAAATTCCATCTTCTTCAGCCCTTTGCCACCTCTGAGCTTCTTGTATCATTTTCACTCCTTTCCCCCACCTGCCTGTCATCCCCCTCACCTGGATCCACCTATCACCTTCCACCTCACCTTTTTATACTGGCAGTCTTCCCTCTTTCTTTTCAGTCCTGATGAAGAGTCTCAATTCGAAGTGTTGACTGTCCATTTCCCTCTGATGCTGCCTGACCTGCTGAGTCCCTTCAGTTTTTTGTTTGTTGTTCCAAATTCCCACTGTCTAGTACATGTTGAATCTGTAGTACAGATCGGTATTGAGTAATTAACTCTAACTCTGATCCGTAGTTGATTAACCTACCAGTTTCTTAGCAAAGCTCGGTGTCAGATGTTTTGGTCATTGTTTGAACCGAGGCTTATGATTAATCATAATGATCTTTGGGCAGCTACTTGCTGAGACAAATAGTGTTTTATAAGAATATTTAAGTGCAAGAAAATTATATATTTATGAAAATTAGATACATTAATAACATTTAAGTTATTTGGACATGTAAATGACAGGAAAGGTTTGGAGCAATATGGGCCAAGCGCATGGGATAGGAACTGGCGTGGACCAGTTGGACATGCGTTCTGTGTTTTAGGTCCAGCAACGTGGACATGTGACAAAGGACATCTGGTGCCCAGGCCTCTGCTCCATGCCGTAAAGCCAGTGATGTGGATGGGTGATGAAGAACATGTAAGGAAAGTGGGCTGTCTCAGGTCAGTGGGTTTCGGATCGGATATCCATGCAAGCAAGAGGTACGAGGGCTAATCAATCGGCGAGAATGGAATTTGAGCCTGGAGTTCAGGATTCTGTCATCGGCTGGTCTTGGGGCCGATACTGAAGATTGGAGCCCAAAGGTTGATCAAAAATCCTGATGTTGAAGCTTGAAGGCCCAAGAGTGAAGGCCCAGAGGCCAGTTCTGGAGTTTAGTGGTTCCGTTTAATATCAGAGAAAATATAGAGTATACAACCTGAAATTCTCACTCTCTGCAGGCATCCTCAAAACAGAAAATAAACCCAAAGAATGAATGACAGTTTTAAAAAAAAAACTCGAAGCCCCCTGACCCCTACCCCCTCCCACACACAAGCAGCATCAACCCTCCCCTCACTTACTCTGGTATAAAGCATCATCGTTCCCACCATCCACCATGCAAGCAACATCAAATCCCCCCCAAAGAGAGAATATGGTCTATAGTACATCAAAAACTAACTGTTCACTTCATCAACATTTTGATATCCCACAGGTTAGCTCTGTCTTGCTAAGAAGGGAGAGACAGGTATCGTTCCTTCCACAGCTGTTTCGATGTTGCAGTCAACCTGTAACGTTGCTTTTTATTCTGAGCTCCCCTACTTGAGAATTGGCAGCAAACTCACTCACCATTGAGAAAGGGAGTGATCGATCACTTGAGTACAGAGGCCTTTGACAGCCACTCTCGTTGTATTTGATATTCCGGCTCCTGCTATGCTTGAGTTCACATTGCTGGCAAGAACTTGTGTCCACAGGGCCACGCAAGGCTGCACCTAAACCCACCCGAATTCCGACCAAACCTGTACATACGGAAGGTGCAGCCAATCAGTGAGCTCCAAGAATGGGAACGTGCCTCCTTGCAGAACTACAGTTTGAGTGCCACGGAAAATCAAAGACCCAACAGGATTCCAGTCACCCTGAAAAAGAAAATAGAGACGTTAGAAGAGGAAGAATCCGAAATGTTGACTGTACTCTTTTCCATAGATGCTACCTGGCCTGCTGAGTTCCTCCAGCATTTTGTGTGTGTTGTTTGAATTTTGAGCATCTGGAGATTTTCAGATGTTTGTGAAGAGGAAGAATTTAATTGATTTGCTGATGGGCTGAGAGAAATCACCTACCGGTGCTATGATGTTGGAGGACAGTCTGTGTGGGTGAGAGGGGCTTGTTTTCTGTTTTGTTCTGGCGAACATTGTGGACATTTTTATGTTGGGGCCGGAATGTATGCTACCCTTGGCACATCCTTGGGTGTGTTGGTTGTACAATATGAATATGCAGTAACTGTTTAACTGACAAGGAATACCATTGCTTCCAACCTGAGGATAGAGACTGATATGAAAGTTACAGCAAACTGTCAGGTCAGCAGAGGTGGTCATTGGCTGCAGTCTGTCATCACTGCAGTACGTTGATGTGTCTAGGACAAAAAGGTGGCAGGAAAAATCATTGTGGACACTACTCATCCTGCTGAGTGCCTTTTCCAAAAGCTCCCTTCTGGAAGGTGGTCTAACAAAAAAAAACTTTACTCCATCCTAAATGCTTCTTCACCCAGGCAGATCAACCATTCTAGTTAGCCCGCCCCCCCACCCCTCTATTTATTAGTTTAGTTACTGCAATGCACAGTAAACACTTTAAACCACTTTTCATAATGCTAAACACAGGATTCTGCAGATGCTGAAAATCCAGAATAACAAACACAGATTGCTGGAGAAACTCATCTAAGGGCTAGCTATCCTAATGAAGAGTCTCTGCCTGACATGTGAACTGTTTATTCCTCTCCCTAGATGCTGCTGGTATTTATTTATGCATATTTTATTCCATATCTTATTTTGATGTACTTTTTTTTATAATGGTATGTTATTTATTTTTTGATGTATGTCACACCCTGGCCAGCACACCACAGCAAATTGCAAACATGTGGAAATGTATATGGTGAATAAAGTTGATCAGTGAAATGCTTTTGGCTTTCCTTTAATTTGGGCTCTCAGCTGAGCAAGTTCTTGTTCTGGTAGTTGACGACGAGGAGCGGCCACTACAGACTTAACTGCACTATTTCTGCAGAGCTGCTGCTGCAGCAGAAAACTGCTGCCATTGCTAGTTTTCTCCTGGCTTCCTTGCTGTATCCTCTTTATCTTTCGTCTTTAAACAGATCAAAGGACAGGTCAGAGCTGAGCCAGCAGCTTTCTGCCAGGGGTGTTTTCAGGCTTCTATCTATGAAAGTGACTTGTATTGGTGAAGCTGCCCACTGGATGTCAAGTCATTAGACAAAGCAAAGAGAATTTTTTTTGCTTTAAAGTTCAAGGCATGAAACAACAAAATAAGAAAAAATGCTTATCTGAAACTTTTTGATCCCAGTGCACAGCACAGTGTCTGAATTTTTCTTTCTACTTTGGAATTATTTGCTCTGTAAATGTGTTTGGATTTTATTACATCCAGTAATATAAAATGATTTTGGTGTGAGTGCACCTGCAGCTGCCATTTTGAAAAATTTTCTTTGAACCATGGAGAAATACCTCCTAAGAATCAGTTGAAGTGTCGGGCATTTCTGTACTCATAGGTTGCTTTTAGGAAATACTGGACATTTTGCTGAGCCTGGTTATTCTAAAAAGCACTGATTTGGAAATATTGCCGGGCATCCTGAAAGCTTACAGAGTCACTGAATAATACAGCATGATTACAGGCCTTCCAGCCCAATGATTCCATGCCAACCAGTTGTCCAAATTTCCAAGTACTTATCCAACCACTTCTTGAAGTGGTATGAATGGACCACTTTCTGGCAGCTCATTTCATATACTCACGAGCCTCAGTATGAAACTCTAAATCTGTGCCCCCTTATGGGGAGGAGAATTAAGTATTCCCCAATGTTAAGAAGATGGGATAGAAAAGATTACTTAGTTAGTAAGCTGTGGGCATGCTAAATTGACACTGGAAGCATGTGGGCTGCCCCCAGAACAATCCTCACTGATTTGATTTGACACAAACAGCTCATTTCACTGCATGTTTTGACAAATAAAGCTAATGTTATCTTCTCTTGATTTGATTCAGCAGAGCCACTGCTTGGCTCAACCATACAGCCCTGAATGATCTTGTTTAGCTGAGGTTGGACTAACCCAAGATTGCCTCTTACTTATTGTGCACATCTTAAATTAACTACACCTTAATTGCATTGTTATGAAAAAGGGTACATCTGGTCATCAGCTTCCCTCAGCAACATTGGCAAATTAGTTTGGTGGGGTCCAGGTTAATTCTCTTAAGACCTTTGACAACTGTCAGTGCTGAGCCTGCCTCCTCCACAGATCTCCCCCTTGTGTGCCTGCACGCAATTTTATTGAAAGCGGAGCCCCATATTGAGGATTATAATTGAACGGTCTAATTGTTAATCACAGGGGACTGCAGGATATTCAGTCATTCACGTGTCAGAGTGAAATTGTCGTAGCTTGTGACCTGTTTTTTCCCCCCTGAAATTCTGACCCTGTTGTTGATCCTGGGTAAGACCATCAGTCTGGCACTTTACTAGTCAACAGCCTGGCATATAACTGCTCTGGGACACAACATGTTCGACATAACCTCTTTTAATTAAACCTGCTCCTGTTCCTCATCAGCGCAGCATTTTATTTAAATTTATAAATCATTCTGTAAACTTGTACCATTTTCAGATGGGGGCAAAAACGAAACTTGGCATAGTGAGAAGGTTTAAAAAAAATTGATCATAATGAAATATGGAGAGGTTGTAATTGCAGGAGGGAAGGTGATGTTTGTGTAAGTGGTTATGTCAGTTTACATAAAGCTGATGTCACTCTCTCTCTCTCTCTCTCTCTGAGGATGGCAGGTGTGGGTTCCTGCCGGGAGGATAAGGCTCCATTTTCCAACTTAACTGTCGGCTCTGTGCTCAGGGCTGCAGGCTCCGTGGCGCCATGGTCTGCCAGAGCTGAGCTTCTGTACGCTCTCGGAGGACCATTTGAGAGAGCTTCGATTTTTAACCTATTGTGTACTTCCTTTCCAGTTCTGTCAATCTCTTTGAAGGTCTTCAATTCCCTGGAGCTTAGGAGTATGAAGGGAAATCTTTGAGGTGTACAGAATTATGAGGGGCATAGATAGGGTAAATACATGCAGGCTTTTTCCTCTGTTTGGGCAAGACTAGAACTAGATGTCATTGGTTTAGGGTAAGTGTGAAATATTTAATGGGAAGATGAGGGGGAACTTGATGCTGACCAACTCTCATAAATCAGTATTGAATATGGGAGTTGGGATGTTGAAGTTGTGCAAGACATTGGCAAGTTCAGGTCTGGAATGTTGTGTTCAGCTGTGGTCACCTACCTACAAGATTGAAAGTTATAGGGAATGGCTGAGAAAATTTGGCCTTATTCCCTAGAGCTTAGGAGAATTTTTCTTTATTATTAAGTGCAATCATGAACAATAGCCAGATCAGAAATGCTGATCAAGTCAACTAGTTCCCAAAGAGAACTCTGATAGACCAATCAGATGGTTGACTGCTGCTCAGCGATAGAACACAAAAGAAATAACAGGCACAAGGGTTGCTAGCCCCTGTACCTCAGAAACAGTGAGCAGTGCGGCGGAGGTAGGTGCTATGCACGACCTGATCTGAAAGCATCATGTTGACTCATAACAGATTGTGTTCACGGTGGAACAGCTTAGTCAAGGGTGGGGTGATCAGCACAGATGGACAAATTATACCTCCATTACCCCAATGAGGGGAATCTTAAAGGGGTATACACAATGAGAGGTATAGATAGGGTAACTACATGCCTGCGATCATTGTTCAATTCTGCCATTTGTAAGAAGCTTCTACGTTCTCCCTGTGACTGCATGTATTTCCTTCAGGTGCTTCAGTTTCCTCCCACATTCCAAAGAGACTTGGCTTAGTAGGTTAATTGGTCACGTGTAGATGGGCTGAAAGGGCCTGTTTACTGTGCTGTATCTCTAAACTAAACAAAATTATCAATGTCCTCAGATTCTAGGGAATGCTTAGCTGAGAGCTCACTATTTGCAGTATGCAAGGACATAAGCAAGTGCAGAGCATTGTCATACCAATATTCTGTGTCAGCACATGGCACTTCATGTAACTGTATGTGTTATAATTGTATAAAGCACTTTGAGGCATTTCAATGTGCCATCTGTCCTATTAATGCTATCATTACTATCATTCTTGTGAAGAAATTAAATGGTATTCACCAGTTCAAAGTTTGCTCTTTATATCTATTTGTTACTACGGTGTTGACATTGCTGGCAATATCTGCAATTATTATTCATTCCAGCTTCCCTGTAGACTAAGAAGGTAGGTTAGAGTCAACTGCATTAGTGAGTATGGACCCACAAGTAGCCCAGATTGGGTAGTCAGCACATTTGCCTCTGAACTGAAACAGATGAATTTTTACAGATGTAGTTTCATACTTTACTGCATCCTCTTTTAACTCTGGAAAGGAAGGAAGACTGCTTCTTCCCTCTTCCTTTCCGTTTCTGATGAAGGGCCTCGGCAGAAAACGTTAACTGTTTATTCCTCTGCATAGATGCTGCCTGACCTGAGTTCCTCCAATATTTTGTATGTGTTACTCTGGATTTCCAACATCTGTAGAATCCCTTGTGTTTATTATCCTCCTCTTTTATTTAATTTTTGAACTTCAGTTCCCAAGATGGCTTACTGGGATTCAGGGTTCTGCTGGGGTAATGAATCTAAACTCTGGCTGCTAGTTCCATTTTATTTATTTTCTTTAGAGTTGCAGGATGCTAACAGACTCTGTTGGCCCACTGAGCCCATGCCGTCCAATTACACCCATGTGACCAACTAACCTACGAACCCGTACATCTTTGAATGTGGGAAGAAACCGGAGCACCCGAGGAAACCCATGCAGTCAAGGGGAGAACATACAACCCCCTTACACATAGCAGCAGGGATTGAACCCGAGCTGCTGGCACTGTAAGTGTCACACTAACCTCTACACTGTCGTGTCACCTTGTAACTCTTTGCTCTTCTCTTAACTGGTATCTCTTCTGTAACTTCTTAATCACTCTGGATGAGGTTGAATTGTCATGCTCGATACTGGATTAAAAACTGCAGTCATTGCATCTGTATGTTATTTTCTTTCAGTTGCAGAAAAAACCCGAAATGAATTCTCCGAAGCAGAGAAATCATTGAAGGAGGTGGAGAGCTCGATTGGGTAATGTATCTCTTTTATCTGTTTGATCTTTAAGGTAAAGTGACCAATGCTCCTTTAAAAAGAAAGTCTTTTTCCCATGGTAGAACAGTCCAAAACCAGACGACATGCACAGTAGGCACTTTATTAGTTGCCACCTATTCCACTTAAATCTCATATTCACTTAAGGTTTGATGGGTTGTGCATTTCTCTTCTGCACACCACTGTGGTAACGTGTGGTTATGAGTTACTTTCACCTTTGAATCAGCTTGAACCACTCTGGCCATTCTCCCCTGGCCCCCCTCATTAACGAGGCATTTTCACACCGTTCTCTGTAACCTCTCAACGTTCTCTGTAGTGTGAGAAAATCCAGGAGATCAGTTTCTAGATGCTGAAGCCACCCAGTCTGGCACCAACAATCATTCCATGGTCAAAGTCACTTGGATTATATTTCTTCCCCATTCTGATGCCTGGTCTGAATAATAAATAAACCCGTTGACCATGTCTTTATGTTTTCATGCATCAAGTTGCTGCCAATTGATTGGATTGGCTGTTTAGATATTTGCATTAATGAGCGGATGCACAGGCGTAGTTAGTAAAGTGGCCACTGATTGTGCATGTAAGGGTGAGAGAGCAAAGGTTTAAAAGGGACCTGAAGGGCAACTTCCACACAGAAGGTGCTGGGTATATGAAGTGAGTTACTAGAAAAAGTAATAGAGGCAGGAATGATTCAAATTTTAAAAGATATTTCGACAGGCACATGCATCGGGAAGGTAACCCATGGACCACTCAGTTAATGGGGGAGGGGTCCATGGCATAATAAAGACTGGGAGCCCCTGGTTTAGAGGATGTGGCCCAAATGCAGGCAAATGAGACTCGTTCAAGTGGGCATGCACCTTGTGTACTGACACTCCTGCACCCTGCGTCACTTAATGTACAGAGAGTCATAGAAAAGTACAGCACAGACCCATTGGTCCCATCAAGCTGTACTGGGACCACAGCCCTCCATACCCCTACCATCCATGTACCTAATCGAACTTCTCTTAAATGTTGAAATCAAGCTCGCATGCACCACTTGTGCTGGCAGCTTGTTCCACACTCACAGCTTTCCGAGTGAAGAAGTTTCCCCTCATGTTCCCCCTAAACTTATCATCTTTGACCCATGACCTCTAGTTGTAGTCCCATGCAACTTCAGTGGAAAAAGCCTGCTTACGTTTACCTTGCCTATACCACTCACAATTTTGTATACCTCTGTGAAATCTCCCCTCAATCTTCTACATTCCAAGGAATAAAGACCATCAAGCAGAATTAGGCCTTTTGGCTCATCAAGTCTCAGCTCCAATCTCCTGCCTTCTCCCCATATCTCTTTGTGTGCTGACCATTCAAGAACCTATCAACTTCTGCCTGTAAATATACATAGACTTGGCCACCATAACTGCCTGTAGCAAAGAATTCCACAAATTCACCACTCTCTGGCTAAAGAAATTCCTTCTCATCTTCGTCCTAATAGGACACTCTCCCTCCCCCCCCCCCCGATTCTAAATCTCTGTCCTCTGGTCTAAGACACTCCCACCATAGGAAACATCCTCTCCACATCATTCTATCAAGGTCTTTCACCATTTGATAGATTTCAAGAGGACATCTCTCATTCTTCTGAATTCCAGTGAATGCAGGCCATCAAATGCTCTTCATAAGACATGCCATTCAATCCTGGAATCACTTTCGTGACCTCCTTTGAACCATCTCCAGTTTCAGCACATCCTTTCTAAGACAAAGCGGCCAAAACTGCTCTCAAACTCAGTACACAAATGAGTCCTCACCAGTGCTCTATAAAGCCTCAGCATTACATCTTGCTTTTATATTCTAGTCCTCTTGAAATGAATGTTAGCATTGCATTTGCCTTCCTCTCTATAGATTCAACCTGTAAATTAACCTTTAGAGAATCCTGCACAAGGACTCCTAAGTTTTCTGTATTCTCTCCATTTAGAAAATAGTTAACCCTTTCATTTTTTCTACTAAAGTTTCCTGACACTGTATTCCATCTGCCATTTCTTTGCCTATTCTCCTAATCTGTCTGTCCTTCTGTAGCCTCTCTACTTCCTCAAAACTACCTGTCCCAGCATCTATCTTCATATCATCTGCAAAGTTTACAACAAAGCCATCAATTCCATCAACCAGATGATTAATATAAAACGTAAAGGAATCAGTCCCAACACAGACCGCTGTGAAATACCACTAAGCACTGGCAGCCAACAGAAAAGGCTCCCTTTATTCCCACTGTTAGCCTCCTGCCTATCAACCACTGCCTCATCCATACGAGAATCTTTCCAGTAGTACCATGGCTTGTTCAGCAGCCTTGTGCGGCACCTTGTGAAAATCCAGGTACACCACATCAGCTGATTCTTCGTTGTCCATCCAGCTAGTTATTTCTTCAAAGAATGTCGGGCAAGATTTTCCCTTGAGGAAACCATGCTGACTATGGCCTATTTTAACGTGTGAAATTAAGTTCTAATCTATTCAATTTTCCTTATAACTCAAGTCCTCCAATCCTGGCAAAATTCTCGTAAATTTTCACTCTGTGCGCTTTCAAATTTATTTCCAGCTTTCCTGTAGGTAGATGACCAAAACAGCGCACAATACTCCAGATTAAAGCTCACCAACATCGTGCAACTTCAACATAACATCCCATCTTCTGTACTCAATATTTTGATTTATGCAGGCCATTGATCCAGAAGCTTTCTTTATGATCCTATCTACCTGTGACTCCACTTTCAATGAATTATGACAGCACTCCTCAGCGCCCTACCATTCACCATGTAGGACTTGCCCTGGTCGGCGATACATCTTGCACTTGTCTGCACATCTGCCATTTTTCAGCCTACTTTTCCGTGATCCAGGTCCCACTCCAAGCATTGATGATCTTCCTCGCTGTCCGCTACATCCCCAATCTTGGTGTCATCCACAGATTCGCTGATCCAGTTAACCACATAATCATCCAGATTATTGATATAGATGACAAACAACAGACCCAGCAGACGCTCCACTGCTCACAGGCCTCCAGTCAGAGAGGCAACCATCTATGACCAATCTCTGGCTTCTCCTGCAACATTTTACTGTCTCATGTTGAGGGGCGAATGACTGAACCTTCTTGACCAACCTCCCATGTCAAATGCCTTGCTAAAGTCCATGTAGACAACTTTGCTGCCTTGCCTTCATCAACTTTTCTGGTAACTTCACTGAAAAACTCTAAGATCGGTTATTCACAACCTACCCTGCCATGTTGACTATCCCTAATCAGTCCATGTCCATTCAACTATTTGTATATCCAGTCCCTCAGAATATCTTCCAATAACTTTTCCACCACTGATGTTAAGCTACCTAGCCTATAATTTCCCAGATTATTTTTCGGGCCTTTCTTAAACAGTGGAACAATATTAGCTATCCTCCAATCCTTCAGTACTTCACCTGTCGCTAAGAATAATTTAAATATCTCAGCTTGGGACCCTGCAGTTTCTGCACTACACATACAATCAGTCTGCGAGCTAATCTTTGTAGTTATATTGATTGGGATTTTTCTTGGTGTGTTCTTTATGCTCATTGGGTTTTTATGCTGCATTGGATCTGGAGTAACAATCATTTTGTTCTGCTTCACACTTGTGTACTGATGAATGACAATAACAATCTTGAATGTTGATCGTCATGGGCAAGTTGGGCTGAGGGGCCCTGCATGCATGCGTGCTGTATAACTCTGAATCTGAGAAAGCTGAGAAAATCACTGATCTGTGGCCCCAGAGCATAGGGATTTGCATATCTTCCCATTAAAGTTAAGAAATAACAGGAGGATCTAATCTTTGCAGATTGGTGGCGGTGGGGGGGGGGGGGAGGAATAGGAAAAGGCTTATTTTATTTAGTGATATAGCATGGAATAGGCCCTTTTGCCCCCTCAAGCCACACTGCTCCAACAGCCCCTGACAAACTTAACCTAATCGCAGAGCAATTTACAATGACCGGTTAATCTACCCGGTATGTCTTTGGACTGTGGGAGTAAACTGGAGGACTCGGGAAAACCCATGCAATCTACAGGGAGAATGTATACAGGCTTCTTACAGAGTGGTGCTGGAATTGAACTCTGAACTCCAAAACACCCCACGCTGAGGTGGCACCAAGGTTCTCTCTGCTGGAAAAGGTAAGGCACAGCATATGGACATTTTACAGATCACACTGCCCCATTGCTGACTGAGGGCACTTAATTAACAAGGGAGATGTTTTTTTCCCCATCCTGGTCTATCGCTAAAGACCTTGGTGCCAGAAATATGCAATGTTGGGTTCAGTAACTGTAAACATAAAGTGTATCAAAACATAGTGATATGTGCTTTTTGCATTAAATCAAGTCAGCAAGGATTGTGCTGAGCAAGTGTTGGCATGCTCCTAACACCAATCTAGTATGCCCACAACTCACTAACACTAATCAGTTAACCCTGACTCCCCAGTAGAATCAGTCTATTGTTGCAGACACGGAGATTTCTTCAGGCTAACAAGCTCAGTGATTAGCTTTATTAAACAAGTTTTATTTGTCACAGTTACATCCAAACATACAGTGAAATGTTTTGTCTGTGTCCAAATCAGCGAGAGTTATACTGGGCTTCCGGTGCCAACATGTCATTCCCACAACACACTAATCCTAATCATGCGTCTTTGGAATGTGGGAGGAAACTGGAGCACCCAGAGGAAATCGTGTGGTCATGGGGAGAATGTACAGGCTCCTTACAGGCAGCAGTGGGAATCGAACCCTAATCTTACAGCTGGTGCTATAAAGCATTGCACTAACTGCTATGCCACTGTGCCAAGTATTAGGACAAAATGGTCTTGCATAGCTGCATTAAAATGTGGCTCAGAGTGACTGTCTAGAAACACAGTATCTTTCCATTTTGTGTAAAGGAAGTAGAATTAATTTGCTTTGAATGGCTTACTGTGTTTGGATGTTTGAAGGGATGGGTTTTATATAATGGGGTCCATTCGTGGGCTAGCATTTCTGTAACTCTAGTTTTCCTTCCTCATCTGAACAGAATCTCTGAAGGGAATTTCCGTTTGGATGTGCATATAATCAGAAATTGCTGTCCTTTGTTTCAGGAAGGAATTCGTTAAGACAGAATTTTGCTGTCATTTCTGAAGTGTTAGAACTTAGCTCAATAAAATCTGCCCCCAAGGATCTAGCAATCTCTGCCGTTTGGCATTTACTGTCAGACTTTTGATTTAGCGGATATTTGGCACCTGGTAACAGGCAATCAATCACCTCCCAGCTTTTAACTTCATCTTCCCTCTTGACCCTTCTCTTCTCACCTGCCAATCACCTCCCCCAGGTGACCCTTCTCCTTCCCTTTCTCCCATCGTCCACTTTCCAGCCTCTTACCTGATCCCCCTCACCCACCCACCTTCCCCCTCACCTTGTCTCACCTATCTCCCGCCAGCTTGTACCCACTTCTTCCACCACCTTATTCTGGCTTCATCCCCTGTGCTTCCAATCCTGATGAGGGATCTTGGCCCAAATTGTCGGCTGTTTATTCCTCTCTGTAGATGCTGCCTGACCTGCTGAGTTCTTCCATCATTTTGTGTTTGTTGCTCAAGCATCAAAGTGGTTGAGCCCTCATTCACGTACAAAGGGAATTTCTCTTCAACATGGCAACACTTACAGGTTGCCTCCAGCACATCCTCAGTGTGTTGGTCATTAATACTGTATATTTTGATGTGCATGTGACAAATAAGCTCACGTAATGTTTAGATTTGATTCTGGCTGTTAGCAAATGTTTCTTCTAACTGTGTATCATTTAGCGATGTGAATTTATCACCTGCCATTGCAGGGCTAACACTAAGGTCATGGCATCAACTCGGTTAGAACCCTGAGAAGTTTATGTTCTGCACTTGACACAGCTTCGTCGAACATGGAATGCTACAGCACAGTATAGACCATTTGATCCTCAATGTTGTGCTGACCTTTTAACCTACTCTAAGATCTATTTACTGTAACTGTTCTCTCCCACATAGCCTTCCATTTTTCTATTATCTATGCGTATCTAAGTATATGAATGCCCCAAATGTATTTGCCTCTTAGGAGGGTGTTCTATGCATTCGTCACTCCCTGGGTAAGAGAAAGAAGAAAAAAAACTTACTTCTGACTTCCATGCCTATACTTTCCTCCAAGCACCTTAAAATTATGTTCGCTCATGTAAGCCATTTCTGTCCTGAGAGCAGGTCTCTGGCTGTCCCACTATCTACACCTGTTAATATCTTGTACACCTCAGTCGAGTCATCTCTCATCCTTCTTGCTCCGAAGAGAAAAGTCTAACATGCTCCACCTGTCCACATAAGACATGCTCTCTGATCCAGGGAGCATCCTGGTAAATCTCTTGTGCATTCTCAGCTTCCACATGCTTCCTACAATGAGACGACCTTGTACTACAAAGTATTTGTGTTTTGAACTAGTCTGTATGAATGGTTTGCAAGGTTGTGTTTCACTGTCTCTCAATACTTGTGGTAATAATACACCAATACCAACCTGAAGAAGGTGAGACCCTGGAAGTTCATTGCCAACATCAGCATCTTGGCCTTTGCCATTTTTGCCTTTGCTGTCCCTTGGAGTTTCAGCAATATTTTCCCTATTCATGCTTTATGTCAAGAATTATGTCAATCGCTCTTTTCCTTGGAGTGTGAGAGACGTGGGTGATCTCATAGAGGTTCTTAAAACCATGACTGGCATTGGTAGGGTGAATGCACTCAGTGCTGTATGTATGATTCCGCCTGAAAATGATTAGAATTTGCATAAGCTTGTAGTTGGTGAAATCTTCCAGAAGCTGCTGTACCACTTTGGAGTGTCCAACTTGTAATGTGCACTGCTGAACCACAAGACCATAAGACACAAAAGCAGAATTAGACCATTTAGCCCATCGAGTCTGCTCCACTCTTCCGTCGTGGCTAATTCCTCTGAACTCCATTCTCCTGCCTTCTCCCATTAACCTTTGATATCTTTACTTATCAACCTTCACTTTATATGTACCAAAAGACACAGAAAACACACTTGTGAAAGTGTAACAAGCTCCACTGAACTTGTAACACACCATTGAACACTTGTGCCTCCACCACAGCTACACAATGCACACTTGTGGAATAATGGCTACTGGTAGGAAGAGCCAACCAGCAGCTAACCTCTTCACAGTGGACGACCTCTTTAAATTATGCCAATGAAGTGATGAGTGTTCATCTGTGTGTATGCTTAAGAAGGTGCTTGTGGATTCACAGAAAATGTAAGATAGAATATTCTTCAAATGGCATTGGAGTTCAGTTGACCCAGAGTATCTTAAATGTGAGTCTCTAAATGTGAAATGAGGGGTAGAAAACTGTTAAAGGCAAAGGGATGTTGGTCTTCATTGCATGAGTATTTAAGTACAAAAGTAGAGATATCTTTCTCAAATGCTTAAAGCCCTAGGGTCCTTCATGATGGACACAATCACCCAGGACATGCCCACTCTTATTGCTACCATCAGGGAGGAGGTGCAGGAGCCTGAAGACACGTACTCAACATTTCAGGAACAGCTTCTTCCCCTCTGCCTTCAGATTTCTGAATGGACAATGAACCCATGTACACTACCTCACTCTTTTTCTTTTTTGCTCTACTTTGCACTACTTAATTTAACTTATTTACATATTCTTACTGTAATTTGTAGATTTTAATTATGTATTGCACTGTGCTGCTGTAAAACAATAAATTTCACAACTTATGCCAGTGATATTAAACCTGATTCTGATGGTGTAATATCTGCTCCACCTACCCGGGGAAGGATAGAGTTGTGGCTGAGGGAATGTAGCGTAGGTTCACCAGATTACTCCCTGGGATGATAGTTTGTCTTGTGAAGAAAGTTTGAGGAGACTAGGTCTTTTGCTTTGTGGCTTTGGAGGGAAGTTAATCACATAGAATTATGCAAAGTTCTCTATTTTGATTCAGATTCATTTATTTATCACGTACATCAAAACATACATGAAATGCATGTATTGGCAGAGTGGATGTGAAGCTGATCTTTCTCCTGGCTGGAATGTCATAAGTGGGGTTTGCATTCAGTATAGATAGGCAGCAACGCCACCTCCAGGACTATTCAAACACTGGGGTGCTCCACACAGTTGCTTCCTTAGCTCCCGACTCTGCTCCCTATACACTCATGACTGCACGGCCAGATTCCACACTAACTCCATCTAAAAGTTTGCAGATGATGCCACAGTAGTGGACCATAACTCATATAGCGATGAGTCAGTGTGCAGGAACGAGATACAGAGCTTAGTAACATGGTGTAATGACAAGAAGCTTTCCCTCAAAGGAGCTGGTCATTCTCTTCAGAAGAGGGGTGGTGCACGTGCTGCTGACTGCATCTGTAGTGTTGAGTTTGAAAAGGACAAGACCTCTTAAGTTCTGGGAAGTGGACATCACCAGGAGCCTGACCTGGTCCTCAAGGTCAAGAAAACTCTCCAGTACCTCTATTTCCTTAGGGCATTCTCTGTCCTCCCATCTTCAACTGGGCAGATCCTGATAAACGGTCATGGCCCAAATTGTCGATTGTTCATTTCCTTGTGGAAGGAGATGGGAAGCTGCCTGACTTGCTGAGTTCCTCCAGCATTCTGTGTGTTGCTCAATGTCTGATTGTCCCTTTCCTCCTGGGTCACTGATTTTGAACTTTGCGTTTCTGTAATGTCCAAACCTGGAGAGTTTGTTTACAAAGCTTGGCTAAAATCATTCACTTACTCCCTTGTTTCTGTACTGACCTGAATTTTATCTCCAGTCCCAGGGGTGGCTTGAACACACATTTTTCTGACTTGGAGAGGGTCGTCATCTGAGTTGCTGCTAATGTTAAATAGCGGAAGACTAGATAACAGCATAATGCATTTATTTCTGTCATAAATTTGTCAATATTTAATTTTCCTTTTTGTTAAGTAAAATTTTCTTTAAAATAAGTTTTCTTTCTATGCTGAAGGCGGTGATGACTTCTGAGGTGCGGCTGCACATGTGTCATCAGTTTTGACTGTTCCCCGTGCTCCAGATTAGGTTGCAAGTGTTGACAGGCTGTTTCATTGCATGATGCTTCGCAGCCTGAAGCTTTCTTGTCCCTGGTGCCTGCTGGAGAGTAACCAGTCATGAGGACAGCTGCACTTTTATTTTATTGTGTTGTGGGGATGCTAGGGGCTTGTCACGTCCTTGAACCAACTGAAGCTAAATGTCCTGCCTTTACTGTGCCCCAAACTAGACCAATCCAGATGGACAATTAAAGTAATTCGACCTAGATTCTTAGATTAGCTCAAAGTGTGGCAAATCCAATGTGAAATGCATAGTCTACAGTAATATGCCCGAGTCTTGGGCACAAACATAAAACTCGGGTACCTAACACTTTTGGAGAGTACTGTAGTAATTTTATGTATTACTTAACTGCTTAACCGCTGCCACAAAATACAACGAATTTCATGATGTATGTGAGTGATAAACCTGATTCTGATATGGGCCTCCATTGTGGACTGAGAGTGGGAAAGGGGCAGGGAGAGGGGAATCATAGTTGGGAAAAGTGGAAGGGAGAGGGGAGGGAGCAGGAAGCACCAGAGAGATATTCTGTAATGGATAATAAACCGATTGTTTGGAATAAAATGAGCTGGCCTGGTGTCTCAGGGCTGGATGTGCCTGCACCTGCACCACCCCTGCCCTGGAACTACTACTGCCACCTGTCCCTCCACTCCTTCTATGGCCCTCCACCCTTGCCAATTCCAGCATGCTTTGCTTCTGCCAGATTTACAAACTTGCTGTTTGTTCCCTGTTGACAAATACAGTACTGTGCAAAGGTTTTGGGCACCTTGGATAAATATGTGCCTAAAATATTTGCACATTACTGTAACTTGTTTTTCACAGTATGTAGATTGATTTCAGCACAATGCTGGAGAGCTCAGTGGGTCAAGTAATATTAGGGCATTTGACATTTCGGGATGAGACTCTTCAGGACCTATCAGGAGGATGATTTCTTTCCCTCCCAAACCATTAGAAAGTTTATCAGTTGCCTGGCAGATTGACTAACCCATGAAGCAATAGGTGAAGAGAAGATATACGAGGATGCTGCCAGGACTTGAGAAGAGACCTTGGATATTTAAGATTTTATTTCTTGATGTATAGGAGATTGAGGAGTGACCTTATAGAGCTGTATAAAATCATGAGGGATGCAGATAGAGTGAATATACATGATCTTTTTATCCCAGGGAAGGAAAACTTAAAAACTAGAGGGCAGAGGTTTAAGGTGAGAGCTGAAAGATTTCAGTGATTTGAGGGGCAACTGCATGCAGAAGATAGTTTGTATATGGAACAAGTGTCAAAAGAAGTGCTTGAAGCAGAGCAGAAAGCATATGAAGATATTTGGATAGAAAACATAGAAAATAGGTGCAGGAGCAGGCCATTTGGCCCTTCGAGCCTGCACCGCCATTTATTATGATCATGGCTGATCATCCAACTCAGAACCCTGCACCAGCCTTCCCTCCATACCCTTTGATCCCCCTAGCCACAAGGGCCATATCTAACTCCCTCTTAAATATAGCCAATGAACTGGCCTCAACTGTTTCCTGTGGCAGAGAATTCCACAGATTCATCTCTGTGTGAAGAAGTTTTTCCTAATCTCAGTCCTAAAAGGCTTCGCCTTTATCCTCAAACTGTGACCCCTCGTTCTGGACTTCCCCAACATTGGGAACAATCTTCCAGCATCTAGCCTGTCCAATCCCTTTAGGATTTTATACGTTTCAATCAGATCCCCCCTCAATCTTCTAAATTCCAACGAGTACAAGCCTAGTTCATCCAGTCTTTCTTCATATGAAAGTCCTGCCATCCCAGGAATCAGTCTGGTGAACCTTCTTTGTACTCCCTCTATGGCAAAAATGTCTTTCCTCAGATTAGGGGTCCAAAACTGCACATAATACTCCAGGTGTGGTCTCACCAAGGCCTTGTACAACTGCAGTAGTACCTCCCTGCTCCTGTACTCGAATCCTCTCGCTATAAATGCCAGCATACCATTCGCCTTTTTCACCGCCTGCTGTACCTGCATGCCCACTTTCAATGACTGGTGTATAATGACACCCAGGTCTCGTCGCACCTCCCCTTTTCCTAATCGGCCACCATTCAGATAATAATCTGTTTTCCTATTTTTGCCACCAAAGTGGATAACTTCACATTTATCCACATTAAATTGCATCTGCCATGAATTTGCCCATTCACCCAACCTATCCAAGTCATCCTGCATCCTCTTAGCATCCTCCTCACAGCTAACACCCAGCTTCGTGTCATCCGCAAACTTGGAGATGCTGCATTTAATTCCCTCATCCAAGTCATTAATATATATTGTAAACAACTGGGGTCCCAGCACTGAGCCTTGCGGTACCCCACTATTCACTGCCTGCCATTCTGAAAAGGTCCCGTTTATTCCCACTCTTTGCTTCCTGTCTGCTAACCAATTCTCTATCCACATCAATATCTTACCCCCAATACCGTGTGCTTTAAGTTTACACACTAATCTCCTGTGTGGGACCTTGTCAAAAGCCTTTTGAAAATCCAATTATACCACATCCACTGGTCCTCCCCTATCCACTCTACTAGTTACATCCTCAAAAAATTCTGAGATTCGTCAGACATGATTTTCCTTTCACAAATCCATGCTGACTTTGTCTGATGATTTCACCGCTTTCCAAATGTGCTGTTATCACATCTTTGATAACTGACTCCAGCAGTTTCCCCACCACCGACGTTAGGCTAACCGGTCTATAATTCCCCGGTTTCTCTCTCCCTCCTTTTTTAAAAAGTGGGGTTACATTAGCCACCCTCCAATCCTCGGGAACTAGTCCAGAATCTAACGAGTTTTGAAAAATTATCACTAATGCATCCACTGTTTCTTGGGCTACTTCCTTAAGCACTCTGGGATGCAGACCATCTGGCCCTGGGGATTTATCTGCCTTTAGTCCCTTCAATTTACCTAACACCACTTCCCTACTAACATGTATTTCACTCAGTTCCTCCATCTCACTGGACCCTCTGTTCCCTACTATTTTTGGAAGATTATTTATGTCCTCCTTAGTGAAGACAGAACCAAAGTAATTATTCAATTGGTCTGCCATGTCCTTGCTCCCCATAATCAATTCACCTATTTCTCTCTGTAGGGGACTTACATTTGTCTTTACCAGGCACATGGTTATGAGGAATTTAGAGAATTATAGGCTAAGCACAGGGAAATCGGACTAGCTTGCTGGGTGCAATGGTCACCATGGACTATTTGACTCTGTGTACCCCATACATGAGTGTAATTGCTCTGACAGTAGAACAAAATGGCCTTCTAAAAGGGGTAATACACAAAATGCTGGAGGAATTCAGCAGGTTAGGCAGCATCTATGGAGAAGAATAACCAGTCAACGTTTTGTGCTGAGACCCTGCATCAGAACTGGAAAGGAAGGGGCAAGAAGCCAGAGAGGGGTATTGGCTAAAGTAGAGAAATGTCTTGGTCGAGGATGCTTTATCTCTGACTTACTGAGTTTACAGCAGGGTTATGGGACTTGGTCAGTAACGGTTGCTGTTTTTATTTGAAAGGCACATTTCTAACTTTATTTTCTTGGCTTTGATTTTTTGTTTGGGTCAGTGACTGTTGACAGGACTTGGAATGCTTTGAATTGCAGCTTCAAACATCAGAACTTGACCCTGACAGCATGCCTTGTTTATCATTTCTTCGACTTGTTTGCAGGAGCCTCGAGAAGGAACTTATGGTGGACTTTGGACCTGACGGAGAATTTTCATACATGTTCAGTCAGTGCTATGAAATGACAACAAATGAGTAAGTGGCATTTTTTTCTTTTATTTTTCCCCTGTGCGTGCTCATTTTTTTGATGCGTCCCAATGTTTTGGGTTTCAATGTAACTGGAAATTGTCTTCAAGAATGAAACCAAAACTCAAACCAGTCAGGAGTCCAACTATTTTTTTTAAACTTTTTTTTTGTGTTCCATGCACTACTCAACAATGGCTGAGAGTTATTTTGTAAAGTAAATGGTTCTGATCTGGATAGTCACAGACTTTCCTGGCATGATTCAACCACTGATGTTTCATTAGAGCACACACCCAGTGCCCCCTCATGCTTCATATACTCTGATCAGGCTACTAGGCTGTGATTCTAGAGTTGCTTGATCTGGAAATGCGTGGTAAAACCATGGAGTGTGTTGGATCTATGGATGATATTGTTCATAAGGTTCTTTGGAAGTCAAGAATGAGGTGCAAATCTTCCTGCAACTTTTTAATTAGACATTCATAACATAGAAATAACAGTAAAGCACAGTGAGCAAGTAACACAGCAGCAGGTGACAACTGTAACTGTAACCAAGGCTTAACAAGAAAACCTGCTTCGTGGTTGGTCTTTATACTAATACTGTAACTGGTTGAAGTTGAAGAGATAAAGAAATCTCTGGGATCTGAACTGCCTGTGAGATGCCAAGGACAGTTTTGATTTACGTTGCCGTGATGCAGGCGTAGAGACAATGAAACTACTGAAATACGGAATCAGCTATACTACAAATTACTGAAAGCCCATTAAACGTTTACCGACAAGCGGGTGATTATACAAAACGTGGGGAAAGTTAAACCACAAGATAAGTAACAGTTGAAGCCCTAATCTAAGGATAGAACTCATTAATTGGTTATCCACAACTCACTTGAATTCCATTGCAAATCATTGGAATCCATTGCCTGAGTGATGATCTTTTGTAACGAAGCTAACAGATCTCTTTTGCTTGCGCAGCGCTACGTGCCGGTGATGCAGCTGTATGGAGTTATTTGTTGCACCTGTGCATATAACAATAAACTCAACTTCGGTTTGGTTAGGATGTACAGTGGAATAGGTTCTTTTCCCGTCACATTTGCATCATGGATTGGATCCTGCAGACCTGTAATTATCACCCAAGCTTTACAAACACCACTTACCTGAGGATAATAGGATCACGTGCTGCATATCAGGTTTAAATGTCCCACTCAGTTTTAGTCTGTGCACCCCCCACCCCTCTTGATTGGTACTGATTACTTTAGCACAGTAGAAATCTTATAGGTTCAACATTCAGATGTTCTGGCAGCTATTGACATTTAAGTAAAGTTAGAAAGCATTGAAAGTAATTTAAAGCTTTGGAAATTAGATAGGGCAAAATAATAACTTTTGCAGATGGCACTAGAATAGGTGGTATTGTCAGTGAAGAAATTACAGGAGGATCTTGTTTAGAGGTGTAGATGAGTGGCATATGGAGTTTACTTCAGGTGAGTATGAGGTGTTGCATTTTGGAAAGTCCTATCAAGGAAGGATGTTCAAATGAATGGTGAGGTAGAACAGAAAGATCTTGGAGTTAGGTACACAGTTCCCTGAAAATAGTCACAGATAGAAAGGGTAGTGAAGAGGGCTGTTGGTGTACTGACCTTAATCAGTCAGGGCATTGAATAGGGAAGATATTATTTGTATAAGAATCTGGTGAGGCTGCACTGAGTATTGTGTTCATTTTTGGTCACTCCATTATAGGAAAGATGTTACTAAACTCGGTAGAGCGCAGAAAAGATTGACAAGGATGTTGTCAGGACTCAAGCGACTGAGTTGGAGAGAGGTTGGACAGGCTAGGACTACTTGAAGCATAGGACAATATAAAGCAATCTTACGGAGATTTTTTAAATTATGAGGGGCCTAGATCAGGTGGATGGTAAGTCTTCCCCAGAGTAGGGTAATCAAAAACAATAGGGCATTGGCTTAAAGTGAGAGAGGCAAGGTTTAAAAGAAAAGCAATTTTTTCAACAGAAGGGGTGATCAGTACACGAATTGAGCTGCCTGAAAATAGGTTGAGGCAGGTAATAATGCCTTTGATAAGACACTTGGAAAGGTGCATGGATAAGAACGATTTAGAAGATTATGGGCCAAATGAAAGTAAATGAGACTAGCTTGGAAGGGAATCTTGGTTGCCATTGATTTGTTGGGCCATAGGGCCCATTTTTCATGCTGTATAACTCTAAATATCTGTGCTTTCCCTATTTAAGTCTACCTGCAAACTAGTGAATTCATTTAGACCTCAGATCACATGGGATGTTTGTCATTCCAGCAGTTTGTATGCTGTGAATTGAAACAAACTCGCATGTTATGATTTTTGTAGCATGCATTGCTTTCAGCATGTACTTGGTCCTACTTTTTATACATTTACACTTGTATGTACTGACATAATTCCTACATAACAATTTCTGTAGGAAAAAAATCATAGAGATGTCAAAATAATCCTTGATCACATTTCTAATTGAATCCATTTAACCAAATGTTTCAAAAGGCTTCTGCATCAAAGAGATGTACTTCATGTTAGAGTTTTTGAAATTTCAATACACGTATTAATATGCACTTTTGCAACCTTATAATTCATGAAGCATCCATCATGAGGCATTCCCATCATCCAGGCCATGTTCTCTTTCCACTGCTGCCACTGGGAAGGACGTACAGGAGTCTTGGGTCCCACACCACCAGGTTCAGGAACAGTAATTACCCTTCAACCATCAGGATCCTGAACTAGAGGGGATAACTGCACTCACTTTAACACTGAACTGATTCCATAACCTGTGGACTCATTTTCAAGGACTCTACAACTCACGTTATCAATATTATTTATTTGGTTATTCATTTATTTATTTATTTGCATCGTTCTGGTTGTTTGTCAGTCTGTGTATGTGGTTTTTATTGATTCTATTGTAGTTTTTTTGTTCGACTGTAAATGTCTGTAAGGACAAATCTCGATCAAATTTCATGGTGACATATACATACTGTGGGATAATAAAGTTACTTTGAACTTTTGAACACAGCAAAACGTTCAGTCCCTTTCACAGGAATATTGCTAAGTAAAAGCTATCCAATATAGTGGTATTCAAAAAAGTTCGGCTTTTACAGCATTTCTTGTTTTTAACTTCCCTCTTAAGAGGAAGAAAGCAGAAAATTTTTGAGCAATAAGCGATCAGTTGGGGGAACTCAGCAGGTTGAGCAGCATCTCATGAGGAATGGAATTGTCAATCTTTTGGGTCAAGACTTTACATCAGGACTAGGTCTCCAACCAGCTGAGTTCCTCCCGCAGATAGTTTGTTGCTGCAGATTTTAACATCTGCAGCCTCTTGTGGCTCCAGAACATTTGAGCTAGACTTCCAGAGAAGGTGTGACTGTCAGCTGCTGAGTAGAATCTTTGTGTTCAGAGTAGTATCCTGGAATTTTGTAGAGCCAGTTAGGGAGATGTGGAGGATGGAACCAAAGTTTGAAAATAAGGATTGGGTCGTCGAGTTTCAGGGTTGGAGTTCCGTGCAGCTGGAGGCATGAGTGACGGTGGCCCACTAGGTATACAGATCAGCGAGACAGGAGTTCAAGGCTTAGTGTTCAGGGTCCCGTCATCGGAGAGTCTAGTGTTCAAAGCCATAGTGTTTGGGTCTTCATCCAGGATCCTTATTCATTGTCATTGGCAAGTTCTGGGGTCTATACCAAAGATCAAACCCCTATAGTCAATTGAAAGTCTAAAAGTCAAGACTGTGTGGCCAGATCATTTGGGGAAGTCAAAGCCCAATGTCTGTGAACATTGGAGGTTGGAGATGGCCTGTCCTGGAGTTATAGGACTGTGTGTGTGCGCATGGGTTGGTGGGTGGGAGGGAGGAATGGGGCTTGTTTTTGCTGTTCTTGTGTTTTGCTTTGCTGTGTTCTGTGTTGTTCTGCCTAGTGTTGTGGGCATACTATTCTGGCGTCAGAATGTGTGATGACACTTCCAGGCTGCCCTCAGCACATCCTTGGGTACATTGGTTGTTAACGCAAATGACGCATTTCACTGTGTTTCAATGTACACATGTTAGATAAAATGAATCTCTTCCGGGAAGAGAGCTTTAAAGTCAAACTTTGCTTCTGGGAATTAGTTCTGTCATTAAGCACGTCGATGATGGGTCACCAGTACTTGCTGTAAGTTGACAACTGAGACGTGGCCAGACTGACCAGCGAGACCAACGCTGATGCCCAAGGCTGATTGAGAAGTAGTTTGTCAGAAGGTTTTTACTTATTTGGACACTGTGCTATTTGGAGTTACTGTTTTTCAGTGAAATTGTCCCAATTTCGCCCCTGCAGACACAAGAGATGAGATGGATTAGCTTTATTTGTCAGATGTACATCAAGGATCAACTTTATTAACCATTTACCTTTTACATGTACATATTAGGAATTTGCTGTATTGTCGCAAAAACAATAACATTGAACAGTTATAAATAATAAATTATAGGAAAAAAGGTTGGAGGTTAAAGAGCGGTTGTGGACTCTTTATTCCCCTACATAGATTCTGTCTGATCTGCCGAGTTCCTCCAGCATTTTGTGTGTGTAACACTCTCAAGGTAGTCATTTACAAACCTACGGATCTGTGGAAATTCAAGTGTGGACAACCAACCAGTAAACTCAAGAATATGGGTTTAAGATGGCGCTAGTAAAGCACAGCGATGACTTGCTGGCAGTAAATAGACCCAGTAATTACTTTATACCTCACACTTTTCTCAAAAAATGATTACTATAATCAATAGATTCCAATTTCCCTTTTGGAGTTGTGCTTTTGAACCGTCTGTACAACCTGGCATTTTTTGTGGTGTGAACTGAAGTCGTGAAGGTGTAGACAGTTGCGTCTTAGTGTGTAAGGCCAAATCGAAGCAGTGGCTGGGCCCGAGGGCAGGGAACGAGCCAATGTTTGGCCATTGCTGGAGTGGACAGAGTTGTTTCGAGATGGCAGAACCGAAGTGCAGAATGGGGGTCTGGGACAGAGAGCGAGGAGCGATCTGCTGTTCAGTCGATTTGAGCACCAGGCCAGATGAGAAAGGTCAGGCATGGGCGAATTGAGCCAGGTTCAAGAGTGAGAAAAAACCCAAGGTTTGATTGATTTAAGTGCCGGACCAGATTGAGTATGCTGAGTATGGGCAGAATCGAGTCGGTGGGGCCTGGGCCTGAGAGCACATCGAAGTAGCGGAGACTGGGTCCAAGAGTGAGGTACAACCCGAGCTTTGGTCAATTTAAGCCCCGGGCCAGATTGCGAAGGTCAGGGTGTTGGGGCTGGAGTTGAGGGACAGGCTGGTGTTCACCTGACAGGCAGGTTTACTTGTTTCTGTGCTGAACTGAGGCTGTGGCCTGCAGCTGACAGCTCCAGAATCGGCCAGGACTGGCTTCCTCAATTCACCTCAAGTGGACTCACTTTGCTCAATTTCAGTTCTGAATGTTATTTGTTTAGTTTTATTGTTTGCGTGATTTTTTTTTGTGCACATTGCAATATGACCATGTTTTTTAATGTGTTTTATTGGGTTTCTTTGTTTTGTAGCCGTCTGTGGGGAGATGTATCTCAAAGTTGTATTTAGCATATATAGTTGTACATATACTAAATGTGGTAAATGTACTGTGAATTTTGAACTTTAAAGTTGCCAGTTGGTAGATATGGGAGTAATGGGAGCTGTTTGGGATTCTGTTTAAACATGGGTTCCTTTTCTTGCAGGTATATCTACAAACTCTGTCCATTCAACAAAGTGGCGCAAAAACCAAAGCATGGAGGGGCAGAAACTAGTCTTGGGTAAGATAATTGTGGAGCTGTTCCTGAGCTTACTGTTTTTGCTGTTCCAAAATTAGAAAATAATATGGTCGGGCACTCTGAATAGTTTCCATTGGGATTACTGTGCATGAACTTTGCTAGCTGCTATAGCTGTGATTTAGAAGGGGTAAAGGAAGCCACAGGCAGTATATTGGTGTTGTAATACTGCCTTTTGTTCATTGGGTATATTTAAAGTGGAAATTGTTAGGTTCATGATTAGTAACGACATTCAAGGTTACAGGGAGAAGACAGGAGAATGGGGTTGAGAGGGATAATAAATCAGCCCGATGGAATGGCAGAACAGACTTGATTACCTGAATGGCCTAATTCTGCCCCTATGTCTTGTGGTCATTCAGAAACCATTATTATCATCAAGGGTGTCCAATTCCTTGATGATCATCCAGGCCACTTAGTTGTCTGATGACACTGTCAGCTTAAAACACAGACCTTAGCTTGCAGTTATACTTGTATATTTATTTATATGATGTGAAGTATTTCATCAGAGTACGGCAATAAGTGTAAAACAAATGCCTTCAAGTGCTAGTGGGCAGGAAGTCTCAGCAGAGCAGGCAGTATATCTGAAGGGAGAACCCAGTGGGCAGTCCTTGCAACACACACAAAATGCTGGAGGAACTCAGCAGGCCAGGCAGCATTTTTCAGTTGACGTTTTGGGCTGAAACCCTTCTGCAAGACTGGAGAAAAAATGCTGAGGAGTAGATTTGAAAGCTGGGGGAAGGGGAGAGAGAAACACCAGGTGTTAGGTGAAACCTGGAGGGGGAGGGATGAAGTAAAGAGGTGGGAAGTTGATTGGTGAAAGAGACAGAGGGCCATGGAAGAAAGAAAAAGGAGGGGAGGGTGTAGGAGCACCCAAGGGAGGTGATTGGCGGACAAAGAGATAAGGTGAGAGAGGGAAAAGGGGATGGGAAATGGTGAACGGGCAGGGTGGGGGCGCAAAGAAGAGAGCATTACCGGAAGTTTGAGAAATCGATATGTGTGCCATCAGGTTGGAGGCTACCCAAATGGAATATAAGGTGTTGTTCCTCCAACCATTCGCTAGGTTTCAATGAGGTCACCCCTCATTCATCTGAATTCCAGCGAATACAGGCCCAGAGCCATCAAATGCTCTTCACATGACAAGTGATTCAATCCTCAACTCATTTTCGTGAACCTCCATTCAACCCTCTCCAGTTTCAGCACATCCTCTCCACGGTCAGTCCTTTACTGTTTGTTTCACAGCAAGTTCAAGAGAAGGACAACACGGCGGGAGTGTTGGTACAAGACAAAGAAGTGAGCTTGGGACAAGCGAATCAGCTAGATAGGTTTTTGAAAGCAGTTTGGTAGTTGAACATCCCCCGATCAGGATCGGGTTTATTATCACTGACATATGTTGTGAAATTTGCTATTTATAGAGTCATTGAAAAGTACAGCACAGAAACCTTTTGGCCCATCTAGTCCATGCTGAATCATTTAAGCTGTCTAGTCCCATTGACCTGCATCTGGACCCTAGCCCTCCAATCCCCTGCCATCCATGTACCTATTCAAACTTCTTTTAAGCATTCAAATTGAGCTGGCATGCATCAATTGCACTGGCAGCTCATACCACGCTCTCACGACCCTCTGAGTGAAGAAATTTCCCTTCATGTTCTACTTAAACTTTGTACCTTTCACCCTTAACCCATGGCTTCAACTGTAGTCCCATCCAACCTCAGTGGAAAAATGCCTGCTTGCATTTACCCTATCAATGCCCCTTATAATTTTGTATACCTCTGTTAAATTTCCCCTCATTTTCTATCTTCCAAGGAGTAAAGTCCTAACCTATTCCATCTCTTATAACTCCTCCAGTCGTGGCAACATCCTGGTAAATTTTCTGCTTTGCCTTCATCAACTTTCCTGGTAATTTCCTCGTAAAACTCTGTAAGATTGGTTAGATATGACCCACCACACACAAAGCCATGCTGACAGATTCTAATCAGTTCATGTCTATCCAAATACTCATACACAGTCCCTTAGAATATCTTCCAATAACTTTACCACTACTAATGTCAGCCTCACTGACCTACAATTTCTTGGTTTTTTTGAGGCGTTCTTAAATAGTGGAACAACATTAGCTATCCTCCACTACTCTGGTACACCACCTGTATTAAGGATGATTTAAATGTCTCTGCTAGGACCCCTGAAATTTCTGCACTTGCCTCTCCCATTGTCCTTGTCAGGCTGTGGGGATTTATCCACCCTAATTTGCCTCAAGACAGCAAAAACCACCTCCTCTACAATCTATACAGGGCCCATGAACTGGCTGCTATTTTGCCTCATTCCTATAGACTGTGTCTGTCTTCTGAGTAAATACAGATGGAAAAATCCATTTAGGATTCCCCTACCACTTTTGGCTCCGCATATAGATTCTGATCTTCTAGAGAGCTAATTTTGTCTCTCGCAATTCTTTCTGTGGAATCCCTTAGAATTCTTCTTCACCTTGTCTGCTTGGGTAACTTCATGCCGCCTTTTAGCCCTCCTAATTTCTTTAAGTGTTCTCCTGCATCTCTTATACTCCGTAAGCACCTCATTTGTTTCTACCTGCTATGCACCTCCTTAACCATAGCTTCAATATCTCCCGAAAACCAAGGTTTCTTAAACCTGTTATCTTTACTTTTTATTCTGATAGACACGTACAATCTTTGTTCTCTTAATATTTCACTTTTGAAGGCCTCCCATTTTACCAAGTGCGTGTTTTCCAGAAAACAGCATGTTCCACTCCACACTTGCCAGATCCTTTCTGATATCATCTTCCATTTAGAATCTCAACCCACAGACCAGACCTATCTCTTTCCATATTTACTTTGGAGCTAATGGCATTATGATCTCTAGATGCAAAGTGTTCCCCTACACAAGTTTCTGTCACCTACCATAAGATGTAGGAGCAGAATTGGGCCATTTGATGCTGTGATTTCCCCTTGAGGAAGCCATGCTGACTATGGCCTATTTTACCATGTGCCTCAAAGTACCCTGAGACTTCAGACTTTGTAATCGACTCCAACATCTTCCCAACCACTGAGATCAGACTAACTGGCCTATCGTTTCCTCCTTCTGTCTCTCTCCCTTGAAGAGTGGAGTGATGTGATGTTTTTCTTAACTGGTAAAGCCACCCATCCCACCTTAATCTACCCCCCCCCACTCTGTTGCATCTAAAACAATGGAACCCCAGAATTTTGAGCTGCCAGTTCTGCCCCTCCAGCAACCAAGTCTCACTAATGGCTACAATATCATAATACTATGTGTTGATACATGCCCTGAGCTCATCTGCCTTTCCTACTATTCTGGCATTGAAATAAAAGCAGCCCAGGACATTAACCGCACTGTGCTAAACCTTTTGATTCCCAATTTTGTGTAAGGTCTTAACATCTCCCTCCGCAACCTCTCCACTGTCTGTTTTGACAATCTAATTCCCATTCCCCTGCAATTCCAGTTTTAACCTCCCCACTGCTCCCTTGCCGCAGTACAGTACCTAAAATGTACTGTGATTTATAATAAATGTAAATTTTTTAATTAAATAAGCGCACAAAGAGAGCAGAATTGTGAGGTAGTGTTGATGGGTTCATGGACCATTCAGAAATATGACTGAGGGGAAGAAGCTACACGCCATATGCAGCCTTGAAGCCACTCACCTGGATGATGTCTTCATTGTTGCTGGTGACTTCAATCATGCCGACTTAAAAACTGTCTTGCCAAAGTACTAGCAACTGGTCAACTTTGCAACCAGAGAAGAGAACATATTATATCTGGTTTTTTTAACCAACATTGAGGCACTTACAAGGCTAGCCCCTGCCCTCACTTCGGATTCTCAGACCACATATCCATTTTGCTAATCCCTGCATAAACAAGAAAACCAGTCCACGGGGAGATGAGGAGCTGGCCAGAAGATGTGACCTCAGCACTGCAGGACTGTTTTGAAAGCACAGACTGGAACATATTGAGGGAGGTGGCTACCTACGATCACCACGACGACATTGATAAGTATGCAGGATCAGTGAATGGCTAAATAGGAAAGTGCATTGAGGATGTTACTGTGATTAAACACTACACTGCCAAGGCAAGCCAGTAACCATGAATGACTGCAGAGGTTCGTGCACTGCTTGGGGATTGGGGTAGTGCCTTCAGATCGGGGACAGGACAACTCTAGCAAATAAAAGCTAACACTGTTTTTGCTTTATTTACTACTGACTGAACCTGTAAGTTAACCTTTAGGGAATCCTGTGCTAGGTCTCCCAAGTCTCTTTGCACCTCCAATTTCTGAATTTCTTTTTCCTCATTTAGAAAATGCTCAGTGGGCTGTTCAACATCTGTGGAGAAAAGACCGTTAATCCAGTTGTGACCTGCAACATTTGTTGGCTGTTTCTAGTACAGGTCGACCTTCACTGATCCGGCACTATTAGGACCTGAGGAGTGCCGGATTAGTGAAAATACCGAATTACCAAAGGATCACATTAAGCATAATCTGTGCCGGATTATCAAAGGAACCGGATTACTGGTAGTCAGATTAGTGAAGGTTGACCTGTACTGAAAATCTGGAAAATACTTTTTTGCTTTAGCATGGAAGAGATTTCCCTATATTGACTGAATAATAACCCCTTTTGTCAGTAAGCAATTCAGTTCTGCTATATGAAAAAAATGCAATGGCATTAAAGTATGTCAGTTTTAAAAATGAAGTTATTAAATATTTAAACATTTTGTAAACATCTTGAATCAGGTTGAAACTTTTTACCCTCGCCTTCAGTAAGATTTCTAAAACCACCTATGAGAATCTATTTGTTGTAATATTATTTATTTATTTTAAAATCCTTTGTCAGTTTAAGTAAACAACCCATATACCTACATGTATTTATAGAGGCAGTCCAAGTCTAAGCTTAAAAGTTGTGAAAATTCATGCCTTGTATAATGGACTTTGTTTTGCTGTTCTGATTTTCCGAAGTGATGTCTTTAGTGAAAAAGCAGAAATATCAGATGCAGGTGAATGGCATCTGAACAAAATGAAAATAGCATTAAGATTGTCAGCTATTATGCGTCCTGCTCTGGTAAAGCTAAAGTCCTCCCATTGCTGAAATTGAGTACATAAAGCCTTGTATTTGGCAACTGAGAAAGATTGTTTAATCGGGCAATTTACATTCCAGCCCTTAACTTTGCCCAGGTGTATTCAGTGCTCTTCCTGCAGCTCTCACTTAAAGATTTAAGGAATAGCTTTATTTGTCACATGCAGTGAAATGTGGTGTTTGCATCAATGACCGACACGGTCCGAGGATGTGTGGGGGCAGCCTGGAAATGTCACCATGCCAACCCTACTAACTAACCCTAACCAGTATGTTTGGAATGTGGGAGACAACCGGAACACCTGGGGAAACTGACGTTGTCATGGGGAGGATGTGCAAAGTCTTTACAGACGGAGGTGGGAATTGAACTTGGGTTGTTGGCGCTGCAGAATGTTGTGCTAACCACTAAACTACTCTGCTGCCCTGCGGCTTACCTTTTCAGAGTGAAGGAATTTCATTGAAGCACAGAACTGGGAGATGTCCTGATCTAAAATATCCACCTGCTTTCTGATGACATGGAATTCTACACTATAGAAGGAAGGCGTACACATGCTGAACATCATCTGATTTTGAAATATTCCTCTGACTAAACTTCTGCATGCCACAGTTCTGAAGGAAATGTCGGATTGCTTAGCGGGAGAGGGAGTTCAAAAGAAGCAAGCAGAGGCAGTTGGAACATTCTGCGTACCACAGGTCCAGAGGAGATGTTGGATTGTGTAGTGGGAAATAGAGCTAAAAGTAAGAGTTGAAGGACTCAGGACATTCTGCGAGCAGCATTTCTCGAGGAGATATTGGATTGTGCACATTAGGCACTTAGCAAGGGCCAATTTTAAAAAGAAAAGTTCAAAAGCAGAGAGGTCATTGTCTGAGTAGACCACTGTTAGAGAGGAGAGCTCGGGTTTGGCTCGTAGACGAAAAGGCTGTAGATAGATTTTTTCGTTTAAGTTTTCTATCCTTCTTTCCAGGCAGGATAGTGGAATGCTCCTCTTGCAGAACGTTGGAAGGCAGGGAGACTTACAATGTCCCTTGCGATGATACCTGCAAGAACTGCATCCAGTGCAGCTTCTTTAAGACCATATTAAAGAATTGAAGCTGGAACAGGATCATTTGGGAGGCTGAGGGGTTGATTGACAGGCGATACAGGGTGGTAGTCACACCCAAAGTGCAGGATAGGCAGCCTGTGCAGAGTAACCCCTTTGGCTGTTCCCAAACAGCAAGTATACTGCTTCGGATACTAATGGGGTGGGGTGGGGAGAATGACCTAGCAGAGGAAAACCATAGCAGTCCATTCTCTGGCACTGAGTCTGGCTTTATGGCTCAGAAGGATATGGGAGAGCAGTGGATTAGTGTTTTGGGGATTCCACAGTTCAAGGAGCAGACAGGAGATTGTGGATGTGAAAGAGACATCCAAAGGGGAAATCTTGCCTGACAGAACTGTTGGAGTTCTTTGAGGAAATAACTAGAAAGATGGACAAAGCCCGCTGGTGGCGTAGTGGCATCAGTGCCGGACCTCAGAGCGAAGCCATCCGTGCTGGGTTGAGCGTCAAGCTAGCAACTGGGCCTCGTAAAAAAAGAAAGAAGAAATGCTGTCATGATGATGATCCTCCCCCTCCCCCCCTCCCCTCTCCCTCCCCCCTCCCCTCTCCCCCCTCTCCCCCCCTCCCCTCTCCCCCCTCCCCTCTCCCCCCCTCCCCTCTCCCCCCCTCCCCTCTCCCCCCCTCCCCTCTCCCCCCCTCCCCTCTCCCCCCTCCCCTCCCCTCTCCCCCCCTCCCCAACATGCCACACATGAGGCTGCACAACAAGATAAGGTATTACAAGGAAGATAGAAGATTAGCTGATTAGCAGGAGGCAAAGAGTAGGAATAAAGGGAGTGTTTTCTTGTCAGTTGCTGGTGACTGGTAGTGTTCTGCAGGGGTCAGTATTGGGACTACTTGTTACATTATATGCCAATAATTTGGATGATGGAATTGATGGCTTTGTGGCCAAGTTTGTGTATGATACAAAGATGGGTGGAGAGACGGGTAGTGCTGAGGAAGCAAGGCGTCTGCAGAGGGACTTAGACAGTTTAGGAGAATGGGCAAAGAAGTGACAGATGGAATATGGTATAGGGAAGTGTATGGACATGTACTTTGGTAGAAATAAAGGCATGTACTGTTTTCTAAATGGGGAGAAAATTCAAAGGTCAGAGGTGCAAAGGGACTTGGGAGTCCTTGTGCAGGATTCCCTAAAGGTTAACTAGCTGGTTGAACTGGTGATAAGGAAGGCGAATGAAATGTTAGCATTTTGAGGGGATTAGAATATAAAAGGAAGGAGGAAATGCTATGGCTTTCTAAGGCGTTGGTCAGACCACATTTGGAGTATTGAGAGCAGTTTTGGCTCCGTATCTAAGAAAAAGTGCTGGCGTTGGAGAGGGTCTGGGGAGATTCATGAGAATGATTCTGGGAATGAAAGAGTTATTATATGAGGAGCATTTGATGGATCTGTGCCACTACTCACTGGAGTTTATAAGAATGTGTGGGATTTCATTGAAACGTGTCAAATGTTGAAAGGCCTAGATAGAGTGGATGTGAAGAGGATGTTTCCTATAGTGGGGAGTCTAAGACCAGAGGGCATGGCCTCAGAATAGAGGGACATCCATTTATAACAGTGTTGAGAAAGAATTTCTTTAGCCAGCAGCATGGTGAACCTGCAGACATTATTGCCACAGGCGGCTGTAGTTGTTGGGTATATTTAAAGTGGAGGTTGTTGGTCCTTGATTTGTCAGGGCATCAAAGGTTACGGGGAGAAGGCAGGATAATGAATCAGCTTTGATGGAATGGCAGAGCAGGCTCTGGGCGGAATGGTCTAATTCTGCTCCTATGTCTTAAGGTGTTTTGGTGGTGGTGTCATGATTAATGGACAAACTGAGTGGTCCAAGGTTATTGCAGGACATGTCTTCGTCCAACCACATAGATGCCACAACTGAGAAAGCTCATCAATGCCTCTACTTCCTCAGGTAGCTAAAGAAATTTGCCATGTCCCTGCATTTTTTTGTTTAATCAGTGCACCAGAGAAGGCATTCTGTCTGGATGTGTCATGATGCCATGTTATGTCTGTGATTACAGAAACCAGCCTCCCATCCGCACTTGTTGACATCTCAGTAAAGCAGGCAGCGTAATCAAAAACCCCATTCACTTCAGACAGTTTCTCTTTCCTCTTCCTCCCCGTCCTTCCACCCTCTCTTTGGGCAGAAGATCCAAAAGCCTGAAGGCATATGTTTCCAGGCTCAAGGTCAGCTTCTACCCTGCTGTTAGAAAACCACTGAATGGTTCCCAAATGCAGTCCAATAAAGTGCACCTTGACATCACAATTGCCTCGTTATGATCTTGCAACCTACTATCTGCACTGCTCTGCACTTCCTCTGTGGCTGCTGCACTTTATTCTGCATTTTGTTACCGTTTTACTTCCTTCTACCTCAATGCACTGTGTAACGATTTGATCTGTATAAACAATGGGCAAGACAAGTTTGTCACTGTACCTTGGTGCATGTGTCAATAATAAGTTCCATTTCCAACGTGGAGACAGAGTAGTGGTACGCAGCAGTGTAAATGAGGTTAGTAATGGTGAAGTGATATCTATGTGCTCTGATAATTTAGTTTAACTTCATTCATATGTGTTTAATGGTAACAATTTTGTTCCTTGCAGTGTGTGGGGTTCATGGGCTGGCCCGGAAGACAACAAATTCAGTGTCATGAAATATGAACATGGCACAGGGTGCTGGCAGGGGCCCAACCGATCCACCACTGTAAGTACAACAGCACTCTCAGTAATCTGTTGTGACGTACGTGATTCAGTGCCACTGGATCTTCTGGTTAAGATGGCGCCGAGCTGCGGTCTCCGCCGAGGCTGTGTCTTGGACTTGATTGTATTGTATTCTAGGTTTGTTGGGGTTGTTCTGGGGACAGAGAGGGGAGTTAAGGGTCAGGTTAGGATTTAGGAACGGGGATTTGGGTTTTAGAGATCAGGCTGGAGGCTGGTCCTCCGCTCTACACTCAAAGGCCAGCGATCAGACTAGAAAACACTGTTGGTGAAGACCAGCGAGTACAAGGGGTGGTACCTTCCCCCCCATCCCCTCCCCCTTCCCTGGCAGGATTGGAAAGTCCATGCGGGCAGGTGGTTTCAGGGCCAGTGACCCCTCGGGTATGCAAGTCCAGAGTTCAAGATCCCGTCATCTGAACTCGCTCTGTCAGTGGGGAGTGTACTATGTAGGTTTAGCTGTCAGTAATCATTTGATTTAGCAGCTCCACCTGTGTGTTCAGTTCTGAGCTGAAGGCTTCAAATTCACATATACATCAAAACATGCGGTGTAATGTGTCTTGCGTTTGTATCCAACTTAGCATGCCCACAATGTTCAGTAGAACAACATAAGCAGCAACAACAACAACCACAAAATGAAACAACAAGCCCCTTTCCCACCCTCCCACACATACAGATAGACCTCTAACCCCAGGACAGGCCACCTCTGTGTCTCTGACCTTCAGTCCCTGGCCCAGACTCAGACATCAGGCTTCCAACCTCGGATTCAAAGATATCAGGCCTTGGACTCTCAGATTCATAGACAAGTCTCAGATGTTCACTGGAGATTTTCTCATCCACGGCCCAATGAGGAGTAGACAATTGAAAGGGAAGTGAGAAGGAGGGTACATTATTATTTAACCTGTTCATAAGGTTTAAGGCACTTGTAAATTACCTACAGGTGAAGCTTTCTTGTGGTAAAGAGACTGCCGTACTGTCGACCTCAGAGCCCAGCCGGTGTGAATACCTGATGGAATTTTCAACTCCAGCCTTCTGTCAGGAAGGTCAAGATGGCGGCTCAGAACATGATGAACTTTGAGCCCTGTGTGGTGGATGTAACAGGTGAGAAAGGCTGAGGACAGCTTACAGCCCTAATGAAGGAGCTCAGACAAAATTTCAACTATTTACTCCCCTTCATAGATGGTGTATGTCCTGTTGAATTCTTCCAGTATTTTGTGCATGTTGTTCAAGGTTTCCAGCATCTGCAGGATCTCTTGTGTTTATAGTCTTAACCTTCTTTCCTACTGTTTGTTACTCAGCCAGCTGGGCTTAGTCATTCAGTGAGCCAAGCTTCCCCCTTGATCAGAAAACATACATCAAAGTTGCTGGTGAACGCAGCAGGCCAAGCAGCATCTATAGGAAGAGGCGCAGTCGACGTTTCAGGCCGAGACCCTTCGTCGGGACTAACTGAAGGAAGAGTGAGTAAGGGATTTGAAAGCTGGAGGGGGAGGGGGAGATGCAAAATGATAGGAGAAGACAGGAGGGGGAGGGATGGAGCCGAGAGCTGGACAGGTGATAGGCAAAAGGGGATACGAGAGGATCATGGGACAGGAGGTCTGGGAAGAAAGACAAGGGGGGGGTGACCCAGAGGATGGGCAAGAGGTATATTCAGAGGGACAGAGGGAGAAAAAGGAGAGTGAGAGAAAGAATGTGTGCATAAAAATGAGTAACAGATGGGGTACGAGGGGGAGGTGGGGCCTAGTGGAAGTTAGAGAAGTCAATGTTCATGCCATCAGGTTGGAGGCTACCCAGACGGAATATAAGGTGTTGTTCCTCCAACCTGAGTGTGGCTTCATCTTTACAGTAGAGGAGGCCGTGGATAGACGTGTCAGAATGGGAATGGGATGTGGAATTAAAATGTGTGGCCACTGGGAGATCCTGCTTTCTCTGGTGGACAGAGCGTAGATGTTCAGCAAAGTGGTCTCCCAGTCTGCGTCGGGTCTCACCAATATATAAAAGGCCACATCGGGAGCACCGGACGCAGTATATCACCCCAGTCGACTCACAGGTGAAGTGATGCCTCACCTGGAAGGACTGTTTGGGGCCCTGAATGGTGGTAAGGGAGGAAGTGTAAGGGCATGTGTAGCACTTGTTCCGCTTACACGGATAAGTGCCAGGAGGGAGATCAGTGGGGAGGGATGGGGGGGACGAATGGACAAGGGAGTTGTGTAGGGAGCGATCCCTGCGGAATGCAGAGAGAGGGGGGGAGGGAAAGATGTGCTTAGTGGTGGGATCCCGTTGGAGGTGGCGGAAGTTACGGAGAATAATATGTTGGACCCGGAGGCTGGTGGGGTGGTAGGTGAGGACCAGGGGAACCCTATTCCTAGTGGGGTGGTGGGAGGATGGAGTGAGAGCAGATGTACGTGAAATGGGGGAGATGCGTTTAAGAGCAGAGTTGATAGTGGAGGAAGGGAAGCCCCTTGATCAGAATCTGGTTTATTGTCACTGATATATGGCAGGACCCTTAGCAGTATTGATGTACAGAGAGAGTTTGAGGTATACTTCCATAGCTCCTTGAAATTGGCTGCATAAGTTGAAGGGGTGATAAAGAAAGTCCATGGCACACTTGCTGTTAGTGGGGGCATTAAGTTATTAGTAGGGCAGTTATGTTGCAGCTTTATAAAACTTCGGTTTCCACATCTGAAGTACTGCATTTATTTCTGGTTACTCCATTATAGGAAGGATGTGGAGGCTTTGGAGAAGGTGTAGAAGAGGTTTACCAGGATGCTGTTTGGATGGGAGGGTGTATACTAAAGGAGAGGATGGAAAAACTTATTTTGTCTTTCATAAACAAAATTCTGTAGATGCTGGAAATCCTGATGAAGGGTCTCTGCCTGAAATGTTGACTCTTTATTCCTTTCCATAGTCCCTTCAGTATGTTGTGTTGGGTTGTCTTTCCCTCTGTTCCTCCACACTACTCGCCATCCTGCCATTAAGTACATCTGAAGCTGTACAATTATAGAACACTGGCTTCATTAACTACTGTGATCAAGCCGGTCTGGATGTAAAAGCTATTCAGGAAACTTTTTAGTATTTGTTCTGAGTTCTAAATGTGATTGTTCTTTTGTAGATTAATGGATCGTTGTTGTGAAGGAATGGATGGGATGAGATTGGAGTGGCTTGCAGCACTGCCAACCTGGCAAGCATCTCTTCTCCTGGACTTGTTCTTTTAGTTGAAACCCTACCAAATGGACAAATCTCCAAAACCCTCCTTTATTCCCAGAGCATTAAATTGTTCCATCCTTCCCTGCCTCATCCCCAGAGCTAATTGAAACTTTACCAGAGTCTTGTTTTTAATGTGCGCTTCCTTCTTTCATCTATAGATCATGGTGGAACCCAGTCTTGAGCAGAATCTTTGAAATTAAGTTGTAATTTTCTATGATTTTAAAACTTAAGCGGAGAAAAAAATGGTGGACTGGTTTAGAGATGTGGTATATTGGTTGGCCAGTGTTTCTGCAGAAATTACTAAATCACACCTGTTTTTTTACTTGTTCTAGTCTTGGTTGTAGACTTGCTGCCTCTGCAAGTTTTTTGAGGAATTTCCTTTCCTCCATGCTCTTCTCTCCCCTCATTCCCACTCCTAGAAGGCAACTTCCACTATGTTAATACTGGAAGTCCCATCAGTTGTCTGTGCTGTTTCTAATTTGTTTAACTTTCCCTGTTTCCACCCTCCAGCACCACCACCATCAAGGTTTTTCTCCTCTTAACAAGTGCTTGTGACCTCAGCGTTGTCTCTTGACGGGAGATCAAGGCAGTCAATGTGATGGGTCTTTTCTAACAGGTGTTTCTTCCTACTCAGCTGGCTGGATTCATGCGGAATGAGAGGTTTCTAGGGGTTTTATTTTCCTTTCACAAGGGGCACGTGGGTTTTCTTTTTATACTTTGCTGTACCATCAGTGCGAAATCCAGAAAGTGTGTATTACTTGAACATGTAATGAGCAGGAGGTCCTGCTATGGTACAGTTTTAGAGTCTAACCATCTTCGGGTGTGTTAACATGCTGCTCACATCTGCTTCTATGTGATGTGACTTTCTGACCCCTCTTCCTGTCCCCACCAGTGTCACGGCAAATATGATTCATATTGGCCCTGTTTAGATACATCTTCACTGCACTTGAGTCAAACCCAGGTTTTGTATGAAGCTCTGGGTGTCTCTGACCAAGCAATTGTCTTAAAAATTTCTTGAGTAGGATCATGGTATTTTTAAAAAATCTGACCAAAACTACCTTTCCATAGGTGACCAAACATCACCAGTTGTTGCCCTATCAGTGATCGGCTGCCTTGTCAGCTATTTACAATTACACGCTGCTGTGGTCAAGAAAAATTATATTAAATATGTATCTTATGTGACAGAAGAAAATAAACTGGTGACTGGAGCTGGAATTAATTGTTTTCCTTTCACTTATTTGTGTCTTTGTGAAAAACGTTGCATGAGATCAACAAAGTGTTGATTGCACATACAACTGATGCTTCGAAGCACATTGAACAGGCCTTCATGATTGGATTTAACGTGTGCCACGCAGGTGGCACGGTAGCGTAACAGTGCAACACTTTTACTGGAACTGTGATCTGGGTTCAGTCCCGCTGCTGTCTGTAAGGAGTTTGTATGTTGTCCCTGTGACCACATGGGTTTCCTCTGTGTGCTCTGGTTTCTTCCCACATTCCAAAAGACGCAGTTTAAAGTTAGTTTGTTGTGGACATGCTATTGTTGCCTGAAGTAGCTGTTGAACCTGGTCATTCAGATACAGATTTATTTACCACATGTGCATCAAAACATACAGTGAAATGCATCATTTGTGTTAGCAACACAACCTGGAGATGTGCTGTGGTCAGCCCACAAATGTTGCTACACACTTCAGCGCCAACATAGCAAATCCACAATGCTCGGCAGAGCAACACAAAACACAACAAGGTAGAGCAAAACAACAGCAAAACAAGCGCCGTCCCTCCAAACCACCCTCCCATACACATGAACAGTCCTCCAACTCCTTATGTTGTGGGAATATGCACTTCTCCATCTCCTGCCTGATGGTAGGCTGGCATAGCCCAAATGGTGGGGGATCCTTGATAGATGTTACCTCTTTGAGGCAGCACCTCCTGTAATACTACAGGATCTTTAGGAGGTGGGGAGGGATATGCCGTGATGTATTGAGTACTGTCCCCTACTCTGCAGTTTCTTACATTTCTGGACTGCACAAGGACACCTGAAGGTTAGACCAATTTATGTGGTTGACATTAAAAAGTTTATTCTGATGTTCAAGATTATTTTAGACCTTAACACCTAGGAACAGAATTAGGCCATTTGGCCCATTGAGTCTGCTTCACCATTTGGTCATGTCTTATTTACTATCCCCCTCGACCCCATTCTCCTGTCTTCTCCCTGTAACCTTTGATGTCCTTACTAACCAAGCACCTATCAATCTCCACTTTAAATACAGTATACTCAGAGTTGGCCTCCTCAGGCATCTGTAGCAAGATTCACAGGGATGTCCTTATATTTTGAGGCTGTGCCCTCTGGTCTGAGACTCCCACTATTTGAAGCATCCTCTTAAGGTCCAATCTATCTATAGATCTTTATAGTTTTTGTAGATATATTAGGGACGTGGGTTTCCAAGGCAAAGCCAGAATTTAATTGCCCATTCCTAGTTGCCCTTGAGAAGATGGCAGTGATTTGCACACTTGAACTACTAACTTTAAATTCTCCCACCGTCTTGGGTAGGATTTGAACTCCCTTCTCTGGACGATGCTATTATTTCTATAATTGATATCTTGGTGTTACTCTGATTCATCCACACAGTTTCACCAGCCCACATGCCCTCTCAATTTTAGCACATTTGCAGTCTTAAAAAAAGAAAGTAATTTTTTTTTTCGCTGGTGGTAAGCATCTCATGGGATAAATGCAGAACAATCCAGTTGGCATCATTTTTCGCTACTTTATTAAAAAAAAGTTTTGCTATTAGCTGTGTACTTCAGAGAAAATCGATAGTAACATGGTGCAGGATTACACAAGCAGCTTTTTGTGGGTTTTGCAATGGCCTAGTAGCTAATGAACAAAATCTGTTTGAGTGCATTAAATTGAATTTGAAATTGTTTTTCTCAGAAGCGCTGAGGTGTTGTGTTTCAATCTTCTGGTACTGTTGCTGAATCAGACTCCTGACTAGTTACTTCATCTTGGAATGTATCACAGATTTGGCTGGACCTTACTTAAATTGCCTGCCCTCAGTTCTGCAAACAGATTCAGATTCATTTATTGATCACATTTGCATTTGAAGCATACAGAAGTGAAATGTGTTGTTTGCGTTTACAACCTACGCAACCTAAGAATGCTGGTGGCAACCTGCAAGTGTAGTCACACATCTGATGCCATCATAGCGTGCCCACAATCTACCGCAGAACACAGTAACAGCCAACAAGCTCCTTTCACGCGCATGCACCCACACCTCCAACCGCTAGTCCCTTGCCTGGACTCGCAGACATTGGGCTTCCAACTTCCAGACAGATCGCCCCAGGGCTTTGACCTACACGCCTCTGCCTCCGGAAAGTATTCCAGACTAATCCAAATCAGCTGCCTTGGATGTTGCATCCCTCTGCCCCCACTCCCAAGACCCACACGTGCTCAAGTATACTTTTGAGCTGTTGCTTGCTGTCAGGTCGGCATCCATCTGAGACATCAGGGTCTGCGTGAATTCTTAATAAACTTGTGACGGGCAGTTTCACATTCACCCCAATACCTCGTGAATCAGTTCTAAAACGTAATGTGTCTCTTTTATTTGTTCCTTATTCCCCATCCATGTCTCTAATAAGGTGGTCAACCAGCGCAGAAACAGACCTTCCAGCCCAACTGGCCCAGGCTGACCAAGGTAGTTCATTTTGCCTGCGTTTAGTCTGTATCTCTCTAAACCAGTGGTTCTCAATCTTTTATGGGTTACCACCCACTTGGCTCCTAGACTCCTCCCCAGTGCTCCCCCCGCTTCCTTTCCATTTAAGAACTATAAGGAATTTTGATTTACGATGCAGTGAAAGAAAGTGGGAACTGTAAGTTAAAAGCAGTGACAAATAATTGCAAAAATTATTCAAATTCATTTAAAGCCACAAATGAATTATTTAGTTACAATAAAAACAATTTTCATCAATATTTTAGAGCATATATTAGTTGTCCAGGTATTCACTACTTAATTACTTTTTCTGTTTTCAATTGGATGGGCTTGCTGTGGTGATATCAGCATCTCATCAGCAGGCTGATTGTCACTCAGGACTCTCAGATCCACACACTCAGTATTTCCTTTGAAAGAAGTTGAGCAACTGCACTGAAACTGCTCCACTAAATAATATGTTGGAAAGGAATTAAGAACACCTTGACCTTTTTCCACAGTGCAAGATAGTGTTCAGAGATATCCTTCTGCAACCAAAAGTCTTAACCTCTGCTTCAGCTCAGTCATTTTGTTGTAGTTCTTCCTCCATGCTTCCTGTCAATTCCTCCTTGCAAGTGGTCAGGAATGGATTTATTATCAATCTGGAATTTGGATTGTGAGAAGATCCTGAAATTTCTCTGATATGTCTTTATGCAGCTCCCCCAGGTAGGCACAGTATACATGAAGAGCATCATCTGGTATTCTTTCTTTCTCTTCCAATTCGGGCTCAGAAATTGGAAAAGGTTGTGATGGGCAATGTTGCACTTGAACAGGGTTTACTTTGACAGAAGTGTGGAGTCAACTGACTTTACTTTGATAAAATTGGCATCATTTCCTTGAAATTGAAGACTGATTTCATCAAACTTGGCTAACAATTCTAACATGTTTCACATTCTTGAGTTGATTACTGAGTGAAGCGTTGGACTCTTCAAAGAATTTTCATCAGTCTCAAAAAGCACATAGTGTCTCAGGCAGTTTCCTTTTGAGAGCCATCAGAATTCTGTGCACAACAGCAAGCATTTAAACTGTTCATCATTCCCGATACAAAGTTCTTGAACTGGTGGAGAATTGAGAGCATGGCACTTTATTTACAACTATGAAAACAAAGTGTAATGATTTGTTTAGCTGATCACTTAGATTTTTTTGCGGCAATGTTGTCCATTGATTTATGCGGCAAATGGTAAATATGTTTGACACAGCTATTTTCAAGAAACGAATAACCCCAAGGTGGTGTCCTGTTATTGATGTTGCCCCATCTGTCGCTCAAGCAAGAATGTTAGTGAGGGGAATGTCCTTTCTCTTTGGAAAAATTGCTCAGCACCTGAAATATTGACTTCCCCTTTGTATCTGTTTCTAGTTCCCTTGCAAATAAAAACTCTTGAGCCATGCTTTCATCTTTTATGAAGTGATCATAATCATGAAGCGATAATTTGTTGTCTGGTAAAGTTGACTCATCCAACTGCAGAGCAAATTCTGTTGTCCTAAGTATGTTGCACAATATGTCTTCCACATTCTCAGATGGTTCACTTATTTGCCTCTGAACAGAGATGTCACTGAATGAAATAGCTTTAATTACTATGTCTCCAACTTGCATAAAACTGTACTCAGAACCTCCCTTACTGCAGGTAGAATTAGTTCTCCAATTATATGGGAATTTCCAGATTTAGCTATCTATGAACAATAAAATGATGTATGAAGCACACAGCCATCACTATTTTGTTGTGAAGTGCTGGCAAGAGTCTTTTGAAGTGTCTTCCGTTCCTGAAAGTTTTCACAAAGTGATAGAAAATAAGCCAAGTTCTTGTTTGCTTTATCATAGTGTGTTCTCTTCAGAAGTTTAGGGGATCTGGATGGTTTCATTGCCTGATTTGTAAAACTTTTTCACACAACACACACTTTCAGACCCATATTTCAGAATCTCCACACTATACTGTCTGCACTTTTTCATTTAGTCGACTTCTGTTTTCATTATGTATTAATGACCACGGTCAGTCGCTAATTGTTTAAGTCCAACCTTAAGCATGGTGATTTATAAAGGTGAAAGTTATGTCATCATAGCTCCGGTAAAACCTGACTGTTTGGAGATGCGTAAAGTGGAGCAGTGATACCTCATTTGGGCCATGGGCTAGGGAAATGAGATCAAGACCATTTGACGGAGCAGATTTTGAACTTTACCCCATTGAACGCCATACTCTAGTTCACAGGAATTGTGTCCCTGCATGATTAGAGTATGGGAATCACACTAGCTAACATTGAACTATTATAGTGAACGGCCATAATGTTTGGGCCAGCCCAGAAATAACATGATTTCTTCAAAGTTCAAAGTAAATTGATTATCAAAGTGTTTGTATATCACCATATACAAACCTGAGATTCTTTTTCTTGCAGGCATACACAGTAAATCCAAGAAACAATAGAATCAATGGAATACTGCACCCAATAGGACAACCAATGTGAAACGACAACAAACTGCAAAGGCAAAAGGGAAAAAAAAATCAATATTGCAAGCATGAGAAGAGTCCATGAAAATGAGTCCATGAGTAGTGGAAACAGTTCAGTGATGGAGTGAGTGAAATTAACCCATCTGGTTCAAAAGCCTGATGGTTAAGGGGTTCTTGAATCTGGTGGGGTGGGGCTGGAGACTCCTGTATGTTAGTCCTGCTGACAGCAGCGAGAAGAGATCATAGACTAGATGGTGGAGATCCTTGATGATGGATGCTGCTTCCCTGCACCAGCACCCACTGTAGATGCGCTCAACGGTGGGAAGTGCTTTACTGGCTATATGCACTACTTCTAGTAGGATTACCCATTCAAGGGCTTTGGTGTTTCCATACCAGGGTGTGATGCAACCAGTCAATATACTCTCCAGCACATATTTATAGAAGTTTGTCAAAGTTTCAGAATCTACACAAGCTTAAGAAGCAGAGGCACTGAAGTTCTTCCTTCTTAACAGCACTTGCATGTTGGGCCCAGGACCAATCCTCTGAAATGATAACACCAATCATTTAAGGTTGCTGATCCTCTCCACCTCTGATCGCACGATGAGAACAGGCTTATTGACCTCCGGTTTCCTCCTGAAGTCAATAATCAGCTCCTTGATCTTGCTGACATTGTGGCACCACTCAACCAGATTTTCAGTCTTCCCTCCTATATGCTGACTCATCAACACCTCTGATTCAGCCAGTAGCAGTAGTGTCATCAGCAAACTTAAATAAGGCATTGGAGGTGTGCTTATGCTCACAGTCATAAGTATGAATGGAGAAAGGTGGGGTGGGGGGGGGGAGTTAAGCACACAGCCTTGTGGTGCAACTGTGCTGATGGAGTTTGTGGAGGAAATGTTTTTGTCAATCTGAGCTGACTGAAGTCTTCAAGTGAGGAAATCAGGGATCCAATTGCACAAGGAGATCTTAAGGTGAAGTCTTGAAGCTTATTGCTTAATTTCGAGGGGATGGTAGTATTGAATGCCAAGCTGTGGTCGATGAAGTGCATCCTGCTGTATGCATCTTCACTGTCCAGATGTTCCAGGGTTGGATGAAGTCAATGAAATGGCATCTGCTTTGAAGCTGTTGTGACAGTAGGCAAATTGGAATAGACCCAGGTCATTCTCAGAAAAGAGTCGTTATGTTTCATCACCAGCTTCTCAAAGTACTTCATCACAGTGGATGTAAGTGCTACTGGACAATAGTCATTGAGGCAGATTACCATGTTCTTAGGCACCGGTACAATTAAAGCCTGCTTGAAACAAGGGAGAACCTCAGATAACCTAAGTGAGAGGCTAAAGATATTGGTGAACTTTCCAGCCAGTTGATCAACACAGGTCTTTAGTACATGACCAGGTACCCCGACTGGGCTGGATGCTTTCCATGGGTTCACTCTCCTGAAAGATGCTCTCATGTTGGCCACACACTGAAATCGCATGGTCATTGGGGGCTGTTGGAATCCATGTTTTGATAGTCAAAGCAAGCATAAAAGGCATTGAGCTTATTTGGGAGGGAGGCTCTATTGTCACCTACAAGAAAAAGTCTGCAGATGCTGGAAATCTGAGCAACAGACAGAAAATGTTGGGAGGAACTCAGCAGGCCAGACAGCGTCAATGTTTTGGGCCAAAGCCCTGGGTGTTTATTTGGACCTGTGTGACAGTAGGTAAATCGGAATAGATCCAAGTCATTCTCAGAAAAGAGCTGTTACGTTCCATCACACAAAATGTTTATTGTCACCTGTGTCAGTTGGTTTCATTTGGTAAGAAGTAATAGTATTCAATCCCTACCACAGCTATTGAACGTCCTTCAGTGATTCAAGTTTAGTCTAGAATTGTGACTTTGCACATGAGATGGCTTTCTGGAGATCATATCTAGAACTTCTATATTCTCCAGGCCTGAATGCCACTGACCTGGCCCTCAGCAGATGGCAGATCTCATGGTTCATCCAGGGCTTCTCGGAGAAGACTCTGAACGTTTTTGTAGGGACACACTCATTGACAACTGTTTCTATGAAGTCTGTGACAACCATGCTGTATTATTTCGGGTCCTCTGATGAGACTTTGAACATGGCCCAATCCACTGACTTGAAACAATTCTGAACCTGCCCCTCTGCCTCCCTCTTTGTTGTCCTAATGTCTGGAGCTGTGCTCTTTAGCCTCTGCCTCCATGCAGGTAGGAAAAGGTCAGTCAAGTGATCAGATTTCGCAAAGTGCAGTCTAGGCATGGAATGGTAGGCATTCCTAATCGTAGTATGGCAGTGATTGAGTGTGTTGGGACCCCTGGTGCTGCAGGTTAAATGCAGATGATATTGGGCAGGAATTTCTTCAAACAAACCTGATTGAAATCCCCGGCTATGATTTGAAATATGTCAAGGTGGGCTATTTCTTGTTTGGTGGTGGCAGCATTCAATGTCTTGAGTGCCTGATTAATGTCTGTTTTTGGCGGTGGGTAAACTGCAGTCAGGATCAAGGAGTAGAACTCTCTTAAGTGGTTGGCACTTAATTGTTAGATGTTCCAGGTTGGGGGCACGAACACAAAAGACCACTGTGCCCAGGCACCACAAAGAGTTGATCATGAAACACAGAAACCCGTCTTTTGGCTTCTCCAAATTAGCAGTCCATTCCATCCCATGTATCAAGATGACTTTGGGTCTTACTGATATACCTGCTATGTCCAGAGTGAGCCATATCTCCATGAAACAGAATAGAGTAATTCCTCATTTCCCCGTGAAACAGCAATCTTGCCCTTTCGTCCTCAGTCTTGTTCTTCAGCAACTTTACCTTTGCTAGCAGATCTTTCATTCCTTGGCTTTTTAATCTGGCTTGGAGTCCACCCCTCCTTTCTCTCTTCCGACCATGATGACATACCTTTTTTTCACGTAAAGATGCTGTACCTGCATGCTTGAGAGTTAAATTTGCCGAGTCCTTTAAGAGGATCGTGAAATTGCCTGTTCATTAATGTGGTTCAAAAGTACATTGTTCAAAGGGAGATTACAGGCTGCGGATGGGGTGTCCAGGGAGGGGTAGCACCTCTGGTGAAGGGGCTTGTCCTGTCTATTCTGGCAGCTCGCTCACTCGCCCTTGGTCCCCACTGGACATTCAGGTCTCAACTGTGGCTCTAAGAAATTGCTTGCATGCAACAGTGGCCTGATACACTGCTTTGACAGGTTGGCTAATCCAGGAGAGGTTAGCTGGCAGCCTCATACCCCAGTGAGACAGGAACAACCCTCTCCTAGCAGTGCGATTCAATGGCTAGGAAGGCGGTACTGCAACGCTCCGTGGAGAGCAAAGGACAAGACAAGGCACAGAAGACGTCATGGTCATCCATTGCAACCAAGGAGGACCCCAGTTTGTGATGCTTGTTTGTACCACTGGTCCAGGACTTCTGGGGTCAGGAGAGTAGAACTGCCCCAGTGCAATGGCTTTTCCACTATTAAAAACTCTCCTGCACAGGGGTCCCGTCATCATCGGACATGATGGACAGCCACCACAGGCTGCAAGTTGCAGTGAGAGTAATTCAGAGGGAGTATATTTAGAAGTTTTGTAAGCAAACCGCAACACATTGGCGTGATTCACCAATGCCGTCTTGCCATCTCCAGATTTCTCACGATATGCCAAATACAGAAGTGACACATTGCTTTTCAACAACTATAAGATGCTTCAAGCAAAGCCTGAGAGAACAGTGGGTTAGCAAGGGACGAGGTGATTGTATGATCATTGTAATCAATTATGAGGCACTGACGATTAAATGCTTATAAGAAATAATTCATTTCTGAAATTTAGCCTGTAATCCCTTAGATGCCCTCTTGTTACCATGCGCTGTTCCCTTAATCTTTATTGCCCCCTTAGAAACTCCCATAGTCCCAGGATGCGGAGCGGGGAAGGCGATATCATCGACTTTGGGAACCACTGTGCATTCCCAATTAATGTTCCCATTGAAGTACTTTTTAAATGTTTTTAACTTACCTGCCTCAACCACTTCCTCTGGCAGCTCATTCCATATACACCACTCTCTGGCTGAAACGATTGTCCCTCAGGTTCCTCCCTCTCACCTTAAACCTATGTTGGTTTCTTGGTTTCCCAAGGCCTAGAAAAAAAGACATCCTATCTTTGCCCCTCATGATTTTATACACCTGTATAAGATCACCCCTCATCTCCCTACACTCCAACGAAAAACTCCAAACCTGCTCAACCTCGCAGTAACTCTGTCCCTCGAGGACTGGAATAGCCTCATAAATCTCCTCTGCTCCCTTTACAGCTTAATGGCATCTTTCCTATAGCACTCTGACCAAAAGTGAAAACTTCACTAATAAAAAGCTGGAGCTCTGTTGTTTATTCAGTACTGAGTCCTGAGGGTGCTGTTCTTCCATAGTCAGTATATACTTCCTATACTTTTCAACGAGGCCCTCTCAGAGAAATAAAACGGCAGCTAACTGGAATCTCCGGGTTTCCATTGTAGATCGGATGGAGACGTTCTACAAAATGGTCTCCAATCTGCAATCTGTGAAGCTGCGAATCTCTGTGAGTGCACCGGGAAGTCAAAGGCCCAATGTTTGTGAATCCTCGACTCTGTTGGTGGCTAGAGGGAGGAATGGGGTTTGTGTGCTGTTGTTGCTTTGTTACTTGTTCTGTTTTGTGCTCTGCGTTTTTTTTTGAGCATTGTGGGCATCCTGCGCTAATGCCGGAATGTGTGGTAGTACTTTCAGGTTGCCCCCAGCACATTCTTTGTTGTGTTGGTTCTTGACGCAAATGGTGCATTTCACTGTATGTTTCCATGTTCCTGCGACAAATGAATCGGATTCTGAACCTGAATTTGAATTCCCCAAAGTAGAAGAAACCACATAATGAGATCTGAGCACCATTTACGGGTGAAGTGTAAGTCAATCACTGATGATTTTGAAGCTGCCTGGATGGCGATAGTGGAGATTAGAAAAGTGCACGTGTTATGCATTGAGGTCCCATGGGAAGGAAAATGGTTAGTTAGAAGAGCTAAACGGCTAATCACCTTGGAATGCTAAAAGGGGAGAGGGAAATGTGACTGTGTGGGTTTCCTCTGGGTGCTCTGGTTTCCTCTCACCTTCCAAATGATGGGTTAGGGTTAGTAAGTTATGCACATGCTATGATAGTGGCGGAAATGACGGAAATAGTGCCGGAGGAGAAGATGGCAGCTTGCACGGCCACTCCGGTGAATGATATCTGTAATCTGTCAAGTAGGGTGCCGTGCACCATTCTGATTTGATGGAGACAGAAATGAGAGAACAGAGGAACATCTGGAGAAACGTCTGAAATGCCTTTTTCGCTGCCGCTGTTACTGTATGATCCTGAATCTCCGGAGGGGAAGGCCCCGAATCCTTGGCTTTGCTTGTTGCTCGGCAGCCGGGACGGGGTCGAAGCGCTCAGCGGAGATGGGGCTCTGTGTCAAAGGGCTGGTTGGAGGTTCGAAGTTTTCGGACGGACTCAGAGTCGGCTGGGGTCGGGTGCTTCCAATGCATTGACAGTTGTCGGCACCTGGAGGTTTATGGCAGAGAGAGTTTCTTCCTTCTGCTGCCTGCTACCGGGGACTGTTGGGAGTCAATCGGAACTTTGAGACTTTTTTTTTATCATTCCCATGGTCTGTTCTTTATCAAATTATGGTACCCATGGTCTGTTCTTTATCAAATTATGGTATTGCTTTGCACTGCTGTAATTATATGTTATACTTATGTGGTCTTGTCAGTGTTAGTCTTTGATTGTCCTGTTTTTTTGTGATATCACTCTGGAGGAACATCGTATCATTTCTTAATGCATGCATGCATTTCTAAATGACAATAAATGAGGACTGAGTGTCCTCATAATCTAACCTAATCTAAAAATGTGGTTAAACTTGTGGGCTGCCTCCTGCCCAATTCTCACTGATTTGATTTGATGTAATGACAGATTTCACTCTGTTTCCATGTATATATGACATATAAAACCCAGCTCAGTCCGGGTATCTGGCTGAGTACTATTCTAATTTGGTGTTGAAGATGGAGGAAATTTATCCTCCAGTCTTGCTGGAGTGGAGGTTGTAAATAAGGAAACCCTCTCAAGCTCGGTGGGAGAATGGTGAGGGCAGTGCTGCGGAAAACTGAAGGAGAGTTATAAACTACGTTCAAAGTTCAAAGTAACTTTATTATCAGTGTATGGGTATGTCACCACATGCTGCCCTGAGATTCATTTTCTTACAGGCATTTACTAGAAAACTAAGAAATACAATAGAATTTATGAAAAGCTATAAATAACAAAGACTGATGAACAGAAAATGTGCAAAAGAACACAAATAATGTAAATAATAAAAAATTAATAATACTGAATTGTAGAATCCTTGAAGGTGTGACTGTATGTTGATGAATGTGGTTACCTTTACTTGCTGATCTTTTTGCCTGGGCGGATAACAGAAATTTGTAACTAGATCCATCCACCGAGGTCAGGTAGATGCCACACAACCGGCTGTGGCCAAGCGAGCAAAAATACGAAGTACCACCATCCTTATCAGGTCATATTACCGAGAGGCAGCATTTTTGGGCGGACTACTGGAGTTCTTCCCACCAAGCCAAGTCTTTGTTGGAAGTCAAAAAAACGACAATAAGTAGAAAACAGGAATTTTCTTGCAGTTTTTTTTCAATCTTTATTTTCCATTTCAACTGTCTGTCCGGGACTAGTGTCCATCTGTGCTGGGAGACATCTCTTTACATTGTGTGGGGCAACAAGTTACTTGCTGGAGGAGAAGGTACCTGAGTGGTATCTTCTCGGAGACAGTAATATCCAATTTGTGATCTGGTGTTGTGGATCTAAGAGTTGGGAGCAGGAGCTGACCACAAGCCCTTTGAGCTGCTCCAACTTTCACCAAGATCATAGCTGATCTTTAAGCTCTGAATACAATCTGATTTATGATCACTAACTTATGGCCTGTTTTGTAATATTAGTACAATGCAAAGTCATTAAATTACTATAAATTACAAAAACAGTGCAAAGCATGGAATAACAAGGCAGTGTTCATGGATTCATGGACCATTCAGAAACCTGATGCAGGAGGAAAAGAAGCTGTTCCTGAATGGTTGAATATGGGTCTTCAGGGTCTTGTACTTCCTCCCTGGTGGTACTAATGAAATAATTAAATATATTTAAATGTTAAAATGAATCAGGTCATGTTTATTATCAATGGCATACAGTATGTCATGAAATTTGTTGTTTTGTGGCAGCAGTACAGTGCAATATATAAAAAAAATTGCCTTAATTTACAATGAGAAATATATATGAAATATCAGTGCAATAAAGGCCAAAGAGTGAGGTAGCTTGAATGGGTTTGTGGTCCTTTCGTAAATCTAATGGCAGAAGGGAAGAAGGTGTTCCTGAAACATTGAGAGTGTGTCTTCAGGCTCCTGCACCTCTTCCCTGATGGTTGTAAAGGGAAAAGGGAATGTTTGGGTGGTGAGGGTCTTTAGTGATGGATGGCACCTTCGTGAAGAAGATGTCCTTGATCTTGGGGAGGGTTGTGCCCGTGATGGAGCTGCCTGGGCCTACGATCCTCCGTGACCTTTTGCTATCCTGTCCACTGGAGTCTCATCTTTATGTTCCTGCATTATTCTGGTTATCTTATTCCCTTAATATCCAGAAATTTATTGATCTCTGTTTGGAATTATCTGAAAGACTGATCCCAGGGTAGAGAATTCCAAAGGTCGGCCACCCTCTTCATTTAGAACTCTCTCTCATCCCAGTCCTAAATGGCTACCCTTTACTGTGAGACTGTAACCCCTGTTTCTAGGCCCCTTGTTATTGCTCTCGCGCCTTGAATGTGGAGAAAAGATGTGTACAAATGACATACAAAACGAAGCTTTTCACTGCACCTCAGAATATGTGATAGGAATAATGAACCAACCAGCCATCAGACCAAGACCCTTCGTCAGGACTGAGAAAAAAGGAGGGCAGAAGCCAGAATAAGAAAGTGAAGAGAGGGGAAGGTGATTGGTGAGACCAAGTGAGGGAGAATGTGGGCGCGTGGAAGAGTGGGATTAAGTAAGAAGCCGGGATGTGATTGGTGGAAGAGGTAAAGGGGTGAAGAAGAAGGAATCTTATAGGAGAGGAAAGTGGACCACGGGAGAAAGGAAAGGAAGAAGGGCACCGGAGGGACGTGAGGAGAATGGAAGGGTTACGAGGGGAGCTGGAATGGAGAATGAGGAGTGGAAAAAGAGAGAAGAGTGAGGGGAGAGAAATCGCCTCGTTTGAGAAATCAATGTTCATGCTGTCAGCTTGGAGGCTACCCAGATGGAATATGAGCTGTTCCTCCTCCAGCCTCATCATGGCGGTAGAGGAGGCGGTGAACTGTCAGAATGGGAATGGGAAGTGGAATTGAAGTAGTTGACCCTAAGAAATATTGTTTGCCGTGGGGCGAGTGAAGGTGCTTGACGAAGCAGTTCCCACAATCTATATTGAGTCTCACTGATGTAGAGGAGGCCGCACCAAGAACACTGGATACTGTAGACAATGCTGACAGACTCACAGGTGAAACGTTGCCTCACCCGGAAGGACTGTTGGGGGCCTTGAGTGGTGGTGAGGGAGGAGGTGAATGGGATGGTGTAGGTCTTCTTGGCTAGGAAGATACCTCTCTCAACTTTGCTCTCGTATTTCTATCAGCTGCCATAACTCAGTTACCATGCCACCTGCGGAGGCAAGCAGGGCACCTTTTCCGCCCTTGTATGATCCACTGAAGACTTCTTACACCTTCTTTAAATGTCCCCTCCACCCTGCCCCCACTGTCTGAGGAAGCAGTTGTAAAGGAGCTGTATACAGACACGAGGGGCAGAGATACAGTGAATGCACTCGTCTCTTTTTCCCAGGATCAGGGAATCGAAAACTAGAGGAGACACGAGAGGTGGCTGGTGCTGCAGTCTGGTGGAACGCACAAAACGCTGGAAGAACTCACCGGGTCAGGCAGCCTCTGTGGAAGGGAAATGGACAGTCAATATTTCAGGTTGGAGCCCTGAAACTAGGTTTAAAGTGAGAGGAGAAACATTTGAAAGGAACCTGAGGGGCAACCTCCTCATGCAGAGTCAGGTGAGTATAGAACATAGAACAGTACAGGCCCTTCGGCCCACCATGTTGGGCTGAGCTCTTAGCCTACCCTAGGATCCATTTAACCTTTCCCTCCATGTTTCTTTCATCTAAGTCCCTATCTGAGAGTTTCTTAACGTATCAGCCTTCACCACCACCCTGGAAGTGCATTCCATGCACCCACCAGACTCGAGTAAAAACTGACCTCTGAGGTGCCCCTATCTGGAATGAGGTGCCAGAGAAAGTGGCTGAGGAGAGCATTCTAACCAGATGCATCACCGCCTGGTATGGAAGGGCCACTGCACAGGATCAGAAAAAGCTGCAGGATGTCGTAATCTCAACCAGCTCCATCTGGGACAATGGCCTCCTCAGTATCGAGGAGTCCCTCAAAAGGTGATACCTCAAAAAGGCAACATCACCCAGGACATGCCCTTTTATTGCTGCCATCAAGGAGGAGGTAGAGGAGCCTGAAGATGCACACTCGATGTTTTAGGAAAAGCTTCTTCCCCTCCGCCATCAGATTTCTAAATAGAGAATGAACCAAGCCATGAACACTACCTCACTATCGTTTTATTCATTTTTTGCTCCTTTTGCACTACTTATTTAATTTATAGTTTTTAATGTATTGCCCTGGCCTGCTGCTGCTAATCAATGAATTTCTCAATATTTGCCAGTGATTTTAAACCCGATTCTGATGTGGGAATGACAACATTGGATGTGCAGATGTTTAGAGCAGGGGTTCCCCACCTTTTCTATGCCACTAACCAAGAGGTCCGTGAACCCCAGGCTGGGGACCCCTGGTTTCGAGGGATATGGACCCAATACCAACAAATAGGACGAGCTTAGATGGGCCCCTTGATCAGTATGGATAAGATGGGCCAAAGGGCCTGTTACCATGCTCTTTGACTTTATGACATTTATACGACATTGGATAAGTATATGGATAGGAGAGATCGAGAGAGATACGGGCCTAATGCGAGCAAATGGGACTATTTAGGTAGTTTGGTAAATTGGCCAGCATGGACGAGTTAGGCCAAAGGGCTGGCTTCCATTCCCTATGACTCAATAATATGTCAGACAAGTGGGAAATGTGAAGGAGTGTATTTTAACAACAGCATCTCTTAAAAGCTTAGAAAAGCTTTAAATCTGGACCAGTTGTAAAGATATGACAACAGCATGAATCTGCAGTAAGATTCTGAAGTTTATTGTCTGGCATGAAAAGTACAAATAATCAAACAGTTCAATGAAAAATGTTTACAGCTTTCACATTTGTATTCCCAGTAATAAATACTCTAAACTAGCAAGTTTGTTCCAACAAGAAATCAGCCATAATTTACCATCGAAATAAATATTAAGTTAAAGGATCGTGGGAACTTTTACCCTCTCCCCCAACTAAATACACCAAAGAGAAAAAAGATCAGTGCCTCCCCGCTAATGCTTTGTACACTCGATCCACCAAGTTCAGGGATACATTTTGTTCAGTATTTTCATGAACCCTGAACGTCCCTCCCATTCCCCCCCCCCCAAACCCCTGACTTTATAATCCAGTCAGCTGGACTTCTCTCATTCGGAAAAAAAATCATCCGCGAGTATCTCCGAGACTTGTTAAAGTTTCCCTTTGGTTGTCACCGTTCACTCAATGCGCCATTAGAGGATTGGCAAAGAGGCCAAATGGAAGCAAAGAAATACCAAGCGATAACATGTTAAAATCCATCGACACTACTATTAGGATAAGACTGAAAATGTTTAACAAGACAAAAGTAATAGCAAAGTTATAACAACTATCACACAAAGTAACTTCCTAATACTCAATATTTTTTGTTTCGTATGAATCACGACATAATCAGTGCACCTGACTAAGGAGAGCCATCCTCAAACTTTAAGTTTGTTCCCTTAGAATAAATTAAGCTAAACCACATATTGGTAAAATTAATGTCATTTTTTTTGTTTAAAACTTGCAAATATAAAGGAAACATAAATATACACAGAACGACTTTTACAATGCAATAATATATATTCAATCTCTGAATAAGTTAAGCTACAAGAAGCTATTAATTGCCAAAATATTAACTAGGTCATGGTGCTTTTTTTAACATTTTTTTTTGTTCTGTAATGTAAGCTACCACAGATTTGTACAATACACTTAACACGGTTTTAAAACAATAGAAAATCTTTTTTTAACCATTTTTTAATCTTAAAAACTATTCTAACAAAATGAGACCCATGTTTTACACATAGAGTTCCGGACACAAAGAAACATCTGACGTTAAAGAGAGAAAAAATAATAGCAAAAGAAGTGAGAATGCAAACTAACTAGCAAGTTTGGTAAATAGTCAAGTCCTGGGGGGAGAGGAGGGGGAATTTTTTAAAAAAAGCTCCACCCCCACACACAACGTCAACATGGGTCAAAGCAAAATTGGAAATCTAAAGCTTTTATTTAAAAGGTAGCAGAGCCTTTAGTGCTTTGCTCAGTTTTGAATAAGTTAAGGTAGGGCTTGCGTCAGTAGCTTTCCAAAAACCTTTCCTCAGGAACACACAAAGGATCAATTAGCACCTACCATCCCCAAAAAAGGAAGATTAACAAATTTTAAAGAGGTGGTAAAGATAAATAAATATACTGAGGCCCTCAAACAAATGATCAAACTATTTGGATTAAAGAGAATAGTGTCAAAAATAAAAAAGCTTGACATCGTCCTTTTATTTTGTCCCTTGCCTACAACTTCAGTATTCTGGACCAATTTTTAGTTGGGCTCTTTCTAAAAGACCCCAGCTTTCTCCCTTTCTGAGCTGCTGAGTGTTTAACATCCAGCAAAAAACAGCAGAACGAAGGGGGCGGGGGGGTTTTGTGGTTGGTCGGTCTTCATAAGCCGCGTTAGTGGTCAGAGGAGGCAGAGACACAATGTTGAGATCGGGTCTGGATGAATCACTAAGACCAGGTCTTCACCGCAGAGACAGCCTGTCCCAGGTGGTTCTCTTTGACTTTTAGAAAAATCTCTTAACAGTCGGTGACATCTGGTGTTAGGCTCCACCAAGTGGGACTGTGTTAGTGCCAACCAACACTAGGCAGTTGTCCACATACTGGACAGATATCTGCTTGACATAACTGACTAAAGAGACAAGATCTAACTAAAATCTGACACTTCTCTACAACTGTGTAAATGAACAATAACTTTATTTAGGGGGGAAGGGTGAAGTTTCTGTTATAAAAATTGCCATAAACTGTCTTTGGGGCCAGACATTCAAATTAGGTAAGAAACACAACATATTTAAATAGCATCTTACTGGGTCTATCAAAATCAACTCAAACCCTTCATCTATAATGAATGACTTTGCAAATGCTGAGAGGGAGAACAACAATGCGTACTTCAGAAGAAATGTTGAATTCTTTTCCTCAAAATGAAAACTTACACCAACAAAAGGAAGAAAGTAAAAAAAAGGACCTTGTGAACATGACAATTTGCCCGTCTTGTTCAAATAAAACAGGTTTCAAAGACCGGCTAAGCCAGGAAATCGAAAGTCAATTGACTTTTATTTTTTTGGCAATCTTCTCTTTAAAAATGTCGATCTATTACAGCAACTAAACAGGAAGGCCTCAACGAAATCTTATCAGCTGTTATGATGTCACTGTGTGGAACCTGTACTGTTGAGAAAGTGCTCCCATCAAACGATATGCTCTCAGTATCACTGAGTACAAACTTACAATTCTTGCTCGTAAACAATGTGTTTTATGCTCCCTTTTTTTGTCTTAAAAAGTTATCAATCTAGAGCACACGTGACAAAACTGTCCTCCCCTCCCACTAAAAGAACGTAGCCTGTCAAAATATTCTCTTTTTTTTCAATCAAGGTTCTGTAAAAATTTTCAATGAGGTCTTTTTCTTTTTTATAAAAATAGATTTTTTTTAACCCATTCACATCAAAGAGATTGCCTCTTTGGCAAAATTTATTATAATATGAAAAGTCATCAAATGTTTTGCCAATGTTGTTCTGTTAGAACCCTCCCATCCCAGCATGGTAATATGGACTTTTTACAATAATCTATCTATCACAATAGGAAGAGCTCGGAAGGGGGAGACGAACGGTTCGAAGTCTGCATTGTATTCCTTCAACAGGTCTTAAGGATTTTTAGATACATTGTAAAGGGAATCACTTATGAATTTTATCTTTAACAAAGCCTATACATTAATACCTTTCATTTCTCTTTGTCAGTCCTTCCACACTCAAAGGATTGTTAGAGACATTTTTGTTCTGAACACTATAGACCTTCTCTAGAACTATCTACAGGCATCCTTCTGTATATTAAGCATAGAAGGTTCTGCAGATACAGAGTAACATGTACAAAACGCTGCAAGATCTCAGCAAGTCAGGCAGCATCAATGGAAAAGAATAAACCGTTGACATTTCAGACCAGGACCCTTCATCAAGACTCCCTGACCTGCTCAATTCCTCTAGCATTTTGGGTGTGTTATCCATCTGTATTTAATGGTTTGATGGACTTGATTCACCTCCAACTGTGATGTAATGAGAGTTTAGATCCTGATAACACTACAGAATATCTTTGTATCTCCACAACTCTCTCTGTATTCTGGTTTTTGATTCTTTAACTGAACAGTGAAATATGAGGTTGAGAGGTGGTTTGATGCCAAATGGTACCGAGGGCATTGGGAAACCATTGTTAAAAGTGGGAGGGGGAGATAATTAATTTGCTTTTCAAAACAACTCCAAAATGTGTTTCAATGGGGAGGGTGGGATCACATCGATCTGTAGTTGCTTGGAAAACCAATTTTGTCTCCAATGAAAAGGGGAAGTCAGTAGAATTCAATTGAAAAAAAAAATCAAAGAATAATTCTTTACTATTACTGGCCTGTCTGAGCTTCTGTGTCATTGACTGGATATATCTTGGTAGCAATTTGTACAGCAATATTCCCCATACGGCACCATTAATATATACACAAAGCCTCCTAGATACACAGCATGGAACCCAGAGCTTTGGAAGAATCATTCCACAAAGTATTTCCTGCTGGATACCTTGTGGCCAGTTGCTTAATGAGAGGCAATATAAGATCTCAGAAAGCATAAAAGAGAGTGATTGTGGTGCAATTGTGTGCAATGTGCACCCTTTCCAGCCTTCTTAAACTAACAAGGCTTTATGCTTATGCTTCTCCAATAGACACCTCGCATCTCAGGCACATAAATAGCCACAACATTTTGATTCTTGCTGTACTGTTTCATGATGAGATTGCTAACCGTTATGAGTAAATGCTGTCATGATAAAATGAACCTCTCATACAGGTATACTTTGACTAGTTTATTATCGTCTCTTCAATAGTCATGCAAAGTAGCAAAGCAACAGTGAGAGGTGCTGACTTAAATGGCCATTGCATCACCTAGGGAGGTCTAAGCAGTTCATGTCATGTGTTGAGCATATTATAGCATGGTGAGAAACCATTTGTTCCTGGCGTGCATTATATGGTGTCCATTAATTATAGAATTATAAACCTATGTTACTATCACAAACAAATGTAGAGAAGAAAGATCACTGAGTATTAGAGAGAGAAAGCAGAGTGAGTTATTTGGTTTCCCTGTTAGAGGGAGCCACAGATTACCTACGAACTAATGGAGGTGAAGATACAGTATATCAGAAGATGTTATACTTAAGAGCTACAGTACAATAATAATGATGTCTCAAATCTGGCGTACACATGTGACCAATTAAGATTACCAACAAAAATGAAGTTTCACATAAACGGCAAATCATAGCTGGGGACCCCAATATCAATTCAGCTCCAAGGAGGAGATTGCTGTATGAGCACTCTACATGGGAACACAGTTCCTGCACTTGACTCAAATAGCGGACCTTGCAGGATTCTTGAAAAAACATCGGGGTGATGTCAGCATCTACTCTCACCCCTTTCTCTCTTGGGAAAAGGCCATCCCAGTCTGAAAGGGGGTCCCAAGGCCTGAGGCTTGAGAAAAGGGCAGAGCTGTAATAAGTCACTTCACTGGCGTCAGTTGGAAAATGTTTCTCTTCCAACAAGAGAAGTTACTAATGGGCTTGGGGCATGAGATCACTCTGCCTCAATCCGGACAAATGAAAAATCTCTGAATCACCACTATGAATTAGTTCATCAACAGAGAAACTTAGGTATCTGTCACGTGAAAGTTATACACATGTGTGCAAGGTATATCTTCATACAAGATGTAGTCAACCAAACATTTGCATTCCCATACCACGTCCCTGCTTGCAGACTCATCCCTGAAATGCAAAACATTCCCAAGCTGGCAAAAAGACTGCCGATTGTCACGCATTTCTGCACCTACTCATATTCCCCTGTGTCCTCAAACATCAGAGAATGCCTGTCCTTGGGAGGGGGAGGAGGGGGGGAGAGGAGAAGCGACTCAGTTTAATCCCCTTCAGTCGCTCTATTTTAACTGGACCATAACCTTAACCTTCTGCGCTTACAAAAGAGGAAGGGGAGAGCAGGTATAGAACGAGTACTGTGGAAATAAAGTGGGACTGTCCCTTTAAGTCTGGCGATAGCAGGGTCAGGATAAATATGATGTGTGAAATTAGTGGATGATTTCATAGGGTGTTTTAGTTGACATTGTCATTTGTGTTAGCATTATAGAATGTTAGCTCTGTGACAGCCAGGAGAGTGCTGAATGTTTAAAGAAATTCCGATAAATCCTGTCTTCGACTTGGGGTGTTGACCAGTCCTTATACCTCACAGTTTTAAATCATCTTAATTCACGGAAGGCAGTGAAGGTATGAGGGCTGTAGCAACAAGCGGTGAAGTGCCCAAGGAAAATGTGAAGGATAAATGAGAAAGCTGGGGATTTATGTTCTACTGCCTTTTAACCTGTGGGATAGCTCATGGGTGTAGGGTTCAATTTTCTGGGGGAGAGGTTACCAACTCATTACATCACCCATCCAATATCACCTATGCTTTTGAACAGAATGGTGTTGATCATTTAAGAGAGAGGACTGATTTCCAAACCGACCATACAGGACAGGAGACAGACCACAATACACTTGCAAGAGAGTTACCTTCACCTACAACTAGAGGGAAGAGTTTCCATCATCGTGCCATCACCTGATGTGCTGCGAGTAACAATGATCTTAATACAGGGTCGTGTACCTGTAACTGTTCATGGCCATTGCCATGGTGAGGGTGGATGTGTGTGCACTTTATAGACTCGTGTGTGCGCGCGTGTGGGGAAAGGAAGGTATCAGATTAGTCTTTGTTGTTGCGATTATTCTGATTCTCTGCAGTGTACACTAACAGTGTCCTGTGAAGTGACTGCATGTGAGTGAGTGTTAATGGTAGGAAATGTGAAGGAGTGGTTTGCTACAATACTCTGGGCTGGAAAACAATAAGTGATTGTTATGGGTGACGTTCAAGCTGTGGACACACAAATCCAAATCCAAGTCCGACGGAGGGTGAAGAAGAGAGCCTGGTTTAAGGGTTAGCGGACTGTGTGGGTGTGAGGGAGGGAGAAATGGGGCTTGTTTTGCTGATGTTGTTTTCTTGCTTGTTCTGATCTGCTGAACATGGTGGACATGCTGGAATGTGTGGCGATACTTGTGGGCTGCTCCCAGCACGCCCTCAGATGTGTTGATTATTAATGAAAACGGCGTATTTCACTGCCAGTTTCACGTGATAAATAAACTTGATTCTTGAGTCAAACGTGCAGATTGCAAAAAGAACACTAACCTTCGTATGCTCTTCTGTCCATCCGTTAGGTGAGACTGAACATAAAAAATTCAGATCCTATCGTCACTTTCTGCTGCTTTGCCACTGGGTGGGACTGGGAAGCACATTTACAAGGAGCGCTGTCGCAGGAAAGCAACATCCATTACGAAGGGTCCCCACCACCCAGCCCATGCAAGGGCAGTGAAGAGAGGGTGCTACCTGACCACCTGACAGTGGGCAGCTCCCACAGTCTCTGCAACACCGGGGACTTGAATGGGCTGGGACTCCTAGCCATGTCACCTCAGAGAAGCAGCCTGGCCTTTCCAACCAATGGGGACTAACCTGTGAATTTTAGCATTATGCAGGCAACCTCATCAGTGTTCTACCTTAGGGGAGAAGCCTCCCACAGGTAGCGCACAAGAGAAGGGTTTTTGCCAGCATCAACACAATGATTTTTATCACAAGATGATATTTTCTCCGTAAAGACACAACAAATGAACATCTCACTGCTTGCACTGTAATGGCTGACAGTTATCAACAGAGCTGAGTCTACTCGGAATATTGTGATATATTCACACTTGCAGTGTTGTGTTCAGTTCTGGTTACCTCTATAGGAAGAAAAATAATAGCAAGATAGAAAAGGAAGTGAGGATTTGGTATTTTATGCAACAAATGGTTATGATCAAGAACTCACTGTTTATAGAGGTGGTGAAAATTGCATTGGTCAGGACCTTCAGAAGGGAGAAAAGATTGTGCAGAAAAGGTTCACCAGGATGTTGGAGTACTGTGTTCAGTACTAGAGTGTTTATTTGGAGTATTGCGTTCAGTACTGGAGTATTATTTGAAGTATTGTGTTCAGTACTGGAGTATTATTTGAAGTATTGTGTTCAGTACTAGAGTATTTATTTGGAGTATTGTGTTCAGTACTGGAGTATTATTTGAAGTATTGTGTTCAGTACTGGAGTATTTATTTGAAGTATTGTGTTCAGTACTGGAGTATTTATTTGGAGTATTGTGTTCAGTACTGGAGTATTATTTGAAGTATTGTGTTCAGTACTGGAGTATTTATTTGAAGTATTGTGTTCAGTACTGGAGTATTTATTTGGAGTATTGTGTTCAGTACTGGAGTATTATTTGAAGTATTGTGTTCAGTACTGGAGTATTATTTGAAGTATTGTGTTCAGTACTGGAGTATTTATTTGAAGTATTGTGTTCCGTTTTGGTCGCCTCATTATAGGAAGTATGTGGGAGCTTTAGAGTGGATGCAGAGGAGATTTACCGGGATGCTGCCTGGACTGGACAGTATGTCTTATGAAGATAGCTTGAGCGAGTTAGTGCTTTTCTGTTTGAGTGAAGGGGGATAAATAAGAACTGGATAGATGTGTACAAGATGATTAAAGGCATAGATTGAGTGGACAGCCAGAGATTTTTTTTAAAGGGTGGAAACGGCTAACACAAGAGAGCATAATTTTAAGGTGATTGGAGGAAAGTATAGGGGAAAAATTCAGAGGTAAGTTTCTTCACTGGAGAGTAGTGGGTGCCCTGCTATGGTTGAGGCAGATACATTACTGGCATTTAAGGAACTCTTAGATAGGCACATGGATGATAGAAAAGTGGAGGGCTGTGTAGGAAGAAAGGATTGGATTGATCTTGGAGTAGGTCAAAAGGTTGGCATAACATTGTGGCTGAATGGCCCGTACTGTACTGTAATGTTCTAAATTCTATGCTTTATGAATAATTTTTCTGAGGGTCTTGAGTTCTTGGATTTGAATTTGAATGATGATCCATCACAGCAGCTATTGAGTTTAATGAGATGGGGAGAGGTCTGCAAACTGCGGAGGGATTGGGACTGAGAGATCACTACAGGAGTAATCTTAAAATATCTTCTGCCTGTTTGACTTTAAGACCAGGGCTGGACGGCCCTACTGTAGTTGGTAATGTTTGATACTGCCACTTTGTTTTGTCCTGCTTTGGTTATCGCGACAAGCGTCATTAGGTACCTGACCAGGAGCTGACTGAAGATCTGCCCCAACCTTCCTCAACGTCAGACGAAGTTCTGCGAAGAACCAGCAAGTGTGAAGGACACCAAGGAGATGCGACCGGGAGCCATGAGGAGGAGGTGGCCAGTGGTCGACGCGGTCCGATAAGGAGTCGCTCTGTAACGGGGGATGTGAACAGTCCTCCCCAGCTCAGCCTTCCAGAGGCACAGACAACAATGGGACGGCAAGGGGAAGTTGAGAAAGTGCAAACTTTTCCTGCTAAGGCATCCACAAGTTAAGCATTCTCTCCTTTCTTATTCTTCAGGAAGCCTGTCATGTAAACAGCTCATTTTTTAAATAGGAAAGAATCTCATGCTTGAATTTTACTTTATAAATATAGGGATATCAATGCACATTTTTACATTACATCCTCCCAAAAGTTCGGGGATCTGTCCGACAGGATGGCTCAATGCCATGAGTTTTGTGTTAAAAAAGATTGCTTCATGACTGACAAATTGTAAATGGTCCATTAAGAACAAATATTCCTGTATAATCACATCCTGTCTTAGTGAAATTAGTCACTAATCTACATTCTTTGCTTAATCAGGTAACCAGAGAGAGCAGGCTTACACTAACAAAAGGAGAGGGTAAAAGATCCCACCTCTACAACTCGAAGCCTCTGAGCTAATTTGCCCATATAAAAGATTCCCACACGTAGACACTAGGCCTGGTGCTGTCTAGCCAGCCAAAGGTGCCCCTGGAGACAAAGACCATGCGACTGGCTACACAACTATGCTGTTTACGTACAAGTTTTTTTTTGGTGAACGCCATAAACATTGTTTCAGTGTCTTCACGGTTTCTCACATGGAGGAGGCCAGATAACAATTACTCAGAAGCTATAAAAGTATCCCTCAAATATTTTTGAAGTGGGGGGCACTGTCATTTTTAAGATGAGATTATGCATAGCGTTTTATTAAAGGGGAAACCTATTTTGAAAATAGTTTAACTCAACAGACACAATCCGTTACTAAGTGTTCTGAAACCATGCTACCGTGCTGCGGGTAATTCCACTTTGCAGTTTGCAGTCCTCCCTGTTAGACAGGTGCTTTTAAACCCCTTCTTGCAGTGTGTGCATAGAGTAGGGACCAGAATAAGCTTCAGTAGGGGTCAAGACTTTTTTTTATGCATCGAGTTACAAAATGCTAATTCTGCCAATAAGATCGTGGTACACAGATTACCCCCAAACTGTTCCTTATTCGTGATTCCAGACTGTGGCCTGTTTTTTTTGGGATACTGGCACTGAAAGAGACTTTCTGTGCAAGAACTGCCCATGGAAGGATGCAAAGTTATGAACTGGATGCGCCTTTCATGGCACAGAACACTTGGCAGGGACCCGTGAACAACTCAGCAAAGACTTTTTGAAAATTAATTTACAGTAATGCACTTCATTGCTTGACGGAGCCCAGCCCAAATGTTTTAGCTGCTCAGTATTGCACATTTTTTTTTGTTCTTAGTTAATGAAACCGTGGAAGGAACAAGGAAAAAGAGAAAAAAGGTAAATTAATTATGAGCTGTAATTCATAAATATTCCCCTTTAAAAGATTTTTTTCTCTATATGTCAATTGCAACCACACGAAAACAGGTCTTAGTGAAAATGTTCTAAAGTTTCCCAGCTCTCTGTTCTGCCCTTTCAACAGATTATCACCTTCAAAGAAGGCAGTTATAAGCATTATTATTAATATTAGGCTGGGTTAAAACCCCCTGCGTAGTATTGTTTTATATGTATTATATTCATATAATAAGAGCTATGAAAAAAGTATTCAAAGTTGTTTATGAAATAGCTTCCTGATTATTTGTTGTAACATGTCCTGTATCAATATAATGCTAACACTGGCTGTTGAGAAAAAGTCTGTTCTGTGTTTCACTGTAAGCCCAGTTATATTAATGGATTTTTTTTGATTTTTTTTTGTTCTGTTCTGTTGCTGTGTGTGTGTTTGGTGGCATATTGATTATTTTCCTTTACTTTTTTTTGTGTTGCGGAGGGGCGCTTCTGTGTTTTGATTTTTTTTTGTTTGTTTTTCTCTCTCTCGCGCGCGTATGTGAGGCGGCTTCACGACTTGTGTGTCTTGCTGGTCTTGAAGGACACCTGGAGGACTCGGTCGCCGAGGCGGTAGCCATTCAGGCTGGCGATGGCCATGGCCGCCTCGTCGTAGTTGGTCATGGTGACGAAGCCGAAGCCTTTGCACTTGTTGGTGTTGAAGTCGCGGATAACCTTGACGTTGGTGACGGCTCCGAAGGGCCCGAACAGCTGCCAGAGGACACTCTCGTCTGCTTCGGGGGATAGGTTGTACACGAAGATGCACCAGCCAGTGCCCGTGGGGCCTGAGAGGTTCACTCCCGCCAGGCTTGTCATCCCCTCTATTGTGATTGGAGAGAACCTGGTGGACAGAGACAGAGGGCTGCTTGGGTGTGAATCAGATATTTAACCATTTCACACACACAACAACAAAAAAGAACGTCAATATCATCAACAGTTACTTCAAAATCATTGATGTTCTATAAGAACGACAACTATAAATTTCTCAGTGTAATCATTTCAGAGATTCTGCACATAAATTACATTAAAAAGAGATCATGACAGTTCCTCTACTTCATTCGAAGTTTGCGAAGATCTGGCATGACAAATTTCTGTGCGGTAGAGAGTGTACTGACTGGTGGCAACACGGCCTGCTATGGAAAACACATATGCCCTTGAACGAAAAACCCTACAAGAAGTAGTGGACCATCCCAGTCCATCACAGGTAAAATCCTCCCCGTCACAGAGCACATCTACACGGAGTACTGTCGCAGGAAAGCAGCCTCCATCATCAAGGACCCCCACCATCCAAGCCATGCTCCCTTCTCCCTGCTGCCATCAGAAAGAGGGTGCAGGAGCCTCAGGACCTGCACAACCAGAATCAGGAACAGTTATTACCCCTTAACCATCAGGCTCTTGAACCAAAGGGGTTAGTTTCACTTGCCCCGTCACTGAACTATTCCCTCAGTCTATGGACTCACTTTCAAAGACTCTTCACCTCATCTTCTGGATATTTATTGCTCATTTATTTATTATTGTTTCTTTCTTCCTTTTGTATTTGCGTAGTTTGTTGCCTTTTGCACATTTTCTGTCCTGTTGGGTGCAGTCTTTCATCGACTCTATTGTGTTTATATTTACTATGTATGCCGGCAAAAAATTGAATCTCAGGGTTGTATATGGTGACACATATGTCCTGTGATGATAAATTTACTTTGAACTTTGACCATAAAACCATAAGACATAGGAGCAGAATTAGGCCATTCTGCCCATCGAGTCTGTGCTACCAAGAACCTATCAACTGCCACTTTGAATAGGACTTGGCCTCCACAGCAATGAATTCCACAGATTCACCACCCTCTCACTAAAGAAATTCCTCCTTATCTCTGTTTCGAAGGGACATCCTTATATTCTGAAGCCATGCCATCTGGTCCTAGACTCCTCCACTACTCCATCCTCTCCACATCCATTCTATCTAGCCCTTCAATATTCAGTAGGTTTCAATGAGATCCCCCCTTATTCTTCTAAACTCCAGCAAGTACAGGTCCTGAGCCATCAAGCCCTCCTCATATGTTAACCCTTTCATTCCTGGGATCATTTTCATGAGCTTCCTTTACCACCATCCAGTGGTAGCACTTCCTTTTTTAGGTAAGAGTTCACTTGGCTAATGACCTCCTGTGACATTGCACACCGGATCTATAGGTGCGTGGTGAAGAATATGCTGGCTGGTTGCATCATGGCCCGGTATGGGAACACCAATGCCCTTGAATGGAAAAGCTGAGAAAAAGAAGATGGCAGGTTCATCTTCTCTATTCCCCCCCTCTCTCCTCTCATTCTAGCTCTCATATCTTTCTCTGCTTTGTACTCTCTCTCTTTTGTTCTCTCCTCTTTTTCTCTTACTCTCCTCAAGCACAGAAATTAGACTGTTGATCTGATGATTTAAGTTCAAGTCCCAAACTAATTCTGGAATTAGAGAACAGATCTCATTCATCCATCAATGCCTTTGAGGAAAAGAAATTTACCATCCTTTAGGTATCCCATAACTGCCCACTGTAACACCCTGGTCACCTTACCGAGATGCATCATGGCTTGCTCTAGCAGTTGCTCTGCCCAAGACCACAAGGAACTTGAGAGAGATGTGGACACAGCTCAGCACATCATGAAAACCAGCCTCCCCTCCATGGACTGCAACTATAATCACTGCCTCAGTAAAACATCAAGAAGTGTGACTCAAGAAGGCAGCATCCATCACTAAGGACTCTAATACATCCAGGTTCTCATTACTACCATCAGGGAGGAGGTACAGGAGGAGGTTGTTGTTCTAACCTTTTATTAATAGAGTACCAACAAGCGGGAGCAGATCTCTCTGTCCGGATGAAGGGTCTTATCCAAAAACATCAACTGTCCATTTCCCTCCACAGGTGCTGCCTGATCCACTGAATTCCCATTTGTTACTCCCAGATTCCAACATTTGCAGTCTCCTGTATCTTTGGAAACTGTCCTTCATTCTTTTGCTTCTTGTAAATGTCTTTGAGGGCAAACCAACATTTAACTCCCTCTGACACTTTACAGTGACAAATGCACTTTGATAATAAGACCACAAGAACATAAGGTATAGGAGCAGAATTGGACTATTCAATTCATTGAGTCTGCTTCACCATTCTGTCATGGCTGATGTATTGTTCCTCTCAACCGCATTCCCCCATGTTCCCCCCTAGCCCTTTGATGCCCTCTAATCAGAAACCTATCAACTTCTGCTTTAACTATGCCTAATGACTTGGCCTCCACAGCCATCTGTGCCAATGAACTCCACAGATTCACCATCAGCTGCCTAAAGAAATTCCTCCTAATCTCTGTCCTAAAGGGACGTCCTTGTATTCTGAGGCTGTGCCCTCTTGCCCTAGACTCCCCCTCATCCTCTCCACATCCACTCCATCTGGGCCTTTCAATATCCAATGCATTTCAATTAGAACCCCTTCTCATTTTTACTTTGACTTTAATCCCAGATTTATTTAATTAATCAAATTTAAGTTACACAGTTGCCATGATGGGATCTGAACTCTACCAGAATGCTATTGTGGCAATTCAATCTACACATCATATCTCAGTGCTAGCCACTGCTAATACTGGTTTGGAATCAGAACATGGGTTGACGTGAAAATGTCACGCACAAAGAGGCAGACAGAGTCCTCCTACATGGTGAGGTGTGTGAAAAATTAATGATTGATTAGGAGAACAGCTCTTGTCCCTGAAGGTGCAAAAACCTTGTTCTAAACAAGGAGTAGCATCTGGTCCAACTGTACATTTAATGAAATAATTCACAAGGGAATATTTTTAAGCCTATTATACACCTTAGGTAACAGGTGGGACCGTGGTGATACCCACTTTTATTCTGTTTATATTCCTGAAACTGAAAATTGTAGCCCAGGGATGGTAATCACATTTCTGGGCCTGACCAACTTTTATCAATAACCTATTTTTGGGTTACCAGGCAGAGGCGAAGATCATCAAATTGCCTCTGGGTCGATTAAATAAAGCACAGAGGCCTTGACTTTCAAATCCTCACCTTTGTTTACAGATGCTCAATGCTGTCTCATTTGTCTAACTCGTCTTCTTCAGTCCGTTGAAATATTTGGATCTCCAATTTGATTTGGTCCATCACTATTTCTTGCACTATAAGCTTCACGTGCTAAGGAGGAACTCCCGATCTATCTTGTATCAGCTCTTGCACTTTATTTGGCTGCCTGCATTGCGCTTTTGCTGTAAATGCGGTACCACATCCTGAGCTCTGCTTGAGATGAACTGACGATGTATGCAGATGGGAAGTGCTACACAGAGTCTGTGCACACAAAGATCCCACAAACAGGAAGAACCTGGTCTTCTGATTTTATTTTAATTATAACTAACTGAAAGTAGAAGTATTAGTTCAGCACAGAGAACTCTAGGCCACCTTCAACATCCACTGGAAGTTGAATGTAGGATTTCTGTTTTGCGGCATTTCTAGAAGGTCTCCATCCCTTCCTCCGTTCAGGAGGATCAGGCTGGGTTTCATAAGACTGCGGAAACTGCTGAGAGCTGTGGACATAGCTCAGCATATCACGGAAACTAGCCTCCCTCCAAGGACTCTGTCTACACTTGGGAACGCAGACGGTATAATCAAAGATATTCTCTCTTCTTCCTCTCTCATTAGACATAAGACACAAAAGACTGAAATCATGTACCACCAGGCCCAAGGACAGCTTCTAACCCACTGTTATAAGACAGCTGAATGGACTCTTGACTTTACAATCAACCTGATTGTGGCCCTTGCACTTCATTTGTCTGCCTACACTGAACTTTCTCTGTAACCAATACCACATTCTTGTACTACGTCGATGCACTGTTGCAATGAATTTTATTAAATTCTAGTTTTCTTTTTATTACCTTGATGTAGATGTGCAGAATGGTCTGTCTGGATGACACACAAACAAAGGCCTTTCACTGTATCTCATAGAATCACAGAGTCATAGGACACTACTGCACAGAAACAGGCCATTTGGCCCACCTAGACTGTGCTAAACTATTATTCTGCCTCGTCCCATCAACCCGCACCTGGACCATAGCCCTCCATATACCTCCCATCCATCTACCTATCCAAACATCTCTTCAACGATGCAGGCAACTCCACAACCACTACTTCTCCTGGCAGATTTTTCCATACTTGCACCACCCTCTGAGTGAAGATGTTCTCCCTCAGGTTCCCCTTAAATATTACACCTGTCACCCAAAAACTATGACCTTCATAAATCTGTATAACTCTGTCAGATCTCCCCTCATTCTCCTAAACTCTTGGGAATAAACTCCTAATCTCTTCAACCTTTCTCTATCACTCAGGCCCTCAAGTCTCAGCAACACCCTTGTAAATTTTCTCTGTATTCCTTCAATCTTGGTCCATGTGACAATACAAATATCAGTAGGCCCTAAGAGCTGGAATTTCCTCTCCAAACTTCTCCTCATCTCTCTTCCTTCTGGACACTCATTAACATTGACCTCTCTGACCAAACGTTTGGTCACCTGCCTCTTTCCTTCTCTCAGTGTCACCACTCTGCTTCTTGTTCCAAACTCCTTGGGAACATTTACAATGTTAACAAAGTCGCTTTACCCTGTGTGGATTGTACACAATCCACTCCATGAATGACTTCATGCAGAATACATTCCAGTCCATGCATTATCCTGCAAGTAACTGAGGCTTTATAAGGTATTGGTCAGTCTGCACTTGGAGTACTGTGAGCAATTTTGCATCTTTTATCTAAGAAGATGCGATAGTGTTGGAGAGGATCCAGAGGAGATTCATAAGAGTGATCCTGGGAATGAAAGGGTTAATGTATGAGAAGTGTTTGATGCCTCCAGGCCTGTAATTGCTGAAGTTTAGAAGAATGAGGGGGGGAACCTCACTGAAACTTATCAAATATTGAAAGGCCTACATAGAGTAGATGTGGAGAGGATGTTTCCTGTAGTAGGAGAATCTAGGACCAGAGGACACAGCCTCAGAATAGACGGATGTCCATTTAGAACATAGAAGAGTACACACAGGAACAGGCCATTTGGCCCACAAAGTTGTGCCAAACCAGCTAAAAAGCAAATCAAAAGCACCCAAGCACTAATCCCTCCGACCTACACCATGTTCATATCCCTCCATCTTCCTTACATCCATGTGCCTATCCAAACTACTCTTAAAAGCCTCTAATGTATTTGCCTTGACTACCATATCAGAAAGCACATTTCAGGCACCCATGATTCTTCGAGTGAAAAAACTTCCTGCACATCTCCCTTGAACCTAGCTCCTCTCACCTTCAATGCATACCCTCTGGTGTTAGACATTTCAACCCTGGGAAATGAATACACTCTGTCCACTCTATCTATGCCTCTCATAATCTTGTGAATCTCGATCAAATCTCCTCTCAGCCTCTGATGCTCCAGAGAAAACTACCCAAGTTTATCGTGATAGCACATGACCTCTAAACCAGGCAGCATCCAGGCATTAAAAAAACTACTCTCTGTGAAACAAAAATCTTGCCCCGCACATTTCCTTTGAACATATCCCCTCTAATCTAAAATCCATGCCCTCTGGTACTAGCTATTTTGACCCTTAGAAAAATGCATTGGCTGCTACTCTATTTATGCCTCTCATAATCTTGTGAATCTCGATCAAATCTCCCCTCAGCCTCTGCCGCTCTAGAGAAAATGCCAAGTTTGTTCAACCTCTCATTATAGCATAAGCTCTCTAATCCAGGCAGCATCCTGGTGAAGCCCTTCTATACCCTCTGCTCAGACTCCACATCCTCCTTATAATGGGACGACCAGAACTGTAGGTAAAACCCCAGAAATAACCGAACTAGTTTTCTGAAGCTCAAAATACTTTCCCAACTCTTGAAATCAATTACTTTACTAATAAAGGCATGCTCCTTCTTTACCACCCTATCAGCCTGTGCAGCTACTTTCAAGGAGCTATGGACTTGGATCCCGGGATCTCTCTGCTCATCAACACTGTTCGGGACCATTAATCTCTTTACATTTGATCTACCAAAATGCAACACTTCACATTTGGCCTGAGTTGCAAGCATACTGTGTTGGTTGTCCTCCTCATCTCTGTACCAAAGGAACATCCTTCTAATCTGAGGCAATGTCCTCTTGTCCTAGACTCTCCCAGTATTGGAAACATTCTCTCCATGTCCACTCGATCCAGGTCTTTCGATATTCCGTAAGCTGGAATGAGATCCCCCTCATCCTTTCGAACTCCATTGAGGTCAGGTGTGGAGACATGAAACACTTTTCATAAGTTAACCCTTTAATCTCTGAGATCATTCTTGTGAGCCTCCTTGGGACCCTCTCCAAGGCCAGCACAGCCTTTCTTAGGTAAGGAGCCTAAAACTGCTTACAATACTCCAAGTGTGGTTTGATCAATGCCTTAGGAAGCCTCAGCATTACAGCCTTGCTTTTATATTCTTGTCCTCTGGAAATGAACGCTAACATTGCGTTCACCTGCTGACTAATTACTCAACTTGCAAGCTAACCTTTCAGGAATCTTGCATGAGGACTCCCAGGAAGCTTTTTTTTAAAACACAAATGGAGGTATAAGTCAGCCACTCCTCCCCACAAAGAATTCAAGATGGGTACCTACTGGACATTTCATACTTCCAGTTAAGTTTGCATCAAACAAGTTTTTTTAAGGGTGCTGTTGAAATCAAATGGAGGTGAGGAGTTACAGTCACTGTGAATGACATTTGCCCCCCAATATAAAACCATCTTCAAATAATCCATCCTCAACGCAACACACAGTGGTCACCCTTGCAGCAATGCCTAGCCACTTACACAGAAAAGAATAAAATATTCAGATAAAATGTAAACTAATCTGTTAAATACAAAAACATAAACACGGGATTCTGAAGAAGCTGGAAATCTAGAGAAACACACAGAAAATGCTGGAGGAACTCAGTAGGTCAGGCAGCATCTATGGAAGGGAAACATCAGTTTACGTTTTGGGTTGAGACCTTCTCAGCCCAAAACATCGACCATTTATTCCCCTCCATAGATGCTGCCTGACCTACTGAGTTCCTCCAGCGTTTTCTGTGTGTTCCTCCAGCTGAGCTCTTCCAGCATTTTGTGTGTGTGCTATTGAAATCAAAGTCACATTTTGACACATTTGTACATTATTAGAAAAAAACCAACTTGCTTCTCTCATTTAAAATATGCAGCAACAACAACATAAGGAAAATATCGAAACATGCATTATGAGAAAACTCCAGGTATGGAAATGCAAACGATTAGATTTGAATAATAAAACCATGAGATGCTGAGAAAGAGGCACTTAAAAAAAAGCAGCACAAACAAGCCACTGGGAACCTCAGGCAAGAGGAAAATAAAGGTCATGCAACTGAGAGACTAGGCATTGAAAGAGAAATTAAAATATATCCCATGCTGGGGAAAGAAAATGTTAGTTCAGAAATATAAATGAGGCACTGACTAGAATTTAACAGTAATCCAGTTATTCTACTAATTACTGTTGCAGACAAAGACTGCATTATCTGAGGTAAGAACTGAAACACCCCGATCCACAACTTCAAGAGGACGAATGAAGAAACGTTCGCAGTATTGTGGACAGTTTGGTCATCCTGTTTTAGGAAAGGCGTCATTAAACTGGAGAGAGTGCAGAGAAGATTTATGGTGATGCTGCTAGGATTTGAGGGTCTGAGTTATGGGGAAAGCTTTGGGTAGGCTACCACTTTATTCCTTGGAGTGTAGGAGATTGGGGGGGGGGGTGACCTTGTAGAGCAGTATAATATAAATTGGGTGAATGTATGTGATCTTTTTTCCTCCCCAGGGAAGGGAAAATTAAAACCAGGGGGCATAAATTTAAGGCAGGAGGTGAAAGGTATAAAAGGGACCAAAGGGGCCTCTTCTTGATGCAGAGAGTGGTTGGTATATTGAATGAGTTGCCAGAGGCAGGAACTGTAGCAACATTGAAAAGACATTTGGATAAGTATGTGGGTAGGAAGAGTATTGGACTAAGTGTGGGCAGATGGGATAAGTTTGGTGGGTACCTTGTTTGGCGTGGATGGGTTGGGCCTTAGGCCCTGTTTCTCTGCTGTGTCGCTCTACGGCCTAAGACTGAAGGGAGATTGAAATGAGATCACATGAGAGTTTGTTGTGTTATTGAGCACTACGACCCAGAAAAAGGCCCACCTAGTCCATGCTGAACTATTAGTCTCAGCAACCTGCACCATTTGTCTTAAATGTTGAAACTGAACCCACATCCACCACTTCTGCTTGCAGCTCATTCCACACTTGCACCAACCACGCTCTGAGTGAAGGAGTTCCCCCTCAGGTGCCTTTCCACCATTAACCTATCAGCTCTAGTTCTCATGATGGGTCTAGTTGCTCAGTAACTGCAGGGCTGAAGACGACTGGTGGTTGAACAGTGGGAGCACTTCTGACAGGCTTATGTGTGACGTAGACTGAATTGTTTATCGCACAGATTCACCTTCTGAAGGGAGTTGGGTATGTGATTAGTGAAAGATAGAGTAGAATGGCACCAATGCATGTAACTTTCCAAATAGCCGGCACAGGAATGACAAGGAGAAGGTCTTCTCTCTGACAGTAAAACTCTTCAGTTTTGGGTTTACTTGGCTGGGGAATCAGTATGTGAAAGGGTGAAAGTATTTTCATCCTTCAGACTGTGAGTTCCTACAAGTTTCACCAGGATGCTGCCTGGATTAGAGTGCATGTCTTATGAGTTTAGGTTCAGAGAGCTAGGGCTTTTCACTTTGAAGTGAAGGAGGATGAGAGGCAACTTGATAGAGATGTTGGATTTTGTGACTGAAATATGCGAATGTCGTTTCATGAGTTTAACAAAAGCTGTAGCCCTTTACTTCCACTACGAAAAAGCCAAAAGCAGTCACCTTCCACTGACGCCATTACGTCATACATCGTCTCTTTAAGTGAACACAACAACTCATTGACGGTGTTTGTGAATTATGTAGAACAGTTTCTATTATGAACAATATGTGCCATCTGTCATTATTACCCTACAGAGGTGTACAAGTTGGTAAGAGGCATAGATTGAGGGAATAGCCAGAGACATTTTTCCCAGGGGACAAATAGCTAACACCAAGGGACATAATTTTTAAAATGATTGGAGGAAACTATAGGTGGGATGTCAGATGTAGGTTTTTTACACAGAGAATGGCAATTATGTATAAACGCTATCAGGGCTGGTGGTAAAGACAGATACATTAAGGAAATTTATATAGGGCACATGGATAGTGGAAAAATGGAGGGCTTTGTGGGAAGAAAGTGTGAGATTGATCTTAGAGTTGATTAAATATTGGAACAGTATCTGTGGGCTGAAGGGCCTGTGCTGTGTTGTAATGTTCTATATTCTAAATGTAGGCAAAGCCGACTATCTTGGTAGGCATGGGAGAGTTAGGCCTGTTTCCCTGCTGTATAATTCCAGACCCTATGAACATAGTCAGCTCCTACTTTGCTGTGATGTTCTACGTTTGTCACTATGGAAACACACAGAACACGACATTCTTATTGATAACAATCTACCAGAAGATGATGGATTTGGAGAAACAGGGCTCCAGTAAGGAGCAAGCCTTTGAGCTAGGTGTACTGTCCTTCTGGCAAAGATGCTGCCACAGTCCCCACAGGGAGGGAGGGAGTTCCAGGATATGGACATGACGGAAAGATGATGTGGATGATCTTATGACCCATGAACATTACCTCACTACTTTTTTATTTCTGTTATTTCGCACTACTTATTTGATAGACACACACATTTAAAACTCAGTTTTCCCTCTACATATATTTATCACGTATTTCATTGTACTGCTGCCATAAAGTTAACAAATTTCACAACATATGCCAGTGATATTAAATTTGATTCGGATTCTGATATTTGACTTGTAGTGGTGGGGGGTGGTGGGGGGGGGCTGGATATGGTTGTATAAACACTGCAGCCACTTGGTGAAGAGAACCAATGGAGAATGGGGTGCCAATAACATGGGCTGCCTTGTCCACAGTTGTGCTGGGTATCTTGAGGGTAGTTGAAGCTATGATCATCCTTGCAACTGTGAAGCATCCAGTTTACGCTCCTGACTTGTGGGGCGGCGTGATGGCATGGCAGTTAGAGTAATGCTATAACAGTGCCAGATCACAGACCAGGGTTCAATTCCCGCTGCTGTCTGTAAGGAGTGTGTATACTCTCCTGTGACTTTAAGTATTTTAGACGGCTGGAAGCCAATCTCGGGTCAATATCATTCCCCTCACTAGTGAATTAATCAGCTCCAGGCAATTTTAATGTCACCATTGAATCTTACAGGGAAAGGCCACTTGCTCCAGCACCATCTCTTTGATGACACCAATTCCTAGACCAGACTTCCACAGTCTTGTACATTCCACATCATCGCAACAGATTGTACAGGAAATATATTCCCCGTAGCTTTTGGTTTTCCTGACAATTATGTGAAAACCATGTCCTTTGGTTCCCCACTAGTCTCACTATGTAAACTATCGAAACCATTGGTGATTTGGAGCATTTCAATCAAATCTCCTCTCAACCTTCTTTAGACTGTGCAACTAAATGTGGACTGTTCCATGTGCTGAATGTATCACAGATATGTCTTACTTTGATCTATCATCCCTGTGCCTACCTAGAGTTTCTTGAGTGCCCCAAATGTACCTGCCTTTACCACCACCCCCGGCAGGGGGTTCCATGCACCCACCACATTCTTTGTACAAAACTTACCTCTGACATCCCCCTTATACTTTCCTCCAATCATCTTAAAATTATGCCCCTCATATTAGCCATTTCTGCTCTAGGAAAACGTCTCTGGCTGTCCATTTGATCTAACCCTCTTATCATCTATCAAGACACCTCTCATCCAGCTTTGCACCAAAGAGAAAATCCTTAGCATGCATGGTTGTCCCATCAAATATGACTTCCATGATTTTCCTGAGGTTTGACAGTAGATAAATTGCATAGAAACAGGCTGGATTGGATTTGTATGGCTTGTGTGGGAGTGTCAAGGACCAGAGGGGACAGAAGGACATCACTTTAATAGAAAGATGAGGAGAAATTTCTTTAGGTAGAAAGTGGTATATCTGTGGAATTCACTGCCACTGACAGCTGTGGAGGTCAAGTCATTGGGAATATTTAAAGCGGAAGTTGATAGGTTCTTGATTTGTCAGAGGTTACAGAGAGAAGGCAGGAGAATGGGGTTGAGAGGCAAAATAAATCAGCTATGATCGAATGCTGGAGCAGACTCGATGGGTCAAGTGCTCTTAGGCCTTATGGTGTGAACAAGGCCGAGTTGGGCAATTAGTCACAGAGTGTGACTGTATGAGAACAGCTTGGCTAGAGGTGTAGCAGACTTGGGAATGCACGTCCCTGGTCTCATAACTTTTCTTTTTTCCTTGACTCCACTCTGGGAAAATTTTAGCAAGAATTACTTCACTCACTTTTACACTAGTGTAACCATGTCGGACATCCCACCCTGCAAAAACTCATTTCAGGGAGGTAGCACCATCAATTTGTGGGAGACTCCCGGAACTTCCAGGAGAGGTGGGATGTCTGCAATAGAGTAGCTCCTTAGCAGCTAGCCAGCTAGTTTAAATAACTTTAACTATGCTAATGAACGAATGACACCTGTTAAACTCACCTCAACATGTCTTTTACAGTCTTAACCCACCATGGGCAATAGAAAAGTCACTGTTGCAAACAGTGCAGCGAGCAACACTGTCATTACTTTAGACCCCTATTAGGCAGGGGTACACTTTAGTGTAGTCTGGGGTGATGTACGTTTTATATTTTCTTTTTTGGAACACTCTGCCATGGTGTGCTTTCTCTCTCTCACACTCTCTCTCTCGCTCTCTCTCGCGCTCACTCGCTCTCAAAAAAATTGATTTCCATGACATTGTATATAATTTGTGGGCATCAGGGAGCCAGTATTAATATGCGGGAGACTCCCGGAACTTCCAGGAGAGATGGGATGTCTGCCATGTGACCGTTGCATATCATTTTTTATTATTAAAGTGCACATTTATTCACCTTGGTAATGCTAAAATAGCTGCCTGTGCCTTTAAGAGAAAATGGTGGTGTCATTTTGGATGGGTGGAGTAGAACGAAGAGGTGCCATGTTCTAGAAAGGACAACGGTCGAATGCTTTTCACAGGTTTGGTGAGGAAAGGTGAATAATATTTGATAATATCCATGTAAGTTCATTTATAAATCTAGAATATCAGTAATTTGATGTGTTTTACACGTGGATGGTTTAGATTTTCGCAAGTAAAATTGATCGACACTGGAATAGCGTGATTGCGAATTTCCTTAATCGGCCTACTAGGCTAGTCTTTTTAGTAATTCAACTACGAGGCAATATATTGTAAAAATTTATTTGATTTCCTTTATTGTTTCATGACCGAATATGAATATAACAGAGTAATGTGAATGCTTTAATCTCTGTTCAGTTAGCGTGAGTGAGGAGAACTCATTTCAAGGTCTAGCCTACATGTGTTTGGAAGTTAAGATCTTGTGGGCCAAGTGTGAGTATATCTCTTAGTTAAGATGAGATGTATTTATTCATATTTTTGATGTTGTGTATAAGGTGCAGGGTGGTGGGATTCTAATGTTGTTTGTACTGCTTTTTCAGAATTGCTACTACCGAATTGGTTTTGTATATTTTGTTTGAGTTATTTTCATACTGCATAACAAGGGTGTGGTCCGAAGTTAAACTGAGATTGCAATAGTGGAAACTTTTCAAAAATTTATTTTGTCATTTTTATTTTGATACGCTCTTTCTGCAAAGAAACATCAAAAACAAATAAAGGAATTTAAGGCCCGAAAAAGTATTTATTGTCCTGCGTGTGTATTTTTCCCCAGGCTACAAAACTAGTAAGGGCATCAAAGGTTATGGGGAGAAGGCTGGAGAATGGGGTTGCGAGTAAATCAGCCACGTTGGAATGGTGGAGCAGACTTGATGGGTTGAGTGGCCTAATTCTGCTCCAATGTCGTTTGTCGGACAAAAGGAAATCCAGTAAAACATCACGTTCTGGAAAACAACAAGGGATGGCGGTTTAAGGGTAAGATTTGTCTGTTCGGGTGCATTTCAAAAATTGCCAAAGAATTGGACACTGAGCTGCAGGAAAGTGAACAGAGATACTTCAAAGCAACACACAAAACAAAGGAATCCTGGGCCAGTTTGGGATGGGATGGTCAAAGTAAACAACAATTAAATAGAGTATGTATCGCTGACATTTATACAAGAGCTGGCAACAGTTCTGAAGATCAATGGCAACCAAGTAAACATTTACAACTGAATAAATTTAACTGGATTACTGGGGTGCATATTAAATTCTAGGTCTTTGCCAACTAGATGCCCTTTGGAACATTAATTACCTCTTTACGCCGTAGGCCATATTAAGTAAATTGTCCAGCCTGTGAAGGAAGGAGAGATGGAAGGAAGGGTGGATGTTAGTATCTATGAAACAGTCGAGCCTTTATTTGAAGATACACAGAAAGAGAGAGAGAGATAGGTAAAGACACAGAGACCAGTAGCAAATACATGACATTAGGAGTATCAACACTTTCAATTAAAAGTAGGCAGAAACATAAAGTTTACATGACTGCTGAATTAAAATGGCACTCACTATCCAAAGATGGTTATACAGGCTTTACTCAATCACTGCATTTGGTTGTCACAATTATAAAAGATGTAAAGCCATACAGCACAGAAACAGGCCATTCAGCCCAACTAGTCCATTCTGATCCAATCAATTGCTTCAAATCCAAGTCCCATTGTTACTTACCACTTAGCTGTGGAGGTAGAGGGCAGAAATTTAATATGAGAAGAGAAAGAGTTAATGGAAACCTGAGGGGAAACTTTAATTCTATGAAGTGTGGTACATATAAAAGCTTAAGACCATGAGACATAGGAGCAGAATTAGGCCATTTGGCCCATTGAGTCTGCTCCACCATTCCATCATGGCTGATTTATTAACCCTCTCAACCCCATTCTCTTGTCCTCTCCCTGTAACCTTTGCCATCTTTGCTAATCAAGAACCTATCAACCTCCTCTTTAAATATTCCCAATAACTTGACCTCCACAACTGTCTATGGCAATGAAGTCCACAGATTCACCACCCTCTGGCTAAAGAAATGTCTCCTTGCTTCTATTTTAAAGGGACGTTCTTGTATTCTGAGGCTGTGCCCTCTGGTCCTGGACTCCTCCACTATAAGAAACATATCTGCACGTTCATTCCATCTAGGCCTTTCAATATTCGATAGGTTTCAATAAGATATTCCCTCATTCCTCTAAGCTCCAGCGAATATAGGCCAGAGCTATCGGAAAGGAGATGAAGAAAATTTCTCATTGTCTAGAGACTGGAACTCCCAGATGGAGGGAGGGAGGAGCTGTCGGTGCAGGTGAATGTAACCGGACATTCTCGAAAGGTGGTGTAATCTGCAAGTTCATGGACAATGTAGGAACAGGCTAAGTGCTGCTTTTTAGCTGGAGTAAACAAGATAGGTTGGAGGCCACTCATCTTTTCCCAGGGAAGGGCAACCAATTGGTTTAAGGTGAGAGGAAAGATTTAAACGGGACTTTCAGCAAAGGATGGTGAATCTGTAGAGGCCAAATCATTGGGTATATGTGGAGATTTTCTTTCCGACGGTGGGGGAGTCTAATACCAGAGGGCACAGCCTCAGACAGAACATCTCTTTAGAATAGAAATGAGTAGGAATTTCTTTAGCCAGAGGGCGGTGAATCTTTGGAATTCATTGGCACAGACGCTGTGATACCCAAGCGTTTGGGTGTAATTGAAACAGAGGTTGATAGGTTTATGATTAGTAAAGGTTCAAACGTTATGGGGGAAGGCAGGAGAAGCGGGGTGAGAGAGATAATAAATCAGCCACGATGGAATGGTGGATCAGACTCATTAGGCCTAATGGCTTAATTCTGCTCCTGTGTCTTATGGGACAAGCTGCAGTGAAAGTAGTTAAGTCAGGTATAAATAACAATATTAAAAGGATATTGGATAAGTATGTGAATAGGAAAGGTTTTAAGGGGTGCGGGACAAATGTGGGTAAAAGAAACCAGCTTGGTGGGTACTTGGTTGGCACGGGTATTTTGGGCTGAAGGACCTGTTTCCATACTGTATTACTCTTGGATACTGTACTGTACAATTCTACGTGGCTAGTTACTTGCTATTCTTTACCCAGTTCCATCATTTTTACTGGGATGACCTGGGATATTCTGTTATGGATTGTCTTGATCACAGTTCTTTGGATTCCGATGGACTACGTAATTCTGTTCATGGGAAAGAACTCTTCAATTGGTATATCTACCAAGCAATTTCGGCCTGACCTTCGATGAGCTTTAAAGACACACCCATTTATTAAATGGCGACTATTCAATGTGCAAAAGTGAGTCACTGGCCCCCAAGGCAACTGGAATGAAGGTGCGAGTAACTAGCGGATTACTTCTAAACGTTCTAGACAGCTCCCCATCTCTCTATCTATTGCCCCATCACTGCACTGTAAATGCGTTAAACCACCTTTAATAATGCTGTTTACATTGAAAGTAGAAGCCCGTATGAATGTATTCATGTACATTTTGTTCCATACCTGTACGTGAGTTTCTTTGTTCCTTATAATTGTGAATGTTGCTACTTTTTGCTGCATATCACACGTTGACCAACACACTACTGCAAATTCCTAATGCGTGTAAATGTATATGGCAAATAAAGTTGATCCTTAATCGTTGATTCTTTAGAGATGCACTTAAGAGTAATAAAGAGATACATCAGGGAAACATAGGCCTATTGAGCCTATGCTAAACACCAGCCACCAATTTACCATGATCTTATATTAATTACCGTAACCAATCTGACTGTCATGAGAGCTAACATGCAAGACTTTATCACTGGGAGTGATTTGTAACTATGGTTACTTATTAGCATAAAACTCGTGAGGTTAAATTTGTGGTCTTACTTTCCTTTCAAATGGTTAATAAGTTGTTAAAGATTAATGGTGGCGCAGTAGCAAAGCGGTTAGCATAACGTTATTACAGTGCCAGCATCTCGCGTTCAATTCCGACTGCTGTCTGTAAGGTGTTTGTACTTTCTCCCCGTGATCGAGTGGGTTTCCTCCGGGTGCTCCAGTTTCCTCCCACATTCCAAAGATGTATGTATCAGTAGGTTAATTAGTCACGTGGGTGTAACTGGGCAGAGGAGGCTCGTTAGGCCGGAAAGGCGTGTTACTGTGCTGTATTTCCAAATAAATAAATCTTTCATTACTAGAACCCAAGAATTTGAAATAGTTAGGCTGGAATTAAATACTTTTAGCAGTATGTTTTATTACAATTTTTAAAATCAAACTCATACAAAGCAATATTCTTGCATTAAGATATTTCAGTCGTGCAGTTAAAGTGCTGAATTTGCAGGCATGTGCACAATTTGTTTCAGCAGTCATGTCTGGCGTGTTCTACCTCAACCACCCATTCACTCTGCTCTGGAAACGTAGTGCATTGCAGGGGCTATGGGTCCTTGGCCCAGGAACATGGAGAGACTATTTTTGCTCTCTTTTTGCACTAAAATATATATTTCTTATTGTAAGTCATAGCATATTTTAGATTTGCACTGCACTGCACATATGTCAGTGTTAGTAAGCCTGATTGTGATTCTGAGCTGAATTTCAGAAGCGGGGGGTTGGTGGTGAAGAGAGATCCACAATGCACTTGGCCATCTTCGACAGTGACTAGTACGTGCCACTGGTGATGATGTCTCACCTGAATCTCTGTGCCTGGTGGTGCAAAGGACCAGGGTATCGTCGGCTGCTTGACTGATAGAGTTGGGACAGCAGAGCCTGGCCGGTCTTTTGACTGGGGTTGTTGGCAAACTTCACTGTGATGGGCTCTGTTGCCCCTAGAGGCTTCTGGCCATTCAGTCCCTTGATTGCTTCCTCTGCCTCTATCCTCTTGTCAAATCGTATAAAGCCGACTCCTCGGGAAACCCCTGTTGTAAGAATGCAAAATAATGTGGGGTTTGTATGAATAGAGAATAATTTACATACATTTGGTACAATGTGAACCTATTATTTAGTAGCTTACCCCCGCCTTGACTGCTGTAGTGTCTCACCACTATATCAGAAGGTAGTGGGTTCCCAACCTTTATTTTTTGCACTATTTACTTACCTGCCAAATCAAGATCGATGGTGCTGAGGAAAGGGAAGGTGGAGAACAGGTTCCAGTTCAGCATCACGGGCACAGCCATCCCAACCATCACAGAAAAGCCAGTCAAGAGCTTAGGCAAAGTTTTTGACAGCTCTTTAAGGGACACGACATCCATTCAGGCGACCTGCCGGCTGAAATCCGTGAACAAGTCTGGCCTACCTGGGAAGTTTAAAGCCTGAGTGTATCAGCATGGCATTCTTCCCGGAATCCTGTGGCCCCTCCTCGTCTATGCAGTTTCGATCTCGACAGTCGAAACCTTAGAGAGGAGGGTTAGCAACCACCTCAGGAGATGGCTGGGGCTGCCAAAGAGCCTGAGCAGCATCGCACTCTATGGACACCACAACAAACTGCAACTGCCCTTCAAATCCTTGGAGGAGGAATTCAAGGTAACAAGAGCCAGAGAAGTGCTACAGTATAGGGACTCAAGTGACTCAAAGGTTGCTAGAGCAGGGATCCAAGTGAGGACTGGCAGGAAGTGGAGGGCAGAGGAAGCTGTTCAGGAGGCAGAGGCGAGGCTGCGTCTCAGGAGGCTGGTGGGAGTGGTCACACAAGGCCGAGCTGGGCTAGGATCCTTTCCAACTCCCCAGATGGACACCAGAGGGAAGGAAAGGTGTTGTCTAGTTCAGGAGGAGGTGAGAGCAGTAGTGGAGGAGATGAGAGCCTGCAAGGCGGTGGGAACGAAGCAACAGGGAGCTTGGACAAGATGGGAGAATGCGGTTGAGAGGAAAGTGACCTGGGCTGAGCTTTGGAAAGCCGAACCACACCGCATCCAATTTCTCATCCAGGCAGTGTACGATGTGCTTCCAAGCCCATCAAACCTGCACACATGGGGCAAGGCAGAGTCATCTGTGCGCCCACTGTGCTCCAAGCGAGGAACCCTGGAGCACATCCTCAGCGGCTGTGCAAGGGCACTTGGTGAGGGACGGTACAGGTGGAGGCATGATCAGGTCCGGAAGACCATCGCTGAAGCCGTCAGCGCAGGAGTTGTGTGGGCGAAGTGGTCCCGACCCTCCAAGCAGACCATTGCCTTTGTCAGAGCTGGGGAGCAGCCAATACCTGCCAAAAGAACATCTGCAGGCATCCTGACCTCTGCAAGGGACTGGCAGCTGTTGGTGGACCTCGAAGGGCAGCTGAAGTTCCCCAACCATATCGCAGCCACCACCCTGCAACCAGACATTGTCCTAGTGTCTGAGTCTACTAAGCAAGTGGTGCTGCTGGAGCTGACAGTCCCATGGGAAGATCGCTTGGAAGAGGCCTTTGAAAGGAAGCTCTCCAAGTACGCAGGACTGGTCAGCAACTGTCAGCAGGCTGGATGGATTGCGAGTTGTCTCCCAGTGGAGGTTGGTTGTAGGGGATTCATAGCTCGTTCTTTAGTTAGAGCCTTCAGCATTTTGGGCATTGAGGGAGAGAGGAAGAGGAGAGCCATCCGCAGTACCACCGATGTGGCAGAGAGGGCCTCAAGATGGCTGTGGCTCAAAAGAGGGGAGCCATGGAGTCATAAGTAACTAGCCATCTGGACACAAGCTGGGGTCTGATCAGCCCCGGCTGGGTCACCTGGAGGAGGTTCTATGATGTTGAAAGACCCGAAACACCCGATGATTCCAGGAACATCGCTGAAGATGTGTCCAGAAGCATCAATAGATGTATGTACACAACTTAGTATTCTATTATTTGGAAACTCTGCATGGAGGATAAACATTCATGTGTGGCCGATGGGTGGAATGACCTAATTCTGCTCCCATGTCTTAAGGTTTCTATCAAATCCACTGTCCCCAGTTTTGACTTGACTCACGGAGACCTGACAAGAGTCTTACCTGTAACTTGATCGACAAGGATGCGTGAGGTGATGATCCTGCCGTATTGGGAGAAGAGTTGCTCCATCTCCTTTTGGCTCATGGTCTTGGGAAGTCCACTGACGTACAGGTTGGCATCTCTGATGGAGGCCGAGCTGGGTCGAGCATAGGAAACCTGGAAGAAAGAGTTGGGATTCTGCAGATGTTGAAAATGTTGAGACAGACAGACATACACACACACAGCTGAAGCCACTCAGCAGGTTAGGCAGCATCTATGGAGCAGAATCAACAATTGACATTCTGGGCTGAGATCCTTCATTAGAAATGGAAAGGAAGAGGGTGGAAGTCCCAATAAGTTTTCCTCTTATCGATGGTCCCTACCTTCTTACTCTCCCTTCCTTTTTCAGTTCTAGGCCCAAAATGTTGATTATTTATTCCCTTCCTTAGATGCTGCCTGACCTGCTGATTTCCTCCAGTATTTTGTATGTGTTGGGTAGAAATAGTTGTGTTTAATATGTGACCGGTTCAGCATGGTGTAACTGAGACGAAATAAGTCACAATCTAGCTAAGATGGCGCCTGTGTACAATGCGCCCTTGGTCGACATCTTCTGGATAGATCACAAACCTATTTATTTCACTTCTTTTACATTTGTTTTTCTTCTCAAATGTGTTTCTGAAACTGTTTAGAGGCTGCGATTTACAGTTTGGAGATCAGCTGAGCGACCTGGCACTTTACTGCCGCGGAGAAGATTTCAGGAAGGGAGCTCAAGCTCGAGCTTGAACCCTTGAGGGAAAGGAATTTCGAGATAGGGTGTGAGCCAGTGATTGACTCCATTTTGATGATTAAAGCTTCCATTATTCAGTGACTGAAACACTGAGGCAAATGCAGAAGGGTTCAGCAACGACTACCTGCCTTTTAGTCCCTCTGCTGCTGGACAAGGAGCCTGTGAGGCCTATTGCTGTGTCCTGAGGGTAGGCCTCCGCATTCTAACTGTGTCTTTCTCCTTCCATGATGTCAGAGGATTTTGCCGAGGTTCTGTGTTTGTGCATTTGGACTATGGTCTGTGCACTTTTTCAGTCTTAGTTTTTATATTCTGTATCGTCGCCCATTCTTTCTCTTTTTGTTTGTGTGGGGCAATTGGGTTTGGGGGTTAATGTCCTTGCTGCATTTTGTGTGGCAGAAGGGTTGGGGGCTGATGATAGTGTTGGCGCTTTTTATTGTGCAACGGGGTGGGTGGGCTTACTGTTTACTGTTTCTCTTTGAACTTACTTCCACGGTATTTCTTTGTTTTTTGGCTATCTGGAGAAGCAAAGTCTCAGAGTTGTATACAGCTTACATACTTTGATAATAAATGAACTTTTGAACTTCTGAATATTGTTACAGCACAGAAAGAGGCTGCTTGGCTTGTAGGTCATGCAGGGTCCTGGTATGTAAGATCATAAGAAACAGGAGCCAGGTTAGACCATCTAGCTCGGTGAGCCTGCTCTGCCATTCAATAAGATCATGGCTGATCTGGCCATTGTCTCAGACCCTCCTACCTGCCTTTTCCCCATGACCCTTATGATCCCCTCTCCTTCTTCTAATTCTTCCCAAACTCCAGGCTCGAACTCCAGGTGTGCCTACAGACTGACCCTAGTGTTTCTTGCTTTTCATGGACAAGGAAGCTTTTCATCGACCTGGAAGAGCTGGACATGTTGCTGCCCTTTGATCTCAGAGCAGAGACCTGAACTCCAACTCCCCAATATCCCTTCTCTAAACCCTAGTCTGACCTTTAACTCTCCCAGATCCCTGTCCTTAAACCGTAACCTAACCCCCAACTCCCCTCTCAGTCCCCAAAACCATTCCTATGAGCTCAGTCTGACCACGATCTCGATGGTCAGCAGCTGGACACCATTTTGACTATTTTTTGCTATTCTGTATCTCACTGGGGACATCCATCATTTTTATTTGAAAACCAATCCAATTAAATATCCACACAATTGAAAGTGGCAAAGCAATAAAGGTTCCAGCAACCTTTCAGACTTGAAAAGGCTCAGCTAAATCGAAATAAAAGGCGACTACTCTGTTAATACATTTTACAAAAGATGGTTAGAATCTCTTTTTTCAGCTGATGTTGCTGATCCTGTTAAAACAAGCCATTAATTGCCTACTACATTGAACAGATTGTATAGTGGAGCCTTACTGTAGTGACCTCTCCATAATCCATCACATATCACAACCCAAGCCACCTCTCTCAGGAGAATTCCCAAGCTAATTTTGCCACGGTAATAATGAGGCCCTTCCATCTGTCACATAAATTGGCTTTTAAAAAAGTCGCTCGTCTAATCCAATGCACACAAGGCAAGGAAAGGCCAGCATTATGAACTAAGACACTCATTACAGTGACATCCCAGGGGACGAAGTGCAAAATGTTTCATAAATTAACCCTCAGGGACCCTTGTCTCCATGGTAACTTCCAACACATGCACGTCTTTTCTGTCAACGACCCAGCCTCCTGGTTGTTTAAAAGAAAAATTAAATGAGGATAATGTTGGAAATAAGTTTTCTTTGTTGTTGCTGGGAGAGGAAGGGATTGGGTGCTCATTAGAAGCCTGTCACGGGAGGCCTCTGCTGCCTTTAAGAGTTTTGTTGTGTGATACAGTGGATGGAGTTGGCTGTTTGTGGTTACTCTGGTAACTAACACTCCGTTCCTTCGTCCTTCTAACCAGCTTTGAAGAGAAAGGAAATTTGGAGGTCTGTTATACCAACAGTGGCTTTAACTGCAGTTGTCTGGTTCCTGTTGAGATCAGCAGAGCCATGGTTTCACTGTGCAACCCCAGAATCAAATTAAAATAATAAAGGGAAACCTTTCCTATTGCATCACCTCAGTCTGTGTCACTCAAGACTGCTCTCTCAGCCTTCTTGATATAATCAACTTTCTCTAACCTACGTAGCCAACTGCTGACCAAATGTGGGCAACTAGTATTAGCATATATGGGAGTCCTTGTAGGCATGGACTAGTCGAGCCGAAGGGCATGTTTCTGTGCTGTATGCTTCTGTGACTCTGCACAAACTGTTGCAATCCTTCTCGATGTATGATCTGGAATTCTGAGAGGAATATGTCACTCTCAGTCCCTACCTGAGCCAAGGTACCTCCTGACTGCTCACTCACATCCTCACTCTGCAACTTACGCAAAATGCTGTTCCCCAAGTCGGCTTCCAGGCTGCAATGATGTCAACTATTGATCGACAGGCAGCATTCTTCCTTCTGATTGGGAGTCTTTTCTGATAAATAATCCATTTTTCAGGACATGGGAGTGTCCAGCATTTAATACGCTTTCCTTATTAAAGATCAGCTTTATTTGTCACATGCACGTAGAAACATCAAAACATAAAGTGAAACGCGTTGTTAGATGTGCTGAAAGGCCTGTTTCTGTGCTGTGGTGCTCTGTGACTGTGACCAACACAGCCCGAGGATGTGCTGGGGCAGCCCACAAATGTCACCATGCATTGGGCACCAGTGTAGCATGCCCACAACTTACTAAGCTTACGCCATACTCCTTTGGAAAACGGGAGGTAACCAGAGCATAAAGAGGAGATCCAAGCAGTCAGGAGGAAAATGTCCAAACTTCTTACAGACCGTGGTGGGAATTGAACTCTGATTGCTTGCGTTATGAAGCTAGCCACTGTGCCGCCCTAAACAGTAGCTTTGAACATAGAGTAGTAGAGCTTTGACCCACAACATTGTGTCAAACTAATTAAACTAATCCCTTTCTGCCCACGCAATGCCCACCTCCACCATTCTCTGCACAGTCAGTGGAGGAATTTCTTCAGCCAGATAGTGGAATTCATTGCCACAGACGGCTGTGGAGCCCAAGTCACTGGGTGTGTTGAAAGCGGAAGTTGATAGTTTCTTGACTAATCAGGGCATCAAGGGTTACAGGGTGAAGGCAGGAGGATGGGGTCAGTCATGAGCAATGGTAAAGTAGTCGCGATGGGCCAAGTGGCCTAATTCGGCTCCTATGTCTACGGTTTTATGGTCTTCACCCTTGGAAGTACATTACAAGCACCTATCACTCTCTGTGAAAGATAACTTGATTCATGCCTCCCGTCTCTTGCCCTTTAGTCTACCAGGTCATTTCGGCATCGATAACACTGTTGTTTGCCAGGACTTACAAACAGACTGGTCTAGAGAAGGGTGGCAGATTTTTATCCTTTAAGAACATTAATTTGTACAATAGTCCTGTAATTTTGTGGTCATTATGACTAATAACAGCTGCTTCTCTCAACAGAAAAAAATTCGGATAATTAACTGGTGTCGCAGTGGGACTTGAACCCTGGGCTCCGAGACCAGTAATTTAACCAACACACTATCACCACTGTAAGGACATGAGGAAGTGAAGTCACTCTGTGACACCCAGCACTGGGAGATAGTCCAGTTGGTCGAGGCACCGTCTCATGGCTCTGGTCACCTGCGTTCAGTGCTGACCTCCAGTGCCGTCCATGTGAATGACCTCAGGAATAAAAGTGTTCATGAATGAGGAGCATGTGATGGCCCTGCTCTGTACTTGATGAAGTTTTGAAGGATGACGGGAGGATCTCATTGAAACCTTCTGGAAACTGAGAGGCATGGATAGAGTGGACATGGAGAGGATGTTTTCATTCCTAGGAGAGTTTAAGATTTGAGGGCACAATGTTAGAATAAAGAGGCATCCCTCTGGAACTGAGAAGGAATTCCTTTAGCCAGGGGGTTGTAAATCTGTGGACTTCTTTGTCTTGGATGTCTCTGGAGGCCAGGTCATTGGGTGTACTTAAGGCAAAGATTGATTGGTCCTTGTTTGGTAAGGGGGGGTGAACGGTTACAGGGAGGAGATATGAGAATAATGCTGAAAGAAAAATTAGCCATAATTGATTGGTGGAGGAGATGGGCCAAATAGCCTAATACTCGCACTCATATCTTACGGTCTTTTCTGTGACTGCATGGGGATTTAATTCCACATCCAAAGGATGTACAGGCTAGTAAGTTAAATAGCTATTGAAAACTCCCACAGTCTGCAGATGAGTGTTGGAACTAGTGACAAGTTAATACAAGGAGATTGAAAGAGAGTGTTGTAAGTGGGTGTTTAGTGGCTAGTATGGACCCGATGGGCTGCAGGACTTCTTTCCATACTGTATGAGAACGATGCTTTATAGAACATAGAACATTGCAGCAGGGTACAGGCCCTGTGGCCCACTATATTGTGATGGCCTTTGAACCTACTCCAACATCAATCTAACCTTTCCCTCCCACATAGCTCTCCGTCTTTCTATCATCCATATGCCTATCTAAGAATTTCTTAAATCTCCCTCATGTATTCACTTCGGGGTCGGAGGTCTGAGGTTGTCGGGGTCTCTCTTCCCGCCACCACAGACATTTACACCACACGCTGCATCCGCAAAGCAAACAGCATCATGAAGGACCCCACGCACCCCTCATATAAACTCTTCTCCCTCCTGCCATCTGGAGAAAGGCACCAAAGCATTCAGGCTATCACGACTAGACTATGTAACAGTTTCTTCCCCCAAGCCATCAGACTCCTCAATACCCCAGAGCCTGGACTGACACCAACCTACTGCCCTCTACTGTGCCTATTGTCTTGTTTATTATTTATTGTAATGCCTGCACTGTTTTGTGCACTTTATGCAGTCCTGGGTAGGTCTGTAGTTGAGTATAGTTTTTGTATTTTTTCTTACGTAGTTCAGTGTAGTTTTTGTATTGTTTCATGTAGCACCATGGTCCTGGAAAACATTGTCTCATTTTTACTATGTTCTGTACCAGCAGTTATGGTTGAAATGACAATAAAAAGTGACTTGACTTGACTTGAGCTGGCAGGTCCGGAGCACAAAACTGGTCAGCAGGTTCGGATGTCAGATTCATGAGGACAGAGGTCAGATCAGCAGGCACTGAGGACAAAGACCTGTGATCCCTGTGGTCTGTGCCTTGAGGATGAGGGCTGGCGATCCCTAATGCGAGGTGGGGGTGATAGGAAGGGGTTTGTTGTCTTGTTGTACGTCGACTGCATCTTTTCTGTGCAGGACAGAATTGTGGGCACAATAGAAATGTTGGCACTGGAAGCATGGTGACATTTGGGGGCTGCGCCCAGTTGTTGTTAATGCAAACAATGCATTTCACTGTATGTTTTGATGTACATGTGACTAATAAAATTAATCTACTCGATCATGACCCCTGGCAGTGAATTCCACAGATTTACCACTCTGTGTAAAAGAAATCCACCTCTGACATCAACCCTGTACTTTCCTGCAATTGCTTTGAAATAATGCCCTCATATTAGCCATTCCCCGCGCCCCCCCCAGGAAAATGTGCTGCCTGCCCATTCTATCGATGCCATTAAGTTCATTATTTTGAACCAGAAGTGAATGCCTGGCATTTTGTGAAAGACTGGAAGCTTTCAGCTAGTTACCCAAACTAACAGTAACTAACAGTTGAAGACCGATAATCAAGCTGTTTTATTCCATTTGTCTTGTGGGAGCTTGCCCTGCACAGGTTGGTTACTGCACTTGGGAAGGATCTGTTAATCCTAGCAGGGTTTTTGGATCAGCCTGATAGTTAATTTGGTTTGGCTTGGTTTATTACTGTCACATGTACCCAGATACAGTGAAAAGCATTCTGCATACTGTTCATATTGCACAATGCATTGAGCTAAAATAAGGCAAAACAAGAAAGCGCAAGATTGTAATGAGGGAGATTGTAAAGCTGAGCATCCATCGTCAATGACCCCCACCCTCTAGAATGTGCTCTCTTATTGTTAATTATTAATTTGAGGTACAATGCGGAATTGGTTCTTCCGGCCCTTCAGGTTTCACCGCCTGCAACCCCTGACAACCTTGATTTATCCCGAACCTTATCACGGGACAATTTACAAAGACCAATTAACCTACCATGTATGTCCTTGGACAGTGCGAGGAAACCAGAGAACCCAAAGAAAACCCACGCATTTTGGAGGATGCACCCAGTATCTGATTCTCATTGCTGCCGTCGGGAAGGAGGTACAAGAAGCCTTAGATCCCACATCATCAGGTTCAGGATCCGAAATCGTCCTTCAACCATCCGGCTCCTGAACCAGAGTGGATAACTTCACTCACCTCAACACTGAACTAATTCCACAACCTATTGATTCACTTTCAAATACTATACAATTCATGTTCTCAGTGTTATTTAGTTTTTTATTTATATATATATATATATATATATATATTTATTTTTGTCTTCTTTTGCACATCGGTTGTTTGTGGCTAGTTTTTCATTGTTTCTATTGTATTTCTTTGTATCTACTGTGAATGTCTGCAAGAAAATGAATCTCAGGTATACGATGACATATACTTCGATAATAAATTTTACTTTGAACTTAGAAGAGTCCATCTTATTGTACAAGAGTTTGTTAAGAGAGAGATTGAAGCTGTGTATCTTAATAATAAAATCAACCGAAAAATATGGCCCTCCTCTTTGACAACAAGCCAGACAGCAGAGATATATTGTGCTTTAGACAATATCTCTGGGGTCAGGAGGACTGCACAGTGGACTCCCCCTTCACACGTGATTGTAATTAAGAGGCAGCCAAGGATATAGAACAGATTTGATGGGGGTCCCATCTGGTGCTCTGAGAAGCTAATTGCCAGGCTGCCACAGTGTGGGGGTGATGCCATTACTAGGGAATAAAGAAATGGGATCCGATGTGCCTGTGGGAGGTGAAATGCACACTGGCCATTTAACGTTGCACTCAGTGTTTGAGGGGAAATCAGTGTCCCACTTTCTCACATATGGGCAGGAACATATGTGAAATGGAGAACCCTCAGCGTCTTTCGGGGAACAATAGCCGAATACTGAAAAGCCCTTCTGTCTTGAATCCTGCCAGGTTTTGGTTAATGTGCCAAATCTGCCTTGATACCTCACAGCTGAAATCCAACTTACATCAAAGTAGAGTGCTAAATGCTGTTTGAAAGGCAATGAAGCTTTTTTAAAAAAAAAATCACAACAAAAGAGCCTCCATTTCTATACAAGGCTCAGGAAGAGGAAATATTCGAGATTCTGCAGATGCTGGAAATCCAGAGTAACACACAAAATGCTGGAGAAACTCAGCAGGTCAGGCAGCATCTGTAGAAAGGAATAAACAGCTGAACTTCCGGGTCAAGACCCCTCATGAGAACGGGAAAGGAAGGGGTTAGAAGCCAGAATCACTTTTCCTTTTCTCATCAAGCGTCCCCAGCTTCTTATTTTGGCTTCTGCCCCCTTCCTTTCCAGTCCTGATGAAGGAACTTAAACCATTTCATATTCTCACCACCCTCTTGAGTGAGATATTTCCATATTAGGACTTTTGAAGGGTCTCGGCCTGCAACGCTAACCCTTTATTCCCCTCCACAGATGCAGTCTGACCTGCTGTGTTCCTCCAGCATTTCGTGTGTGTCGCTTTGGAATACGAAACTTGTGTACGGCAACATTCCTCAGAGAAAAACGAATTAGATCTTAGTGACGGTGGTTGGAACATGAAAATATTTCCAATCAGTTCCCTGGAGATAAGTCGTGTGTTTATTACCCTCTACCTAAATGAAAAGGTATTGCATTTTTGTGTCTAATGACAATACTGGCTAGACCATTTCCGGAGTACCGTATTGCATTCAGTTCTTGTCACTCCATTATGGGAAGGATTTGGAGGCTTCGGAAAGGGTGCAGCTGAGGTTTATCAGGATGTTGCCTGGATTAGAGGGCACATGATATAAGGAGAGGGTGGACAAACCGGTGTGATTTTCTCTGGAGCTGAGGGAATGTACGATAAAAGTAGGGAATAAAGAAATGGGATCCGATGTGCCTGGAGGTGAAATGCACACTGGCCATTTAACGTTGCGCTTAGTGTTTGAGGGGAAATCAAGTGTCCCACTTTCTCACATATGGGCAGGAACGTATGTGAAATGGAGAACTCTCAGCGTCTTTCGGGGAACAATAGCCAAATACCGAAAAGCCCTTTTGTTTCGAATCCTGCCAGGCACAGATAGAGTAGCCAGTATCTTTTTCCTAGGGTTGGAATGCCTAATATGCGAGAGTATTCATTTAAGGTGAAAGGGGGTAAATTCAAAGGAGATATGTGGGGCAAGTTTTTTTTTATACAAAATGCTGGGTGCTAGGACTGTGCTGTCAGGGCTGATGGTGGAGGCGGATACGATAAAGTACCTTTCAAAATATCTCAAAAAGTCAGTGAAATACTCCTAACTGCCTCAGTCCTACATGGAGCCCTAGTCCAGACCTATGTGAGAATGGAACCCACATCCAAATAGCTCAGAAGTCACAGGGACATGAGCATCTAAATCTATCTCAGCCTGCAGGCTGCCCTGGGCTTACCTAAAGTGTATGTTTTTGTGCATATGTCGAAAGAAACAAAACTTCCTTCAACATTTTCTCTCTCCAAGTGGCAAGACTGCTTCAGCCACCACCATAGACCTTGCTGACTTACTCCAGGTAGGGTCCTGAATTTAAAATTCTCACCCTTCCATTTGAAGTTCTTCCAATGCTTTTCCCATCCCAGTCTTTATAACCTCCTGCAGTCCTTCAAGACCATCACTACAGAAGTTGTCTGTGTCTAAGACAAACTGCACAGTAAACTCTTTAAACCACTTTTGATAATGCTGTTTACATGGTATTTATGCTTTTTATTTCATATCTGTACTTTAAACTCTAACTTTATTTTTATATAATTCTTTATACATTACAATTGTAAAATGTATTTTTATCGCAAGTCACACCAACACACCATAGCAAATTGCTAATACATGTACTTTATACTTTATTGTTGCCAAACAATTGATACTAGTATCAATTGGTACAATCGTCACAGCGATATTTGATTTTGTGCTTTGCGCTCCCTGGAGTACAAATCGATAGTAAGTATTAAAAATTTAAATTATAAATCATAAATAGAAAATAGAAAAGGGAAAGTAAGGTAGTGCAAAAAAACCGAGAGGCAGGTCCGGATATTTGGAGGGTACGGCCCAGATCCAGGTCAGGATCCGTTCAGCAACCTTATCACAGTTGGAGAGAAGCTGTTCCCAAATCTGGCCGTATGAGTCTTCAAGCTCCTGAGCCTTCTCCCAGTAAATGTAAATGGCGAATAAAATGTAAATGTAAATGGCAAATAAATTTGATCTTTACTCCTTGAAGAACTCTGCCTTTCTTCAATTCTGCTCTCAGATACAGCCCTGATATTCTTTTCTCCTCCTTCAGTGCCCCCACATCCATTGGTTAGTATCTAAAATATCGGCATTACCCCCAAAAACCATTTTGCCTCAGCACGTGATATCTCATTTAAGGATATTGACGACAACCTATCGCTTTTGACTGATAAACAGAAAAGTTTTTTCAGATGCTGGAAATCCAGAGCAACACACACAAAATGCTGATCCTGAAGAAGAGTCTTGGCCTGAAACGTCGACTGTTTACTCTTTTCCATAGATGCTACCTGGCTTGCTGAGTTCCTTCTGCATTTTGCATATGTTACTTTGATTTCCAGCACCTGCAGATTTTCTCTTGTCTGTCACACACACAAAAGCCTGGAGGAACTCAGCAGGTCAGGCAGCATCTATAGAGAGGAATACATAGTCGACATTTAAGGCTGAGACCCCTCACCAGGCCTGGAAAGAAAGGAGGTAGAAGGCAGAATAAGAAAGTGGCAGGTGTGGAAGGAGTGAAAGCTGGCAGGTGATAGGTAAGACCAGGTGAGGGCGTAGGTGGGTGGGTCAGGTCAAGTCAAGGGAATAAAGAGTTGATGCTTTGGCCCGAGACCCCTTCTAGTCCTGATGAAGAGTCTTGGCCCAAAACGTTGACTGCTTATTCCTTCTGCAGATACTACCTAACCTGAGCTTGATCATAAGACTATAAGACATGGAAGCAGAATTAGGCCAATCGGCTCATTGAGTCTGCTCTGCCATATCGGTTTTTGCTGGAGTTCCTCTAGCATTTTGTGCATGTTGCCCTTTAGAATTAGTTTTGATTCACTTGTCTTCTGTGTCCACATAACACACCGTCCAGTGTTGTTTGTTGAGGAGCCAATGAGATAGATCCTTCAGTACAGAGAGTTCGTGCTGACCATCAATCACCTATTTACACTAATCCCATTTTATTCTCCCACATGCTCAAGAAATCCCCACAGATTCTACCACTCAGCTACACACTACAGGGAAATTTACAGGAACCAATTAACCCTGTTAATGTCATTGTGAATTGTTTAGGAAAGATGGTATATAAATGCATGTTGTTGCAGTTCTCACAGTCTATTTACACGTCCATATAGGCCATTTCACTAAAACAGTGCATTGAGCTAGCACAAGGTAGCACTGAGGTAGCATAGAGTATTGCAGTAACAGAAAATGAGACAATCAGATGCAAGGCTATGATGAGGTAGATTGTGAGGCCAAAAGTCGATCTTATCACACTTGGAGGCTATAATGAGCAGCGTGTTTGAGCACATACCACTTGAACACTTCCGCTAATGTTGGAGATAATAAGGACATCACTTTAGAACAGAGATGAGGAGGAGGATCTTTATTTATTTTAAAAAAATTGAGATACAGGGCAGAATAGGCACTTCCAGCCCTTCTTGCTGCACTGCCCAGCAAATCCCCCGATTTAATCCTAGACTATTCACAGGACAATTTACAATGACAAATTAACCTACCAACTGGTACGTCTTTGGATTGTGGGAGGAAACTGGAGCACCCGGAGAAAACATGGTCACACACCCCTTACAACTCGAGCTTCATGAATCTCAGTTCTCTGTTGGAAGGCCGAGTTTCTTAAAGGCATCTGTTAGTCTTGCGAAACAATGGATCTGCGCCTGGAAAGTCTTCACTCTCCAGGGCGCAGGCCAGGGCAAGGTTTTATGGAAGACCAGCAGTTGCCCATGCTGCAAGTCTCCCCTCTCCATGACACCAATGTTGTCCAAGGGAAGGGCATTAGGACCCATACAGCTTGGCACCAGTGTCACCACAGAGCAAGGTGTGATTAAGTGCCTTGCTCAAAGACACAACACGTTGCCTCGGCTGGGGCTCGAACTCACGACCTTCAGGTCGCTAGTCCAATACCTTAACCGCTTGGCCACGTGCTGAGTTTCTAACGCTCGAGCAATGAGATTAATCGTGCAGATTCTCATCCCTATCCTCTTTGCTGTGAAGAGGCAGATTGTTGAAAGAGATTGAGCCTAAATTCACTCAGCAGCCATTTTATTAGATACACTGCACACATGCTCATTATGCAAATATCTAATCAGCTAATCATGTGGCAACAACTCGATGCAGAAAAGCAAGCAGACATGGTGAAGTGGTCCGGTTGTTGTTCAGAGCAAATGTCAGAATGGGGGAAGAAATGCAATCTAAGTGACTTTGACTGTAGAATGATTGTCAATGCCAGACAGAGTGGGTTTGACTATCTCAGAAACTGCTGATCTCCTGCCACGCCCAACAGTCTCTAGAATTGTGTGAGAAACAAAAACATCCAGTGTTCTGTGGGTGAAAATGCCTTGTTCATGAAAGTCACCAGAGGACAATGGCCAGACTGGTTCAAGCTGACAGGAAGACAACAGTAACTCAAACAACCCCGTGTTATAACAGTGGTGTGCTGAAGAGCATCTCTGAACGCACAACATTTCGAACCTTGAAGTGGATGGGCTACAGCAGCAGAAGACTACAATGTACGCTCATTCACAACTTTATTAGGTACAGCAGGTACCTAATAATGTGGCCACTGAGTGTAAATAATTATGCAGCAAATTCTGGAGCAGCCGGCACTGGAATAGAGTTGCTTTGACAGCTCGCTGAATATCTGTAGCATTGCTTTAAATTCTCTCAAAATAGCACAACCCAGAATCTTCCATCGCCGTGTTATAAATAGAAGCCAGTGTGACTTATTTGTCAGGTCCGTTGTCATAGCTTTTTATGTAATTCTATTGTAAGTGCACACTCTCCGTGTCTTTGACATGAAAATTGTTGGCTCTTGCCAAGGGTTCCTGTTCTGGAGCAACGCACACCAAGCGCTGGAGGAACTCAGTGGGTCAGGCAGCAAATTCCTCCTCCTTCAGCCTTTTACCTGTTCTAGTTATCCCCTCCCAGCTTCTCACTTTGTCCCCCCTTCCCCACCCACCTACCTTCCCCCCTCATCTAGTCTCACCTATCCCCGACACACAGGAGATTCTGCCGATGCTGGATATCTAGAACAACCTACACTAAATGCTGGAGGAACTCAGTGGGTCAGGCAGTGTCTACGGAGGGGATGTTTCTGGCCAAGTCCCTTTATCCGCTCTCCCCTACCAGCTTGTGCTCCTTCCACTTTCCACCCACTCCCTTTTTATTCCAGTTTCTGCCCCCACCTTCCTGTCTGGTCCTGATGAAGGGTCTCGACCTGAAATGTCAGCTGTCCGTTTCTCTCCACAGATGCCGCTTAACTTACCGAATTCCTTCATCGTCTTTTGTGCTGCTCTGAATTCCAGCATCTGTAGTCTCCTGTGTCTGCATTATCATTTCCTACCTGACATGACGTTGCCATGGAAATGTGAGCCCTTTCTCATTCTGTCTGACAGTGGCCAGTACTCCATCAGAACGGGTAGCACAGAGTGTAGATGGTGTCATTGCAGCGTAGAGAGCATCCTGATAGTGTAGCAGTTCGTGTAACACTTTAGAGTACCAGCACCCTGGGTCCAATTCCCACCACTGTCTGTATGGAGTTCATATCTGACTGTTCGGGTGCCCCAGTTTCCTGCCACACTCCAAAGGCATACTGGGTTAGGGTTAGTAAGTTGTGGGCATGCTCTGTTAACACGGGAAGCATGGCGACACTCACGGGTTGTTCTCTAGCACATCCTTGTGCAATTACCGTGTTGGTAATTGACACAAACTGTCGCATTTCACAGTAATGTTTCGACGTACCGTACATGGGACAATAATCTTTAATCTTCAAATGGGGAAATGGTGGGTGGGGATGATTGGGTTTGGGGTGGTAGTCGAGCTGAGGAAAGTGGGAACCTGGGAGGCAGTAGCAAGGTTTGGGAGCTGCAGGAACTGCGAGGTTGGGAGGTAGGCAGTGGGAGAACTGATGAGAAGTAGATGGGTGATAGGTAAGAAGGAGGTAGAACGGTAGGACCATGGGGATGAAGGTGGGCCATGGAGGCAGGGGTGGGGGTGGTGGGTGAGGAAGATGGAAAGGAGAAAGAAAGCAGGGGTGCTTAGAAGTGTAAACAGCAGGAATTCTGCAGATGCTGGAAATTCAAGCAACACACATCAAAGTTGCTGGTGAACACAGCAGGACAGGCAGCATCTCTAGGAAGAGGTACAGTCGACGTTTCAGGCCGAGACCCTTCGTCAGGACTAACTGAAGGAAGAGTTAGTAAGAGATTTGAAAGAATTTGGATCTCCCCCTCCCACTTTCAAATCTCTTACTAACTCTTCCTTCAGTTAGTCCTGACGAAGGGTCTCGGCCTGAAACGTCGACTGTACCTCTTCCTAGAGATGCTGCCTGGCCTGCTGCGTTCACCAGCAACTTTGATGTGTGGTGCTTAGAAGTGTGATGTGGATTGGCGAGAGAGGAGAGGTGACTGCTTGGGATGAGTCACAAACAAATATTTTTTTCTAACCCAACCCCCCCACTGTGGGCTGGTGACACAGGCAAACATAATGGAGAAATAACAGGAAAACACATAGAAATCTCAGTGTTTATATCACAGGCCATTCAGCCCATCATGCCCAGACCAAGGTTTACTTTTCAGAGGATGTTCTTCCCTTCAACCTGTCACTCTGCCCTTCTCCATCTGCTTATTACAGCTGGAATGTACATGGAGCCAAGTCTGTGCCAATTCCATGCTTACTTTGGCACACACACAAAATGATGGAGGAACTCAGCTGGTCAGGCTGGATGTATGGAGATGAATAAACAGTTCATATTTTGGTTCGTGCTTACCTTGATAGTTTTAGTCTGTAGCTTGAGTCCATTTAAAGTGTTGATGGCTTTGTCGGCGTCATTTGGATCCACGTAGTTTACGAAACCGTATCCTAAGCTCTGACCTACAGAGAGAAGGAAGAAGGTACTTATGTTCCAGTAGGAATAATAAAGAGAAAGAATCTATTGGCAGTCAGTACGATGGTCTCATAAATCCTCTGTATCAATTGAGGACTTCCCTGTTCTTTTATAGGAACTTCTCTTATGGGCAACTCTGGCTTTTCTTGCCTATCTCAAGTTGTCATTGAGAAAAATCTCCTCAAAGTTGAAGGAAACTCAGAATATCTTCTTTGACCGTCACCAATTTTACAGACGCACAATAAAACATCTTATCCAGATTCATCATGCCTTGATATGGTAACTGCAATACCCAAGACTATAAGATACTGCAAAGAGTTGTGGACACAGCCCAGTCCATCATACACACCAGCCTCTCCCCCATCGGCTCTGGCTGTAGATCCTACAGCCACCATAATCTAGGCCTCTCCACCTTGGTCATTTTCTCTTCTCCTCTCTCCCATTAGGCAGAAGATTCAAAACTCTGAAAGCACGAGCAACTTGTGGGAATGAATTCCATTGATTCATCAAAGAATTCTTCCTCATCTCTGGCACTGTGTCAGCTGGTCCTAGATTCCCCCAGCACAGGAAATATCTTCGCCACGTCCACTCTTGAACGGACCTCTTATATAGTAAACGTGAGCTCTTGAGCTCTAAGTCTATCTTGTTATGGCCTTGCAACTTATTGTCTAACCTGCACTGCACTTCCCCTGTAATGGTAGCTCTTTGTTATGCATTCTCTTATTGTTTTATTTTTCCTGCTTCAAATCACTACTGTAATGAAATAATCTGTATTGATGGTATGCAAGACAAGTTTTTCACCATATGTCAGTCAGTACATATGGCAGTAATAAACCAATTTACCTATGGTGTGTGGCTTGGAAGGAACGTGGAGGACTTGGCATTTCAATGATCCACTTCACTAGCCCATCTGGTCAGCTCAGGCCTTGGGGATTAAGGTAAAAGGGGGCAGATTTAATAGGGATCTGAGGGGCATCTTTTTCACCCACAGAGTAGTCAGTATATGGAATTAACTGCCAGGGAAAGTGGCTGAGTCATAGATTCATAGAGCACTACAGCACGGAAACAAACCCTTTGGCTTATTTAGTCCATGCTGAACTCATCTTCTACCCAGTCCCATCGACCTGCACCCGAACCATATACCTCCATACCCCTCTCATCCATGTAACTATGCAAATTTGTCTTAAATGTTACAGACGAACCTGCATCTACCACATCTGTTGGCGGTTCGTTCCCCACTTATACCACCCCCTGAGTGTGGAAGTTTTCCCTCAGATTCCCCTTGAATATTTCACCCTAAACCTTTGACCTCTCATTTTAGTCTCATCCAAGCTGAAGGGAAAAAGTCTGCATGCATTCTTTCTGTCTATGCCCCTCATAATTTTGACTGCCTCCTTAAGATGTCACCTCATTTTCCTATGCTGCAGGGAATAGTGTTCTAACCTATTGACATTTTCTCTGCAACTCTGATCCTCAAGTCCCAGCAACATCTTTGTAAATTTTCTCCACACTCCTTCAAGCTTATTGAAATCTCTCCTGTCAGTACATTAACAACACTTAAAAGACACTTAGACAGAAAAGGTTTTGAGGGCTATGGGCCAAACACAGGCAAATGGGACTGGCTTAGTTGGACATCTAGGTCAGCATGGAACAGCAGAATCTAATTTACTTGATGATTGGGAAGCAGGACTCTAGTTAGGATGGACAGCTAGGGTGACCATATGCGAGAGTGATGGGAGGGCAGAGTGCAGGATGGTGAAAGGTAGGAGGTCAGTGAGGAAGGAAGCACTAATGAGTCCAAATCTGACAATGTCAGCCAGATTACTATCTGTTTCAGCTCCTCCTCTGTAACAGGAATGGGCAGTGTGAGAATTGACCAGAACTAGATCAATAATGGCCATGTCCAGTGACCTTTCAAAGTTGCTGTGCAAGTTGATAAGGTTCTTACGAAGGTGTGTTGGCCTTCATTAATTGGGGGATTGAGTTCAAGAGCCATGAGGTAATGTTGCAGCTCTATAAAACCCTGGTTAGAACATACTTGGAATATTGTGTTCAGTTCTGGTCACCTCATTAAAGGAAGGATGCGGAGGTTTTAGAGAAGGTTTACAGGAGATTTACCAGGATGCTGCCTGGATTAGAAAGCATGTCGTTTGAGGGTAGGCTGAGCAAGCAAGGACTTTTCTCTTTGAAGTGAAGGAGGATGAGAGGAGACTTGATAGAGGTGTACAAACTGATAAAAAGGCATAGATCGCGTGGATAGCTAGAGACCTTTTCCCAGGATGGAACTGATTAAAACAAGGGGTATAATTTAAAGGTGATTGGAGGGAAGTATAGGGGGAATGTCAGAGGGAGTTTTTAATACAGAGAATGGTGGGTGTCAGGGTTCTGGTAGAGGCAGATACACTAGTGACATTTAAGATACTCTTAGATAGGCACATGGATGACAAGATGACGGAGGCCTATGTAAGAAGGAAGGATTAGATTGAAGTTAGAGTAGGTTAAAAGTTGGCACCACTGTATGAATGGCCTGTACTGTGCAGTAGTACATGTTCTAATGGTGTATGAAGGGCTGCATCCTTGTTTGGGAAAAATGCATGGACCTCTCCAGTTTACAGATGACGTACTGTATTTTAGAAAGTGCGTATATTGTTGAATACTGGAAACAAAGATTTTTAAATCGATTTTTTTTTCCCTCCAGTATCCTGCCTTCAGCTATGTTCGAAAAAAATTCTGGAAATCTAGTGATGCTATTTTTGCTCCATTTTTAGAGTGCTATGTTGCCATGACAATCTCACAAAAATTATTGTGCCATGTGCAGAGACATAATCCAGTCAGCAAGTACAAATCACTTTTGGTCGATCAAATTTATGTTTTGGCTGCCTGTGCTCCAGTTCACCCGGAATGTGTCTGATTCACTGAGTCAAACTGATCCTCACCAATTTTTATCGATGCACATCCTGTCCAGATGCATCACGGTTTGATATAGCAGCTGCTCTGCCCGTGATCGCAAGAAACTGCAGAGTTGAGAACACAGTTCATCACTTAAAGTTCAAAGTAAATTGATTATCAAAGTATGTATATGTAATCATATACAGTACAAACCTGAGATTCATTTTCTTGTGGGCATTCACAGTAAGTCCAAGAAACACAATGAAAATCTGCACACAACAGGGATCAGGAAACAACTAATATGCAAAAGACAACCAACTGTGCAAATACAAAAAGAAAAAAAAGAAATAAAAGGAATAATACATAAAAACTCAATAAATATCGAGAACGTGAGACGAAGAGTCGTTAAATGTGAGTCCGTAGGTTACGGGAAAATTTCAGTGATGGGACGAGTGAAGTTATCCCCTTTGATTCAATAGCCTGATGGTTGAGGGGTATTAACTGTTTCCGAACCTGGTGATGTGGGTCCTGAGACCCCTGTACCTGCTTCCTGATGGCAACAGTGAGAAGGGACGACGGGCTGGACGATGGGGGTCCTTGATGATGGCGGCTGCTTTCCTGAGACAATGCTCCATGTAGATTAGAACGTTAGAAAGGTTTTGACAAGAACGGGTCATTTGGCCCACAAAGCTTGCCAAATTCCTATTCACGTAGTGTGTTGAAATAACCATCAAGTTTAGATTTGAAAGTTTAAGGTACTACTCTCAGCTACACAACTGAGTGTGCTCAATGTTTGTGCAGGCTTTACCGGTGATGAACTGTGCCATATCCAATTCTTTTTGTAGGCTTTTCCATTCAAGGGCTTTAGTGTTTCCATACCAGGCAATGTACCCTCCACCACATATCTATAAAATTTTGGATGTCATGCCAAATCTTCATAAACTTCTGAGAAAGCAGGGGCGCTGTTGTGCTTGCTTGCTTGGTATGGATGAGCTGGTCCTAGGGCAGATCCTGTGAGATGATAACCCTGAGGAATTGAATGTTGCGGAGCCTCTGCACCTCTGATGCCCCAGTGAGGACTGACTCGTGAACCTCTGCTTCCCTCTTCCTCAAGTCGATAACCAGCTCCTTGGCTTTGCTGACATTGAGTGAGAGGCTGGCGTTATAGCACAACTCAGTAAGATTTTTCAACCTCCCTCCTATAATCTGACTCATCACCACCTTTGATTCGGTGTACGACAATGATGTCATCAGTAAAGCTGAATATGGCATTAGAGCCGTGCTTAGCTTCACGGTCGTAAGTCTAAAGTGAGTAGAGCAGGGGGCGAAGCACACAGCCTTGTGGTGCACCCACGCTGATGGAGATTGTGGAGGAGGTGTTGTTGCCAATCCGAGTAGACTGGGGCCTGTAAGTGAGGACATCAGGGATCCTTTTGTGCCAGGAGGGTATTGAGGCCTATGACTTAAAGCTTATTCATTAGTTTTGAGAGGATGATAGTATAGAATGTCGAGTTGTAGTCAATGAAGAGCATCTTGATTCTTCACAGTCTAATGTTCTAGGGTTGAGTGAAGAGTGAATGAAATGGCGTCTGCTTTTGACCTGTTGTTAAGGTAGGCAAATTGGGGTGGATCCAAGTTCAGTCGCCTCTCAGGCAGGAGTTGATATGTTTCATCACCAACCTCTCAAAGCACTTCATCCCAGTGGGTCTAAATGCGACTAGATGATAATCATTGAACCACGTTCTTCTTAGGCACCGGTATTACCAAAGCAGGTGCATACCTTAGACTGCTGAAGTCTGCACATCGCAGGAACCAGCTTTGCCTCTGTGGACTCTGTGTTTCTCGCTGCCTCAGTAAAGCAGCCAGCATGGTTAAAGACCCCGGGCAGTATATCAGGAGAGGAATAAATAGTCTTATTTCGGGCTGAAGCCCTTTTCATCATGTATGTCAGTGATAATAAACTTGATTTGAGTCTGATTCTGCGTGGCTGACTAATCCATTGATTCCTGGTCAAAATGACACAAGGATTCATTGGCCTCCTTGCCCACCGAAAAACGTCCTTTAATGTAACTGGGTGCCAGGAGAATTATGGATAGTTTTTTTGCATGCCATCCATACAGATGATTGCCGGAGTATAACAGGAAATCAATAACAGAATGCAGAATGAAATATTCCAGTTACAGAGGAAGTGCAGTGCGAGTAGATAATGATGAGGTAGATTGTGAGGTTAAGAGTCCATCTTATCATACACTCAGACGTCTTATAGCAGCAGGATAGAAGCTGTCCTTGAGCTTGGTGGTACGTGATGTCACTTTGAGGTCCTAACGAGACAAGTGGGATTGGTGTAGATGGGAATAAAAATTGACATGGAGATGATGGGCTAAAGGCAGTGCTGTACAACTTTATGACTCTTATTTAAATATAAACTACTGTAACTATGACATTGACATGTCTACTGTTCTAGATGGCAATATAGACCTGAGTGAAGTTTGAGCCTGCTAGCATTTTTATGTCAGAAACAGGATACAGCTTTCTCCTCTGAATTTAGAGACAGCAATCTTTTAGACCTTGAGGATGAAAAGAGATTTTGTAGGAGTGTACTGTATAAGTTAGGATACAGAGATAGAGTGGACAGCCAGTGCCTTTTCCCAAGAGGGAAATGGCTAATACAAGATGTTAAGGCGATTGAAGGAAAGTATGGGGGGGGGGGATGTCAAGGTAGAACTTCTACACAGACAGTGATGGGAGAATGGGATGCCCTGCTAGGTGTGGTGGGCGAGGTAGATACATTAGGAAGATAGAAGAGGCTCTTGATAGGTACAGGGTTGAAATAAAAATGGAGGGCTTTGTGGGAGAGAAGGGTGAAATTGATCTTTGAGTAGATTAAAGGGTTGGCACCACATAGTGGGTCAAAGGGTCCATGTTCTACGTTCTCACTGTAAGGAACTTTTCTATAGAATGATGGATTATCAATGTCAAAACCGGACGTCATGGTAGCATGGTGGTTAGCAGGACACTATTACAGCTCGGGACGTTCGAATTCGGACTTCAATCCTGGCATCCTCTGTGATGAGTTTATATGTCTTCCCTGTGAAATGCGTGGGTTTCCTCAGGGTGCTCCAGTTTCCTCTCACAGTCCAAAGGTGTACTGGTTAGTAGGTCAATTGGTCATTGTAAATTATCCCGTGATTAGGCTAGGGTAAAACCGGGGATTGCTGGGCAGTGCAGCACGAAGGGCTGGAAGGGCCTTTTCCACATGGTTTCTCTAAATAAATAACAAGGAATAAGCCATTTGGGATTTTTTTACTCAATAGTTGGAACATTTTTGGAACTCTCTACCTTTGAGGGCAGTGAAGACACTGTTACTAAGCTCCTGTCAGAACAACAGAGATTCGCTTTATTTGTCACATGTACATGAAAACATATAAACCTATGGTGAAGTGCATCATTTTCATCAAATAAAATCAGTGAGGATGGTTCTGGACAGCCTGCAAGTGTCTCCATGCTTCCAGTCCCCACAATTCACCAATACTAATCCATATGTCTTTGGAATGTGGGGAAAAGAACTGGAGCACCCGGAGGAAACCCACACAGTCACGCAGTGTTGTGGTAGGAATCGAAATTCATTTGGTGATACCATGCATCTATGTAAAAAAAAAGCCCCGAAATTACCTTTAAATAGCCCCATCCCTCCCCACTGATCTCCCTCCTGGCACTTATCCGTGTAAGCGCTACACATGCCCTTACACTTCCTCCCTTACCACCATTCAGGGCCCCAAACAGTCCTTCCAGGTGAGGCGACACTTCACCTGTGAGTCGACTGGGGTGATATACTGTGTCCGGTGCTCCCGATGTGGCCTTTTATATATTGGTGAGACCCGACGCAGACTGGGAGACAGCTTTGCTGAACACCTACGCTCTGTCCGCCAGAGAAAGCAGGATCTCCCAGTGGCCACACATTTTAATTCCACATCCCATTCCCATTCTGACATGTCTATCCACGGCCTCCTCTACTGTAAAGATGAAGCCACACTCAGGTTGGAGGAACAACACCTTATATTCCGTCTGGGTAGCCTCCAACCTGATGGCATGAACATCGACTTCTCTAACTTCCGCTAAGGCCCCACCTCCCGCTCGTACCCCATCTGTTACTCATTTTTATGCACACATTCTTTCTCTCACTCTCCTTTTTCTCCCTCTGTCCCTCTGAATATACCTCTTGCCCATCCTCTGGGTCACCCCCCCCCTTGTCTTTCTTCCCGGACCTCCTGTCCCATGATCCTCTCGTATCCCCTTTTGCCAATCACCTGTCCAGCTCTCGGCTCCATCCCTCCCCCTCCTGTCTTCTCCTATCATTTTACATCTTCCCCTCCCCCTCCAGCTTTCAAATCCCTTACTCACTCTTCCTTCAGTTAGTCCTGACGAAGGGTCTCGGCCTGAAACGTCGACTGCGCCTCTTCCTATAGATGCTGCTTGGCCTGCTGCGTTCACCAGCAACTTTGATGTATGTTGCTTGAATTTCCAGCATCTGCAGAATTCCTGTTGTTTGTGTTTAAATATTCCCTACTCACTTTAAAAGCTTTTGTTCTCTGGGGTAAAGATTCTGACTGTCTACCTTATCTATACCCCTCATAATCTTAAAAGCCACCATCAGTCTTCACTCAGTGTCCGATACTCTAAGGAGAACGGTCCGATCTTTCCTTAGAGCACATTCCCTGTAATCCAGGTAGCATCTTTCTGGTAATGTTCTGTCCTCTGTGCTCAGTACAACAAAAAAAACACCCCTGAATAATTCTATTTCTCACAGACACTAGTAATTCATCATCCCTCCCTCCCTCACTCAAACAGAAGTAAGAACAGAACTTTGTAAAGGAAATCAAAATGATCTGCTTTATGTTATATAAGAAATAATGTTTGCAAATTTTATTACAATGTGATCCAATGCAGTCACATTATTTCTGAAATATAAATGACTTAAGTGTAGTATAATAGATTGTGGGATATAATCTAGTGGGTAACAAAATGACTGAGACATCATCGATTGATGTCGTAAACTATGTACAATCTCTTCAGAATCAGAATACCAATCAGGCTTATTGTCACTGGTATAAATCATGAAATTTGTTGTTTTGTGGCACTAGTACAGTGCAGACGTAACAAATTACTATGTTTCAATAAAAATAAATAAATGAATATTAGAAAAGAGGAATAGTGAGGTAGTGTTCATGTGTCCACAGATTGTTCAGAACTCTGATGGCTGAGGGGAAGAAGCTGTTCCGAACACGTTCCAAAGGTGGTACAGGCTAGAAGGTTAATATGTCAGATGGGTGTAATTGGGTTGGAAGGGCCTATCACTGTGTTGTACCTCTAAATAAATTAATAAATAAAACATTAGGTTTGTGTCTTCGGGCACCTGTACCCCGCCCCCCCCCCCCCGGATAGTAGTAATGAGAAGAGGGCATGTCCTGGGTGATGAGCGATCTTAGTGCTGGATGCCACCTTCTTGGGGCACTGCCTTTGGGAAGATGTCCTCGATGGTGGGGAGGGTTGTGCCCATGATGGAGCTGGCTGAATCTTCAATGTTCTAAAGCCTCTTCTGACCCTGTGCCTTGACGCCTCCATACCAGATGGTGATGCAACCAATCAGAATGCTCTCCATAGTGCATCTGTAGTAATTTGTCAGAGTCTTTGGTGACATACTAAGTTTCCTCAAACTCCCAATGAAATATAGCTGCTAGTGTGCCTTCTTAGTGATTACATAAATATGTTGGATCCAGGATGGTATTGATACCTTGGAACATGAAGCTGCTCACCCTTTCCTTTGCTGACCTCTCAGTGAGGACTTGTGTGTGTTCTCCCAACTTCCCCCTCCTGAAGTCCATAATTAACTTCTGGGTCCTGCTGATGTTGAGTGCAAGGTTGTTGTGACACCATTCAACTTGCCAGTCCATCTCACTCCTGTATGTCTCCTCATCACCATCTCAAATTCTGCCAACAATAGTGGGATCATCTGTGAATTTATAGATAGCATTTGAACTACGCCTAGTGCCACAGTTAAGAGTGTAGAGAGAGTAGACCAGTGGGAAAAGCACTCATCCTTGAGGTGTGCCTGAGACCCAGAGCTGTTAAAACTTACTATTATATTTTTCATTTAACTTAGTTATTTCCTGGTGAGAAGCAGGAGTAAAAATCTTTGGTTTGAACCAAGTTTTAGTTTTATATAGTAAAAAAAATTTGTGAAAGATGTAGTTTATTAAAATCCCAGCTGTTAGTGAATGGTAACCACACAGAATTTATATCAGTTTTTCAGAATAAAGATTTAGTGGGAAAAATGCAGGCAAACGGGACTAAACTGGATGATCAGCATGAATTGGTTGGGCTGAAGGGCCTGTTTCCACTCTTTCATTCTGTCACTGTTATAACCAAACACAGTTTGTGCTGAACTCAAATATCATTAACCTTTTCTCAGTAATCCTGTAAGAATCCCGTTTTATTCTCCCCAACATTCCCAGCAATTCCCCCCGGATTCTACCCCCTCCTAAACACTAGAGGGAATTTACTGCGGCCTATCAGCCTAGCAACCCATCGGCCTCTCCTGATAGCTATAGTGTTCCATTCGACTCTGCAAATCTCTGTGAGGCGTCTGGGGAAGTGGAAGAGCAGTGTCTGCCGGCCTGAGTCCATGCCCACTGGATGCTGGAGGATGAAGACCTGTCCTGGGGTTAAAAGTCTGTGTATGTTCCTGGGAGGGAGGGAGGAAGAAGGCTTGTTTTTGTTGTTGTTGTTTGCTTGTTCTGTTCCGTGATGTTCTGCTGAGCATCGTGGGCAGGCTGTACTGGTGCTGGACTCTTGTGAACAGTCCCCAGCATACCCTCAGATGTGTTGGTCGATAATGAAAACGGCACATTTTATTGTATGTTTTGATGTATGCGTGAGAAATAAACTTGAATCTTGAGGCTACTGCTGGTAAATCTCCTCTGCACCCTCTCCAGTGCAGTCATATCCTGATTATTTTTCATAAACATAAGAGATTCTGCAGTTGCAGGAAATTTTGAGTAACACACACAATATGAAGCAAGTTTGGCAGCATCAATGGAGGGAAGTAAACAGTTGACAATTTGGCCCAAGACCTTACTTCAGGACTGGAAAGAAAGGGGGAAGAAGAAGGGGACCTTACTCCCTTCATAGATGCTGCCTGACTTGTTGAGTTCCTCCAGCATTTTGTGTGCCTTACGACAAAGTTGTATATTTCATATTCTTTCTAAACCATGTGAGACTGTCAACCACACGTTTACATGAATTCTACGTTAGTCCCACTTTTTATTGCCCTCGCAGAGTCTACCAGTCACCCACACACTGGAGGCAATTTACAATAGCCACTAACCTACCATTAACCCATGTCTTCGGGATGATGGAAGAACCCAGAGCACTGGGGGAACCCCACGTAGTCACAGGGAGAATGTTCAATACCAGGAACTGTTCCACTTGTACACCTCATAACAACACATGAAAATCAGAGCAGGAGTAGGCCGCTTGGCTCCCCCCCCCCCCCCCCCGCCACTGCCAAGCCTGCCCTAACATTCATTGTGATCATGGCTATTGTATCATGGCTCTTTTCCATATGTTTCACACAACCATCAGTGTCTTGATCTTTCAAATATTTAGCCACCCCCACCATAAATATATCCAGTGATCCAGCCTCCACCACTCTCAGGGGCAGAAAGTTCCAGAGATATACCGCTTCTCCAAGGAGAACTGTTCAGTGAACTTTAATGACATTTATAGAAACACAATACAGGCCCTCCGGCCCACAAATCTGTGCCAAACATGTCCTTACCTTAGAACTACCTAGGCTTACCCATAGCCCTCTATTTTTCTAAGCACCATGTACCTATCCAGGAGTCTCTTAAAAGACCTTATCGTATCCGCCTCCACCACCGTCGCCAGCAGCCCATTCCACAAACTCACCACTCTGCGTAAAAAATTTACCCCTGACATCTCCTCTGTACCTACTTCCGAGCACCTTAAAACTAGGCCCTCTCGTGCTAGCCATTTCAGCCCTGGGAAAAAGCCTGTGACTATCTACACGATCAATGCCTCTCATTATCTTGTACACCTCTATCAGGTCACCTCTCAACTTCCATCACTCCAAGGAGAAAAGGTCGAGTTCACTCAACCTATTCTCATAAGGCATGCTCCCCAATCCAGGCAACATCCTTATAAATCTCCTCTGCACCCTTTCTATGGTTTCCACATCCTTCCTGTAGTGAGGCGACCAGAATTGAGCAGAGTACTCCAAGTGGGGTCTGACCAGGGTCCTATATAGCTGCAACATTATCTCTCGGCTCTTAAACTCAATCCCACGGTTGATGAAGGCCAATGCACCGTATGGGTTCTAAACCACAGAGTTAACCGGCTTTGAGTGTCCTATGGACTCGGACCCCAAGATCCCTCTGATCCTCCGCACTGTCAAGAGTCTTGCCATTAATGCTATATTCTGCCATCATATTTGACCTACCAAAATGAATCACCTCACACTTGTCTGGGTTGAACTCCATCTGCCACTTCTCAGCCCAGTTTTGCATCCTATCAATATCCCACTGTAACCTCTGACAGCCCTCCACACTATCCACAACACCCCCAACCTTTGTGTCGTCAGCAAATTTACTAACCCATCCTGCCATTTCCTCATCCAAGTCATTTATAAAAATCACAAAGAGTAGGGGTCCCAGAACACACCACTGGTCACCGGCCACCAAGCAGAATATGACCCGTCTATAACCACTCTTTGCCTTCTGTGGGCAAGCCAGTTCTGGATCCACAAAGCAATGTCCCCTTGGATCTCATGCCTCCTTACCTTCTCAATAAGCCTTGCATGGGGTATCTTATCAAATGCCTTGCTAAAATCCATATACACTACATCTACTGCTCTTCCTTCATCAATGTGTTTAGTCACATCCTCAAAAAATTCAATCAGGCTCGTAAGACACGACCTGCCTTTGACAAAGCCATGCTGACTATTCCTAATCATATTATGTCTCTCCAAATGTTCATAAATCCTGCCTCTCAGGATCTTTTTTATCAACTTACTAATCACTGAAGTAAGACTCACTGGTCTATAATTTCCTGGGCTTTCCTACTCCTTTTCTTGAATAAGGGAACAACATCCACCTGCAACCCTCCAATCCTCTGGAACCTCTCCCGTTCTCATTGATGATGCAAAGATTATCGCCAGAGGCTCAGCAATCTCCTCCCTCACTTCTAACAGTAGCCTGGGGTACATCCCATCTGGTCCCGGTGACTTATCTAACTTGATGCTTTCCAAAAGCTCCAGCACATCATCTTCCTTAATATTTACATGCTCAAGCTTTTCAGTCCGCTGCAAGTCATCTCTACAATCGCTGAGATCCTTTTCCGTAGTGAATACTGAAGCAAAGTATTCATTACATACCTCTGCCCTCTCCTCCGGTTCCATACACACTTTTCCACTGTCACACTTGATTGGTCCTATTCTCTCACGTCTTATCCTCTTGCTCTTCACATACTTGTAGAATGCCTTGGTGTTTTCCTTAATCCTGTTCGCCAAGGCCTTCTCATGGCCCCTTCTGGCTCTCTTAATTTCATTCTTAAACTCCTTCCTGCTAGTGTATACCCTGCTTATAAACTTAGTGGCCACTTTATTAGGTACTTCTTGTCAGCTTGAAGCAGTCTGGCCATTCTCCTCTGATCTCTTCCATTAACAAGGCATTTTCACCCACAGAACTGTTGCTCACTGTTTTTTGTTTTTTGCACCATTCTCTGTAAACACTAGAGACCATTGTGTGTGCAAATCCCAGGTGATCAGCAGTTTCTGAGATACTCAAACCACCCCATCTGGCACCAACAATCATCTCATGGTCAAAGTCACTTAGATCACATTTCTTCCCCATTCTAATGTTTTGTCTGAACAACAACTGAACCTCTTGACAATGTCTACGTGCTTTTATGCATTGAGTTGCTGCCACATGACTGGCTGCTTAGACACGTGCATTCATGAACAGGTGTACAGGTGTACTTAATAAAGTGGCCACTGAGTGATAACAAACTTAAACCGAAATTTGAAATAAATCAAAGTTCAAAGTACACTTATTATCAAAATACATGTAATGTATGTTACCATATGATACCCTAAGATTCATTTACAGGAGAAATAAAAACAATATAATAGAATCTACAAAAACCAGACATAAAACAAGGGCAGGCAAATAATTTTAAATGAACAGTTTCTTATTTCGCTGCTACATCCCTTTTTGTTTGCAACTCTCCAGCTAGTGAAAGCCTCAGTTAATGGGGATTGCTTTAGGTGCTAAACCCCTTTGTTGTCAGATTGTAATGTAAACTTGCTTTCCCTCCTATACATATTTCAATAAAACAACAGCATGAATTGTGAAATCTGCTAACTCCTCTAACAAGTGCAAGTCCCCTGCATGTGTATTCCACTAAAATCATGGAAATAAGATGTCAAATCACAGAAGAATCTCAATGTGTAGTTCACAAAATTGGTGCACAAGCAGTTCCCATCAGCTGGTGAAACCATTCCTCAATTGTAATTATAGAGAAAAAATTCTGATGCAAACAAACAGCCAAAATTAACTGATTAAAAATGGAAACGTCTACAGAAAGTGGTTAATACAGCCAGTCCCCCACAGGCAAAGACCTCCCCACCATTGATCACATTTATATGGAGTGCTGCTACAAGAAAGCAGTATCTAACATCAGGGACTCACACCATCTAGGTTATGCTCTCTGCTCACTACTAACTACTAACCATAAGACCATAAGACATAGGAGCAGAATTAGGCCATCTGGCCCATCGAGTTTGCTCCACCATTCAATCATGGCTGATACTACTTTTACCTCCTCCTCAACACCAGTTCCTGGCCTTCTCCCCGTAACCTTTGATGCCATGTTCAATCAAGAACCTATCACTCTCTGCCTTAAATATACCCAACAACCTGGCCACCACAGCTGCATGTGGCAACAAATTCCACAAATTCACCACCCTTTGGCTAAAGAATTTTTTCCGCATCTCTGTTTTGAAAGGGCACCCCTCTATCCTGAGGCTGTGCCGTCTTGTCCTAGACTCTCCCACCATGGGAAACAGCCTTTCCACATCTACTCTGCCTACGCCTTTCAACATTCGAAAGGTTTCAATGAGATCCCCCCTCATCCTTCTGAATTCCAGCGAGTACAGACCCATCAAATGTATGATAACCCTTTCATTCCTAGAATCATCCTTGTGAACTTCCTCTGGACCCTCTCCAATGCCAGCACATGTCTTTTAAGATGAGGTGCCCAATACTGTTCACAATACTCAAGGTGAGTCCTCACCAGTGCCTTATAAAGCCTCAGCATCACATCTCTGCTCTCGTATTCAAGACTTCTTGAAATGAATGCTAACATAGCATTTGCCTTCCTCACCACCGACTCAACCTGCAAGTTAACCTTCAGGATGTTCTGCACAAGGACTCCCAAGTCCCTCTGCATCTCAGATTCCAGGATTTTCTCCCCATTTAGAAAATAGTCTACACATTTATTTCTGCTACCAAAGTGCATGACCATGCATTTTCCAACATTGTATTTCATTTGCCAATTTCTTGCCCATTCTTCTAATCTGTTTTAAGTCTTTCTGCATCCTACCTGTTTTCTCAACACTACCTGCCCCTCCACCAATCTTCGTATCATCTGCAAACTTGGCAACAGAGCCAATTCTATCATCTAAATTATTTAAATATAACATCGGGCAGGAGGTACAGTACCAGGTTCAGGAACAGTTATTACCCTCAACCATCAGGCTCCCGAACCAGCATGGATAACTTAAATCTGAACTGATTCCACAACCTACAGACTCACTTTCAAGGACTCTACAACTCAGGTTCTCAGTATTATTTATTTTATATTTGCACCATTTTCGTCTTTTGCAAATTGGTTGTTTGTCAGTATTTATTTATGTATAGTTTTTAATAAATTCTATTATATTTCTTTTCCTGTAAATGCCTGCAAGAAAATGAATGTCAAGTTAGTATATGGTAACAAATATATACTTTGATAATAAATTTACTTGGACTTTGACTTTGACAATGTAATTAGCTCACAAAAATCCATACTGCATGCATCATAGTTAGGGCAATTTTTATTTAAAAATCAACCCAACAATCACTTCAAAATTTACCTTGACTTCGACTAAAAATGTCCCAAAATGAAACAGTCAAATAAAGCCCTATGTTATAAGCACAACAACCCATTCCATTTTTCCCGGTCTTCAATACTCCCTGTCATTGCTACTGAGCTCTCTTTGATTAGGTTCCACACACAGGGGACCCCTACCGTTTGGCCATCCATTTTGTGAAACTCCATTGTTGTAAAATTAACAAATCACTGCCCAAACGTTTGGGATGTGGAATAAAATGAGTTCTCACGGAACGCAAAAAAAGAAGTAAATAAATAAACACAAAATTTACTTTATTTCACTTCCATTTCTTGTAGTGGATATGTTTTCACATTATGATAAATGGTGATACAGGCCGTTTTCTTGGAACACAACTTCCCCGCAATGCGGGGGTCACCTGGGGTGTTGCAGTAGCATGGTGGTTAGCATAACGCTTTATAGCACTACAGATCAGGGCTCAATTTGATGCTGTCTGTAAGGAATTGTTATGTTTCAGTGTTTCAATGCGCATGCAACAAATAAAGCTAACCTTTAAAAATCTGACGTTCTGTCTGTGAGCTTCTTACCAGAAATGTACAGAGATGCATATTAATCCACATGACACAAAGCTGGAAAGAACAGTGGAACATGTAAGGGTGGAAAGAAGGAAAGTACAGGGGGACGTGAGAGGAAATTTCTTTACACAGAGAGTGGGTGCGTGGAGTGCCCTGCCAGAGAGACAGATACATCAGGGACACTTAAGAAGCTCCTAGATAGGCACATGGACGAAAGAAAAATGAAGGGCTATTTAGGATGGATTCTGGAGTGTATAGGGAGTCTAGGGAGGAGTAGCACCTTGTTGTGTCCACTCTGGGACAACTCACTAACCTTTGGGCCCCACCAGGCTCTCAGCTCTCACCTGTGGCTCCAAGTCGCCATATGTAAGTGACAGTGGCCACACCCTGGTATGCCGCTTGGACAGGTGGGCTGAACCAGGTAAGGTAGCTAGCGAGCCTCATACCCCAGTGAGATAGGGACGTGCCTGTCCTAGCATGTGAAGTCAGCTCTGGTGGGCTGGGTGGATTAGATCAATAGTGGGATCCAATGGCCAGAAAAGTGGTTCTGGAGTATTGTCAGCAGCTACGGCCCATTATCTGCTCATATTGGAAAGGTTCACAAGAATGATTCTGGGAATGAAACATGAGGTGCGTTTGATGTCCCTGGGCCTGTACTCACTGGAGTTCAGTAGAATGGAGGGGGGCAATCTCATTGAAACCTATTGAACAATGAAAGACTTAGATAGAGTGGATGTGGAGACGATGGTTTCTATAAGGGGGAGTCTAGAACCAGAGGGTACAGCCTCAGAATACATGGATATTCCTTTAAGACAGAGGAATTTATTTATCCAGAGGGTGGAGCAACTATCGATTTCATTGCCACAGACGGCTGTGGAGGCGCAGTCATTGGGTATATTTAAAGTGGAAGTTGATAGGTTCTTATCATGAGGTGAAGCAAGAGTGTCCTCACCTGAATAGTGTTGATGCCGCAAGGCAAAGTCGATACTCAAGCCAGTATGCAAGCCACAAACAGGATGCCATACTTGCCAATTATAAGCCACTATGCTCGACTGAGGTAGAATGTGGCACCAGGGTTTGCTTCTGACTGTGGGAGAGATTCTTGGATCTCACTGGACAGCTACTGTTCATCTTAAGTTGGGCAGCCCCAGTCAAAAAGATGCTGCCCAGCCAAGGTCTGCTTTCCTGATTGGGTGCATGGGGATTCAGTATTATCTCAACTACAGACTAACAATGCTGCATGAGGCAAACAACGCAACTAAAGAGACCAGTACTAAAACTAATGATGACTGGCCTCTCTGATAACCTCCAAGACATCAGTGATTTTGGAGTTCCTCAACCCCTGTTTGAAGAGTTCAAGGCATTTATGGAATCAAATATTATTTAGCACATCAAGTCAATGCCATATCATCTGGCTTTAAATGGCCTTGCTGGATGATTCGTACAAACAATGAAACAAGTCTTCAAAACTTCAGTGGGTAGTGGGTCCCTCAATCAGCATCTTAGTCATTTCTTGTTGACATACAACACATCTCATGCCACCACCAAAACAGCTCCAGCCACTGCACTGATGAAAAGATGCCTTCACACCAGTCTTGACCTGCTTAGACCCCCAAACACAAAGCAGATTGTGCTAAATGAACAGAAAATCCAACCAGAGACGTGCCAATGCATATTACAGAAACGTCACAGCCGGAGAGAGAGTACTTGCCCAGAACTACATCTCTGGGACAAAGTGGATACTTGTGACAGTGGTGGCACAAACTGGTCCTGTGTCATACACGGTGGAAACTAGTGACCACAACATCTGGAGAAGACATGTTGATCAGCTGTTGCCCACTTCTGAGGCAACTGAAAACCAACACAAATTGACCAATCCAGATTCAGTTGTAGAAATGGGACAGGATTCTGAGACCATGAAACAGCCTCTGCTTCCCCATTACCTGTGCTTTCTGAAGTGCCCCCCAGTGACAATGCAGTACCCAAGTGAAGAGATAAAGTGACTTTAGCATCATCCCCTGGTCGTTGGTACTCTCACCGGAACAGGCGGCCTCCAGATGGATTGAATCTCGAGTTTAGTGATTAACCCACAGCACACGAGGCAGAATAATCCCCAGGGTTATGTCTGGGATTAGAGAAGTCTACCCTCTTTCCCTAGTTTAGAAAAAAAGTGCTTTTTGTTGTTGGTTAAATTTGATGATAATTCCATTGAATGTTAATAGTTCAGCAGCTGTTCTGTGTATGGTAAAGAGGGGAACTGTTAAAGTAAGGGGATAGGGTTATGTTATATATTCATGTATATTTTGACCCTTATGCGTTTCTGTAAAGCTTCCCCGTGTGTTACATACTGAAAGTAATGTGACAGGGCATTCTGATTAGAAGACTTACAAGCAACATAAACAACTGCATGCTTTTTCCTTACCTCTCCGTCTCTCGTGTGTGCTATTCACGGTCACCCGGCTTCCCAGTACCACAGACGTAACAACAGCGGCTGACAAACAAGGCTACCTCCTTGCATCCATGTGTGGCTTAGCTGCAAAGCCCAAATGAATTGTTTCTACTGACAGGAGAAGGGGTAAAGGCCGGTGGCTGGTGCCTGGAAACCAATCACTTCAGGCAGATGAGGTTCATTAGGCATGGTTGGAAACTCATTCAGGAGAAGGAAAATGCTAATTTCAAACCTCCGCTGCCTTGCGGCTATACTCATCTATGGGGAAGGCTTCAGGAGTAAACCCCAAGGAAAAATATGGAGCTGGAGTCCCTAAGGCAGTCCCATGTTGAGTTCAATGCTGACTGGCAACTCCTGCAGCACCGGTGGTGCAAAACTGTACCGGTCTCTTCTACTTCTTCGGATTCACTAGCTGCGTGGAGAGGGGGAGCCTGTTGCACGGGCAACAGCTAACTCTCCATATCGTACTGCCCTGGCTTGCTTCATGTGTAGGCAGCCAGCCCCCAGGGGATGTATCTAGCTGATCTGGGCACAGCAAAGGAGAAAGGCTACATCTTTTGCTGCATGAGACCTGGCATGAGAAGGGCCCTGACAAGCCCAGAGAGCATGGAGAGGGCTATGCGGTGAGGAACACATCGCTGAAGATGGTGGAACCAGGCAACAATGTATCTGAATGATTTCTTACACCTTGCCTCAACAACACCAAAGGTCCAGTTAATCTTGACTGTGAGCATGCTCCCACGCTGTGCTCCACATTTGAGGCAAACGATGAGTTTTATGAGAATATTGCGGACACCATCAGGAATACCCCCGGCAAGGAACATCTTGTTCTCCTAATCTACGTATCACAAACTCATACTTCCAGACCAAGTTTCATCATAAGGTTTTCTGGGGACACCCTCACTCCAGGCACTAGCACCAGCTAGACTTCATCCTGGTCAGGTGATCCTTCCTTGGCAGTGTGCTTTTAACACATCCCTACTGTAGTGCAGGCTGTGATACAGACCACTCACTGGTGTGTTGCAAGATTAGATTGCAGTCAAAGAAATTCCATTGTGCTAAACAAGAAGGGAATCCTTGCACTGACATCAGCAAAGTGTCTCACTCAGACCTACTGGGGCGGTTTGCTGAGTCCTTTGAGGAAGAATAAGTGCCTGGCAGCCTGGAAACCCTATCACCGAGAAATGGGAACTTCTGCAGAATACTATTGACAGCACAATCTTAGTTACCTTTGGGAAGAAAACTTCAAAAGCAAATGACTGGTTCGAAGTCAAATCCAATGAGATAAACCCCCCATCATTGAAGCCAAATCTACTGCACTAGCCAAATGTAAGCATTGGCCAACTGTGAGGAGCCTATAGATCCTCAGGGTTGCTAGAATAAAGTTTAGCAGACTGCCAGGCTCTTTACTAATGAGTACTAGATATAGCTTATTGAAGACATCCAGACCACAACACTCAGGCAATATCAAGACTATGTTTGATGACATCTAGAAAACCCTTGGCCCCTTTCAGAGCAAGATGGCTCCCCTCAAATCCATCAATAGAGACGTAAACATAGACAGGGGCAAACAGATGGAGAGATGGGAAGAACATTATTCTGACCTCGACTCCAGAGTGAACACTGTCATCAGCCCTGGACACCATTGAGTGCCTGCTGACAACGGAATAACTGGATGCAGAGCTGACACTAGAGAAGCTCAGAAAGGCAATCAGCAGTTTTGCCTCAGAGAAGGCACTGGACAAACTCTTTGCCCGAGTCTTCTTGGTCCACCTACAGAAGTTGGCTGTATGTGTCTACCAGAGTCTCAAAATAGTGTCCGTGCCAGAACCGTGCCAGAAGGTCAACTGCGGACATAATTTTCTCTCTCCAGCAACTCCAGGAGAAGTACAGAGAAGAAAAGAAGCCCCTCTATGTTGTGTTTATTGATCTCACCAATGTATTTGACTTGGTCAGCAGCGACAGACTCTTTCAGATCCTCTCTGAGGTAGGCTGCTCACCAAGATCAAATCCTTCCACAACAACATAAAGAGGACTGTGCAGTACAACAGCAGCTCTTTGGAGCCCTTTGACATAAGCAACGGTGTCGAACAAGGCTGTGTTCTTGTCCCAACACTCTCTGGGATCTTCTTTGCCATTCTCCTTAGGCAGGCACTTGCCACTGCAAGAGAGGGGATCTACCTCCACACTAGATCAGATTGAAGGCTTTTCATTTTCACCCATCTTAGAGCCAAAACCAAAGTGGGTGAGGCTACCATGAGAAATGTGCTGTTTGTTGACAATGCAGTAGTTGCAACTCACACTCTGCAGCCCATTCAGAGCTTGATGGATCGTTTCTCCCAGGCCTGCAAGGAATGAGGTCTGACTATCAGCCTGAAAAAGACAAACATCTTGGGACAAGACGTGGAGGCACCACCAGTCACTACCATTGATAATGACAAACTGGATGTTGTTCATCACTTCACATACCTGGAGTCCATCATCAGTAAGAAATCGGCAAATGCATCAGGAAGGCTAAACAATTCTTGCATGCCTTACAAGACTGGGAAAACTCTAAACTCTCAGTCAAAACAAAGATGGTAGTGTACAATGCTTGTGTTACCAGCACACTGCTGTATGACAGTGAGACATGGACAACATACACTAGGCATGAGAGAGTGCTCACACCTTCCACTTCGTCACATCTTTGTCATCTCCTAGAGAGACAGAGTAACTAATGCTGAGGTTCTCTCTCGTGCTGGACTCCCTAGTGTGTACACCTTGCTCAGGCAGTGGCTGGACCATGTCTGCTGCATGCAGGATGGCCACATCCCAAAACACATCCTCTATGTGAGCTGGCTTCAGGCAAGAAAACAGTTCGCCGCCTGCAACTGCTCCACAAGGATGTCTGCAAGTGGGAGGTGAAGGTGCTGGATATCAACACTGAGACCAGAGAGGAACTTGCAGCCAACCGCACCAGGTAGAGAAGCACCCTGAAACAGCCAGTCAGGCGACAAAATGTTCCTGAAAGCAGCAGAAGACAAATAGGCAGAAAGGAACGCTGCTGCTCCAGCAGTACTGAGATCTTTGTAACAGACTTTTTCACTCTCGCATTGGTCTCGTCAGCCACAGACTGTGCGGCACCAACAACGTAGACAGCTAGGATGCAGCATCAATGGTTGACACTGACCGACGGATGGCCACCTGATTGACAGGTTCTTGATCAGACAGGGCATCAAAGATTACAGAGAGAAGGCAGGAGAATGGGGTTGAGAGAGATAATAAATCTGCCAAGATGGAATGGCAGAGCTGACTTGATGGGCCAAATGGCCCATTTCTGATCTTATAGTCTTATGGTTTAAAACCCTTGCCACCTTTGCTCCCTTGGAACTTGAAAGATTGTTTTACATTCCATCATATCAAAACATAAGTATATTGACATATCATAAATGAAAAAGCAATAACAGAATGCAGAATATAATGTTACGATTACAAAGACAATAAGATGCAAGGGCTACGTTGAGGAAAATTGTGAAGTTAAGAGATCACCTTCAACATAGAAGAGGTCTGTTCAATAGTCTTATAACAGCTGTCCTTGTGGCTGGTTGTACGAGCTTTCAAGAGGTCTAGTGTTTGCTGATGTATCACCAGCAACAATGAGACGTCCATGAGTATGTAACACATTTTTGCCTGACTTTTGGGGCTTTGTGAGCATTGATAACCTCTTTTTATATGGTATTGAATATCCTGGGCCACATTGAATGAGATTTGGACCAAAGAGGAAAGCAAGGAGTTTGTCAGATAAGCAGACAGCCCTTCCTTTACCAGTACTTGGTATGTAACAATGTAGTTTCAAACCATTCACTTGGCCTTTTTTCACATGTAAGAACTTTTTTAAAATGGCATTTGTCCACATTTTGTTATCATAATGTCAATTTAATATACAAATTTTTACTACAAACTTCTTTTTTGAATTGTCTGTTATTCACAAAATATAGAATAAGATTTTATTTCGTGATTTTTTTTTAATGAAAAAAATATAGCATAATTTCCTGTCTGCTGTAAAAATCAATGTGATAGAACTTCCTGTTTACCGCAGGAAATGATGTAGGTTTGGTAGTTGGCAGAAAATGGCTTCCTGCCATCATTTGGCGGGTATATGGTTATGGAACTGATTTCAAAGATTTATTCTTCTTTCAGAAAGTCACCCAGTTTATTTGCAATTGAAGAAAAATAACAGTGTTTCATTTCTGTTGTTAATGTTGCAAATGACCTTAATTTGGCTTGGGTTGCATTTAGAATACGGATGTTGTGGTTTAACCCTGAAAGAATGTAAGATTGTTCTTCTGAGCAAGTAGCAGAATTTTGATGAGCTTGATAAACATACAAGTCCTGGGATTGTTGATGGAAGCCTTACGATTTAGTCGTGTGAACTATAGCTCAGTCTTGCCTCTGAGCCTGAAGGTCACGGTTCACCTTGGATGCTCTAATAACTCTAGTGTTTGTGTTTGCTCCTTCAGGTGGTTTTAAAATACTAAACGCGTCAGAGTGGCTCAGTGGTGTAGCTGGTGGAGTAGCTGCCTCACGTGTCAGTGACATATAGACATCAGTGACCTACCTGTGATCTTGTCACGAACGAGTTTGCAGGATTCAATCTCCCCAATGCTGCCAAACAGGCTCTTGAATTCTTCCTGTGTCATGTTCTGCGGTAGATAGTTGACGATGAGGTTAGTCTTGCTGTCATCGGAAGGCCCAGCCATCATTGGTATGGAGCAGTTTGTGCTGTTCAGGGAAGGGCCATTGGATGTGTTGTTGCTTGTAGGACCATTTGCCACCTGAGTTTCCATGGTGCTGAGTATCTGCTAAAGTAGAAAGACAAAGGCCATGAGTTGAGGCCAAAGCCTTGAACAAGCTAATTAAAAGACATAATCTTCTAAAAGTGATTGGGGTGCTTCTTGTGGTAATGAGAATGGAACAAATTAGTGGCCAAAATCAGGAGTGCACACAAGGCCATATGTAGTACATCACTTAGCGTGATGTTATTACAGCTTGGGGTGTTGGAGTTTGGAGTTCAATTTTGCTGAACTCTATTCGGAGCTTGGACACTCTCCCTATGGAATGTGTGTGTTTTCTCCAGGTGCTCCTGTTTCCTCCCACTGTCCAAAGATGTACCGGTCAGTAGGGTTAATTGATCATTATAAATTGTCCCATGATTAGGTGAAGTTCAAATCGAAAGTTGGTGGGGGTTGCTGAGTAGCTTGGCTTGAAGGACCAGAAAGACCTGTTCCTCTAAATAAATAAATACGATCAATAAGACAGGGACAAAGTTAGGCCATGGAATCTGCTCCGACTTTCCAACTGGAACCGGTCTGGCAAAGCTATGTTACAAAACAAGTATGCTCTTTATTGTGGTAGAGAGAGCAAGACTATACACAGGACTGTTCTTGCCCTTCTAGATATTTGTAGTGCCTGTTGATCGTCGCCTATTTTTATAGATGGACCATAGAGAGAATCTTATCTGGATGCATCACAGTTTAGTGTGGCACTTGCTCTGTCCATGACCACGAGAAGCTGCAGGAGCTGTGGACGTAGCTTAGTCTATCAGCTTGGTCTACACTTCCACTGCCTTGGGATAGCAGCCAAAATGATCAAGGACCCCTCCCACCCTGATCATTCTTCCTTCTCCCCCTCCCATCAGGCAGAAAACACCAAAGCTTGACAACATGTACTACCAGGCTTAAGCACGGCTTCTATGAAAAAAACTATTGACTGGATCCCTTGTTAAGTAAAGATGAGCACTGATCTTCTAATCTACCTCATCACAAGCCTTATACTTTGTCTACCTGCAATGCACTTCTTCAGTAAATTCTAACACTATACTGCGCACTCTACTATCTCAATGTACAAACGTACGGCATGATCTGTTTGGATGGCAGGCTCTTGAACCAAAGGGGATAATTTCACTCAACTTCACTTGCTTCATCACTGAAATGTTCCCACAACCTATAGACTCGTTTTCAAGGACTCTTCATTTCATGATCTCAATATTTATTGCTTATTTATTTACTATTATTATTTCTTTCTTTTTTATATTTGCACAGTTTGTTGTCTCCTGCACGTTGGTTGAATGCCCATTTTGTGCGATCTTTTATTGATACTCTTAGGGTTATTATTGTATTATGGATTTATTGAGTATGCCTGCAAGAAAATGAATCCCAGGACTGTATATGGTGACATATATGTACTTTGATAATAAATTTACTTTGAACTTTGAAACAAAAGCTTTTCACTGTATTTCGGTATGTGACACTAATTTACAAATTTCCAGTGACACTTCAGTAATCCAGGATTTTTGGCTGTGCTGACTTCAGTGCCTTAGTACCTCAGTGCAAAATAAAGCAGAGTTTAACATCAAATACCATCAATACCTGCGCCCAGCATGAGTGCTGCCATTTCACATGGGAAGACTCAGCGGCTATGTGTGTTTGAGAGATAACTTGCTTGATGAAGGTAGGACTGGGAGAGGAATATAACTGTGATATGACATGTAGTATTACTTTGGTGAACAGCTAGCACAGGAGCACAGGGCCAAATGGCCTCTCTCTTTGCTGTAAGATTGAATGGTTACATTAAAGTTGCCTGGGTCTGATTATTCCACTTGTAAGGGGAATGACATTGACCTGAGGTTGGCTTCCAGCTGTCTAAAGTACTTAGCTTGTCTTTCATAGAATTGTCATCAAATCTGATGGACTCAGAGTTCATGAAATGAGTAGCTGAACCACACATACTGGGAAAGATACAGGTTCCATTCCTGGTTTTTAACTTTATCTCAGCCAAGCTGAGGGGAGAAGGGAGGGGCAATTGCTCCAATGCCCCTGGAATAAGGAGGGGAAAATCAGCCAGGGTTTCGGCTGCTGTTTGACTTTACTACAAAAGAAGCACTTTACAGCCAGTTGATCTGCTGCATCTCAGTTCCAGTGACCTAGGTTCAATCCTCATCTCTGGTACTGACTGTGTGGAGCTTGCATGTTTCCCCTTTGTTTTCCTGCAAGTATTGTGGTTTCCTCCCAAATCGCAGCGATATGTACGCTGGCGGGTTAATTGCACCTGGTGTGCTGCTGAGTGGTGGAATTGTTGAGAGGGGCTGGGGAATAAAGGAGGGCAATATAAATGGTAATGGCTGGGAAGAGCATGACGGACCAAGGGCCTGATTTCATGCTGTGGTACTTTATGTGCATCAGAGTCGAGAAGATTTAGGCCTGCCTGTGTGTCTAATGGAAGGGTTCCCTCTATCAAACAGATGTTCGTTTGCTCTCCACATGAGGGAACTGCCTTGTAGGAGAAGTCTAGGTGGCCAGGCCATTGTTCACCTTGCCCAACTGCAGAGCTGAATTGGGGAGACTTTTAAGGAAAATATTAGAACACTAGTGGGGCTAGCTTTAAGGTGGGAGAGGGAAAGATTCAGAGGAGATGTTCAGGGCAAGGTTTTTTTTACACAGAATGGTGGGTGCCTGAATGTGCTGCTGGTGGTGGTGAAAGCAGAGATGACAGCGGTGTTTAAAAGACTTTTAAATAGACACATGAACGTACTGGAGTGGAGGATAGAGATCACGTACAGGCAGAAGAGATTTAATGTAATTTAACATTGTGTTCAACACCGGCATTTGTGGCTGAAGGGCCTGTTGCTAATTTTATCAATAGACAAAGGAAAGCATTCTGTGTGGATGCACGGTAGCCTGGCATGGCAACTGTTCTGCCAGTGACTGTGAGAAGCCGCAGAGAGTGTGGACACAGCTCTGTACGTCACTGAAACCAGCCTGCCCTTAATGGAGTCTGTCTATGCTTCTCACTGCTTTAGTAAAGCAGTCAGCCACCCCAGGCATCCTCTCTTCTCCCCTGTCCCATCAGGCCAGATACAAAGGCCTGAAAGCATGTACGACTAGGCTCAAGGATCACACTGCTAACAGACTCTTGAATGATAAGATAGACTCCTGACCTCACAATCTACGTTGTTATTAACTGCACTTTCTCTGTAGCTGTTGCACTTTACTCTGTATTGTTACTGTTTTATCTTGTCCTACCTCAAAGCACGGTGTAATGATTTGTTCTGTATGATCAGTATGCAAGGCTAGCTTTTCACTGCATGTTGGTACATGTGAGAATAATAAACCAATTTCACTATGTTATAATGTTATAAGATATATAACCGAAGAGCAATATATTTTGGACCATGTCCATTTGGATCAGGAATGTTGGAAAACGATAATGGGAGAACCAGTTGCCAACAATAGCAACACTGGGCCAATCTGGAGCAGAGTAAGACAAGCCCTGACTTGTCCAATCAGAGGCCTTGAGCAAACAGTCATTAAAAACAAAGAGAAGCTCAGTTTTGAGAACCCGATTCCCCAGAGTTTCAGTTGGAAATTATCTCTTGATATATCAGTGGCAAATTATTTGCCTTTTGGCTGGAAAGGATTGCTGAGGGAGACTTAAGGTAAAGACGTAAATCTGAATTACCTCCCACACATTAGAATAGTAAAGAGAAGGTAGAATACAGGAGAGTGTTTTCAAAGCACTAGTCGAATCATGGGGTTCAGTTGATGGTTATGAAGAGTTTCAGCTTTGCCAACAAATATCCTTTACTTTCTATGTTTCTTAAGAAGCCAGCTTGTTTATCAGTGAGGGTTATACATCTGGGATACCCAGGAACCTTGCCCGTCATGGCAATGCAGTGTTCAGATGTCAGTCACAACTCAGTGATTCTGAGTGACGATCTTACGGGTTTGGAAAGCGGGGTGGCTAAATTGGGACATCTCTACCTTGGGTGAGGAGCATTTTGATCCAGGGTGGTGTTCATCCAAATCTACTGTCAACTCAAGATTCTGCAAATGCTGGAAATCCAGAGCAACACACACAAAACACTGGAGGAACTCAGCAGGTCAAGCAACATCTACGGAGGGCAACAAACAGTCATTATTTTTGACCGAGACCCTTCTTCAGGATCTGATGAAAGGTCTCAGCCTGTCTATTCCTCTACATAGATGCTGCCTGATTTACTGAGTTCCTCCAGCATGTTTTGTGTGTGTGTGTGTGACCTAAATCTAAGTCAGAATTGTAATTTAATTTCATAAAACAGTTATAGCACTGAAGGACGTAATTTGGTCCTTTATATCTATGCTGTTTCTCTCCACGCAAATCTCACAACCAATTTTCTGTACCACAGAGCGTAGAACAGTACAGCACAGATTTACCTTAATGTGGAGATGGCATTTAAGAACATGGAACAGTATAGCACAGCACAGGGTCTTCAGCTCAAAATGTTCAGCTGACTTTTAAATCTACTCTAAATCAATTTAACTCTTCCCACCTTCATTTCTCCATCGTTCATGTGCTTACATAAGAGTCTCTTAAACATCCCTAATGTATCTGCCTCCACCACCACCCTCTGGCGGCGTGTTCCAACACCCGCCACTCTCTGTGTAAATTCCTAATACTCTCGCAAATTCTTCCTCCCCGTACACGCTTCTCTTCTGGTGAGATGTCAAGCTGTGTGAACAGTTCCTGATGTGCTTTTAATTTTGGAAGAGCTGGGAATTTCTTCCCCAGTACCCTGGCCATTATTTACCCTCAATCTGCACCAACCAGGTGGGTGGTGTGGTCAACGTTGCACAGCTATTTGTGGGATCTTGCTGTGTGCAAATTCAGCTGCTACAGTGCAAACTCCTCAGAAACTGTGAAGCACTTCAAGAGGCTGTGAAAGCCACCATCCACAGCATGTGACTTTGTGAAATAAAAATATAAATTGTTTATTATTGTGTCAGTGAGGCCCTGCAAAGGCATTGGCGTGCTTTTTTTAGCACCTTGTGATAAGTTGTTCCCGAGGGAACAGAGAGAGAGCTCAGTCACAGCCACCTGAGGCAGGTGGAAGGAAATCTTTTCTCTGATACACCATGTTTGTCCAAGTCGGAAATGTAGGCAGTCTTATAGAATGGTTACTTTACAATGGGTGGTGATTTGGCCTATCCTGTTCCTGCTGTCTCCTCATCCGTAGTTCCAACCCACCCCTTAATCAGGTCTCTCGAGCCATAGAAATAATTCCTCACTTTGCCATGCTCTCTTCCAGCTACTACCATCAGGTCGGAGTCTTGGTTCCAATACCATGAGGTTCAGGAGCAGTTATTACCCTTCAACCATCAGGCTCCTGAACCATTGTGGGTAACTCTACTCGTCGCAATTCTGAACTGATCCTACAGTTCAGGTTCAAAAGTTCAAAGATAGAATTTAATGTCAGAGAAATATATACAATATATGAGGGGTGATTGTTAAGTTCATGGCCTAAGGTAGAAGGAGTCAATTTTAGAAAACCTAGCACATTTATTTTTCAACATAGTCCCCTCCTACATTTACAGTTAATAACTCATCAGGGGTGATTGATAAGTTCGTAGCCTAAGGTAATACCTGAGATGAGTTATTAACTTCAAACTTTCTACATAATCACTCAAAGAGTTGAACTGCATGTGCATGTAACGAGAGCTGTATAACTCATCTCCTTCTCCTTAGGCCATGAGCTTATCAATCACCCCTGCTGTGGGTACTTTATGGAGGTCCAAGATCCGTATGCTCCACGACCGCTGGACTAAGTGTGTAAATGTAGAAGTGGACTATGTTGAAAAATAAATGTGCTAGGTTTTCTAAAATTGACTCCTTCTACCTTAGGCCACACACTTATCAATCGCCCCTCGTACATCCTGAAATGCTTTTTCTTCGCAACCATCCATGAAAACAGAGGAGTGCCCCAAAGAATGAACAACAGTCAAATGTTAGAACCCCAAAGTACCCCCCCCCAGCTCCCCCCTCCATGTGCAAGTGGCAGCAAGCAGCAATCCTGTCTCCCCCCACCGGCAAAAAAAAGCATCTGCCACTGAGCACTCAAACGTGAGCAAAGCAACAGCGAAGACACAGATGTGCAGTACCCCAAAGACTACATTGTTCACCCAGTATTCGACATACCACAGGCTCTCTCTCCCTAATAAGGAGAAAGAGGTGTCTCCATTTTCACTTACTTACTTATTTTCAAGGATTCTTTACCATTCATATTTTCTATATTATTCATACTGTATCTTTATTTGCAGTATTTGTCTTCTTTTGCACATTGGTTTTGTTAGTCCTTGTTTATGTCTAGCTTTTCATAAATTATATTGTATTACTTTATTTGTCTGCAAGAAAATAAATCTCAAGCTAGTATATGATGACATAGTTGTACTTTGATAATAAAATTATTTTGACTTCGGCTATCTCACTGGAACTATCCTGCAGGACAACAGTCCTGATTCCTGACATCTATCCCCTCATGAGCATGGGAGTCAAAAGTTGAAAGTAAATTTATTATGCGTCTATACTAATTTCATATTTCATCTGCATTTGTGAAAATGTACATAGTTTTTGTACCACTATCAGTACTCTGATTAGGAGCAAGAGTGGATGGAATCTAATGATTATTCATCCTAGAACATAAACTTCAAATGTTTTCCCCTCAAGGTACATCTTTAAAGCAATGGTTAAGAGCAAGCTATGAATTAGTTTTTTAAAACAAAATAATGCCATAGATAAACTCAAGGCATTAAGATAGCCTTGGAAAACTTATTCAGATGTTAGGAGATCAGGTGCAAACAAGCCTGGGGCAATTCCAATCAAAAGGGAGAGAACATTTGGCAACACTTTTCGTCTAACTTCAGCATCAGGAAATGATGCAAGGTGAATTTTATTTTCCTCATCCATAAAGCTATGAATGAAGTGAGTGTTTGTTCAATGCAGTGTCTCATAGTAGGGGACTGCAGAACTGAGGCTAGGGGTAAAGCTGAACCATTGGGACAAATACTGTAGCTTGGGCCGCCTTCCTGCCATAGTCTCATTAAATGGTGGCAGAGCATTCCTCACTCGATATTCTTTCAATTATTAAGGACGGACTTTATTTGCCTTATACATTTTCATATATTGGGGATTTATTGTGGTACGTTGGTCAGGGAGCGACATGCAACTAAAACAACATTTCAACTATTATAAAGCGTAAAGAATTATATAAAAATAAAGTTAGAGGTTAAAGTATGGAAATTGAATAAAAGGTGTATAAATACCAGCATGTATTTGCAATGTCAGCAGCATTATAAAAAGTGGTTTAAAATGGTTACAGCACAGTGCAGTCTCTGGTGGGGTGGGGGGAGGATAATAAATAGTGTGGTTCAGGGGCTAACTCTGATCCTGGGGGAAGAAACTTTTCAGATGGCGTGAAGTTTTTGTTTTAACATCCCCCTAGCATTTTTAAGGAGGAGGCTTTTGGGAAAGGCAGTTTGCAAAGTGGGCAGTGGCTGCAATGATTTTTCCTGTCTGTTTCTTTGCCCTGGACACAGGCAAGTCCTGCAGTGGTGGTGGACTGCAGCCAATGACCTGAGGCTGCCTTAAAAACGGGAATTATGGAGTATACTCGAATAGGCCAGGGAAATGGCAAGGCTGAAGTGGGAGAACAGACCAGAGATATAAAGAGATTATTGTGGAGTCCTTCACAGTAAGAACAGAGTGATCCACACTGTAAGTGTGATAGACTGGGGTGGAGCATTATCTTCTCTCAGCCACCTGATATAGATACATTGCCTCCAACAGCTGCCTGACGGTGATCAAAAGTTTTTAAAAAAATCAATGAAAGATAAGGGGCCCTTATCATTGTCATGATGAGGCCACACTCGGGTTTGAGGGGCAACACTTCATATTCTATCTGGGTAGCCTCCAGCTTTATGGCATGAACATAGAACAGTATAGCTCAGGAATGGGCTCTTCAGCCCAAAATGTTGTGCTGAGCCAAATGAATTAGAAGCTAATCTCTTCTGCCTACACAATGTCCATATCCTCCATGTTCCTCACGTTTATGTGCCAACTAAATGTGTCTTCAAAGTCTTTAATGTTTCTGCCTCTACCAACAGCCCAGGTAGTGCATTACAGGTACCCACTACTCTGTGTAAAAAAAAAACTTTCCTTTCCCAGCTCCTATGAAATTACCCCCTCTCACCTTAAATGCATGGCCTCTGATATTAGACAGTTCAACCTTTGGAAAAATATATTGTCTGTCTACTTATGTCTCCCATATTATTATAAACTATTAGATTTCACTTCAGCCTTTACCTCCGCTGCTCCAGAGAAAACAACCCAAGTTTGTCCAACCTGGATTTCATCCCCTTCCCTCTTCTTTCTTTTTCCATTCCCCTATTCTGGTTCTCCTCTCCTCCCTTCTTACCTCTCAGCTTCTTACTTCATCACCCTTCCATTAACCCCTCTCCTGGCTTCACCTAGGACCAGCCAGTTTGTACTCCTTCCATTCCCTCCACCTTCTTATTCTGGCTTCTTTCCCACTTCCTTTCCAGTCCTGAAGAATGGTCTTGGCCTGAAATGTTGACTGTTTATTCCTAGCCATTGTTTCTACCTGACCTGCTGAGTTTCACCAGCATTTTATATGTATTCCTCTGGATTTCCAGTATCTGTAGTCTCTCATGTGTCTAAGGAAGCATCTACTAGAATTGGAAAGGGTCCAGAGGAGGTTCATAAAAATGATTCCAGGAATGAAAAAGGGCATTAGGTGGCTTTGTGCCTGAATTTGCTGGAGTTTTGAAAAACGAGGGGTGTACCTAATTGAAAACTATCAAATATTGAAAGGTCTGGATAGAGGATATTTCCTATGGTGGGTAACTCACGGACTTGAGTGCACATCTTCAGAACAGAAAAACATCTCTTTAGAATAGAGATGAGAAGTAATTTCTTTAGCTAGAGGGTGGTGAGTCTGTGGAATTCGTTACCACAGATGGCTGTGAAGGCCAAGTCATCAGGTGTTTTAAAGTGCAGGTTCATAGTTTCTTGATTAGTAAGGGCGACAAAGGTTACAGGGAAAAGACAGGCGAATGGGGTTGAGAGGAATAATAATCAGATATGATGAAATGGTGGAGCCAACTCAATGGGCTCAATGGACTAATTCTGCTTGTATGTCTTATGTTCATATGGTCTATGTTGTAGAGTGGTAGAGAGATACAATCTGGTATTTCAGCTGAACGAAATTTGTGTCGGTCATCAAGTGCCTAATCCTACATTAATCCTAACCTAAACCATTTTATTCTACCCATATTCCCATTCATTTCCCCTGATGCTTCTGCCACCCTCCCACACATGAGGGGCAATTTACAGCAGCAAATTAACCTGCTAATTTGCATATTTTTGAGCTGTGGTTGGAAATCAGAGTACCCAGGGGAAACCCACACAGACACGAGGAGAACGTGCAAACTCCACGCAGACAGCACCCAGGGTCAGGACTGACCCGTGTAATCATTGCACCACTTTGACTCCTGATAATTATTTGATTTTTATGTAACCCAGGACAGAGTACCTCCACAACCAATAGATTACTCTTGTGGTTACTAATGGAATGCAGGGAACATGGCAACAATATGTTGCTGACATCTTGCAAGGCTACAGGTACAGGAATAGGAAGGACAGGACTAAAAGGTGTGGGAGGGGGCGGCAGTTAGCTTCAACCCATTGGGCCAAATAGCTTCCTTCATCATTATTTGAATATTAGGTAAACTACAGTGGAGTCATTGGAAAAAGAAAGGTGTCAAAATATTGCTGATTTTGCTTGTGTAGACAAGTATTTTCTGGACAGACAAAGAGAAGTGAGTCTATATTGCAGACGCCGGAATCGGGAGCAACACATAAACTGCTGGAGGAACTCAGCAGGTCTGGAAGCTTCTGTAGGGAGAATGGACAGTTGATGTTTCAGGTGAAGAGTCTTGACCTGGAATGTCGACTATTCATTTCCCTCCATGGATGCTGCCTGACCCACTGACTTCCTCCAGCAACTTGTGCAGGTTTTTACACCATTCTGATTCCCTTCAAGGAACTAAAGTTTCAATGAATGTAGTCACTGCTGGAAAGAGCAGACTGCTTCTGTAGTGTGGGGTCCCAGAAACATTTATAGGTATCCGTTAGTCTCATGAGACCATGGATTTGCACCTTGGAAGGTTTCCAGGCTGCAGGCCTGGGCAACGTTGTATGGAAGACCAGCAGTTGCCCATGCTGCAAGTCTCCCCTCTCCACGCCACTGATGTTGTCCAAGGGAGGGGCACTAGAGCCGATACAGCTTGGCACCGGTGTTATCGCAGAGCAATGTGTGGTTAAGTGCCTTGCTCAGGGACACAACATGCTGCCTCAGTCAAGGCTTGAACTAGCGACCTTCAGATCACTAGATGAACGCCTTAACCACGTGGCCATGCACCAACACTCCCAGAAACATAGAACAGAGAAAATTACAGCACAGTATGATATTGTGCTGTCCTGTTCATCTGGTCCAGACCCTTCCTTCCCAGATAGCCCTCCATTTTCAGTTTATCCATATTGCTATCTAAGAGGCTCGTAAACATCCCTAATGTATCTACCTCAACTCCACCCCTGGCAGTGTGTTCCACGCACTTACACTCTGTGTAAAGAGAAAAAAATCCTACATCTGATATCTCCCCTGAGCCTTTCTTAGAAGACTGTTGTCTGGTATTTGCCACAGCCACCCTGGAAAAAAGGCAGTAGCTATTCACTCTCTCTGTGCCTATTATAATCTCATACACCTCTCTCATTCTCCCAAACACCAAGAAGGAAATGAGAGGATAATTTGGGCAATGAATGAGGAATAAACATTGCTGTAGTGCAGGGGTTCCCAACCTTTTTTTAATGCCATCGACCTATACCATCAAGCAAGGGGTTCGTGGACCCCGGGTTGGGAACCCTTGGTCTAGAGGGCAACTAACCCTTCCTCACTTCTTCGAAGCTATCTTCTAGGACCCATATGAAGAGCAGAACCAAGTTTTATTTGGAGTTAGTCTTTGCAGACAGGACGAGGAGCTGGGATGCTGAGAGTTTCATGCAATTTTGACCTTGTGAATGGGAAGTAGAATTATTTTGTCCCCAGAATAACCCTAAGGGGGTAAAGTCTGGGACGGAAATGGAGGGGAATCAACATCCGTTTTTGTCACTACACCTTAGATTGATAACCGCACAAAGGGATAGAATCTGTACCGATCTAATTGCTACAGTCACACAAGAGATTCTGCAGATGCTGCGAATCTTGAGCAAAATACATGGAATACTGGAGGAACTCAGCAGGCCAGGCAGCACCTATGTAGTGGGATAAACAATGTTTTGGGCTGAGACAGCTCATCAGGACTGAATCCTGTTAAATCCTCCTGTGTTCCTCTGATTTCGTGCATGTTGATAACTTGTGCAGCGTAGTTTCTTATAGGCCTATCAGTCCTGCTCGACTCACTCTGTTCTCAACACATTCTCCCTGTTTTGACCATTGGTGCTTTGGTGAGTCCATCACACCTAAAATAAATATTATTTCAAAATCTCCAGAATAAAATTCATAGGAAAAAACCATAAGACCATAAGATATAGGAGCAGAATTAGGCTATTTTCTCCACAAAACTAATCAATTAACCCCCCACCTTCTTACTCTGGCTTCTTCCTCCCTTCTGTCCAGTCCTGATGACGCGTCTCAGTCGAAAACGTCAACTGGTTATTCTTTGCCATGGATGCTGCCTGACCTGCTGAGTTCCTCCAGCATTTTGTGTTTGTTGCAATCAACTTATTTTTGATCTTTTTTAACATTTAGTTTTGAATATTCATTTCTTGTTTACCAGTTCTTGTACTTTGGAAATGAATTTGTACTGTTTCTAAATCTCTATAGAGATTTGTAACTATTTCTGTCAAATTTAATTCCTGTTCTCCACATCCCCCACAAAATCATGTCCTATTTGGAACAGGCGTCTTGACCAGAGACCAAAAGAGGTCCATCTTTCTCAGTGACAGCTCCTACTGTCAAGCGAATTCATCATTGTATGGTGCTTGGAAAAAGTATTCAGCCCCCACAACTATTTTCAGATGTTACTGTCTCATTTTCTAATTTTAAAATATATTGAAGAAGGATTTTTTTGAGCATTGTGTGTCATGTCAAATCAAAAGAAAAATCCCAAAATCTGCTAACAATTTACTAAAAACCAAAATTATGAGGGTGAAAAAATATTCATCCCCTTTGTAATTACTTTACTAACTTTCCTCTAGTGCAATACTTTATATTACCTTACCAACTCACCCAATTTGTTGATGTAGAAAATTGAAGAATCACCTGAATAATTACCCTCTTTCGTTGTAAGGTCCAGCAGTATGGTAGACCTTCAACAGACCAAACCAAAATGAAGGCAGAAGAGCATTCAAGACAAGTCAAAGAAAAGATAATAGAGAAGCACAAATCTGGAGAGGGTATAAGAGCACCTCAAGGGCACTGAACATACCTCAGAGCTCAGTACAGTCCATTGTGAAAAAAATGGAAAAAACATAAAACTACAGCTACAATGCCTAGGACGGGCTGCCCCTCTACACTTAGTTGCTGGAGAAGAATGGCACTTATAAGAGAGACTATTGTGACACCAACAGTCATTCTGAGTGAGCTGCAGAAGTTGCTGGCTGCAAATGGAGCTGAAGTTCATGTCTCCACAATCTCTAAGGCCTTGCACAAAAAAGGACATTTATGGCAAGGAAGAAACCCTCGCTTAAAGAAAAGCATATCCTTGCCCAAAGACTTTGTAAGGCATCACTTAGAAAGTACTGTAAAGATGTGGAGGAAAGTATTGTGGTTGGATGAGACTAAAGCAGATTTTTTTGGCCACAACACTAGGTGGTATGTGTGGCGTAAATCTAATACCACACATCAGCCAGGTAACACTGTAAAGTATGGTGGAGGTAGCATCATGCTATGGGGATGTTTTTCAGCAGCAGTGGCTGGAAACCTGGCCAGGATTGATCGGAAGAAGAATGCTGCTAAATATAGAGAGATCCTGGAAAAGAACCTGCCAGCCTCTGCCAGAAAGCCTAAAGCTCTTTGTTCAGCAGGACAGCAACCCAAAGCACACTGCCAGAGCAAACATGGAGTGGCTTCAAATGAAGAAAATTGGTGTCCTCGAGTGGCCCAGTCAGAGTCCTGACCTTAACCTGATCGAACATCTCTGGAAGTCCTGAAAATTGCTGTCCACTACTGTACCTCAACCAACCTGGCACAGGTTGAGCAACTTTGCAAGGAGGAATGGGCACACCTTGTGCAGAGCTAATAGAGACTTCTGGCTGTAATAGCAGTGAGAGGTGCTTCAACAAAGTACTGAGCAAAAGGGGGATGAATACTTTTGAACTGCTGACATGTCAGATTTTAATGTTTAGTTTTTCATGCTTCACAATTTTCCATTTTTTTTGGGCTCTACTGTGAAAACCAGGAGCATGCGATTCACAAATAAAAATTTTCAGTTAAATTGTAATACATATTTATGTGAACAAAGGATTGGGGGCTGAATATGTTTTCAAGGCAACGTACCTTGTGATGGGAGTATGACATTCTCGGCTGTCAAGGCTTGAGTGGATTCCATAGCCTGCGACTTTACGTGCTCTGTGGCAGAAGGGTCAGTGGCCTTGGAAATGAAGTGCTACCATTACTGTTCTGTGATAAATGTGCCAATGGCCTGGTTGACCTTGCTGGGGTAATTGCCTTATGGGGACTGGAGCAATAACAAGCCTCTGGTAAATTTGTTACATGATAACCGGGTTCCATTAATAGATGATTTAATTTTAGCAAGTGCTAGACAATGTGAGTCTGGCCGTTAGCTCATCAGAGATTGAAGGTGGATATTTTGAACCGTGTAAAAGAAAATTCTCTGGATCAGTACAGGATTGTGTATTAGGATTGTAAGGGGGCGGGAGAGAGACAGAGAGATGCTGCAAGCTTGAAAATTGTGGCCAAATCGTTCAGGGGCTCACACCTCGAATTGGTTTTCTTGAAACCCATCGGTATGTTTCCAATAGTGGGGGACACTAAGATCAGAGGGCACAGCCTCAAAATAGAAGGACGTCAATTTAGAATTGAGATGAAGAAGAATTTCTTTAGCCAGAGTGTGGTTAATCTGTAAAATTCATTGCCACAGATCGCTGTAGAGGCCAAGTGATCGGATATATTTAAAGCGTAGATTGGTAGGTTTCTGATTAGTAAGGGTGTCATATACAAGTAGAAGGCAGGAGAATGGAGTTGAGGGGGAAAATAAATCAGCCATGATCGAATGGCAGAGCAGATTTGATGGGCCGAATGGCTTTATTCTGCTCCTACATCCTAACGGTTATATTATCATTCAAAAAAAAAAGGAACCAGGCCAGTCAAGTCTTTTGCAAACTCCTGATATAATGCAGCAAGTTAGAGATGGCAGAAGTATAAATTATTCTGAGTCAAAATGAGGGACATTACAACTCGCCAGCACTTTATGGATTGTGGACATCACCCCCCCGTCATGCAGTCAGCAACATTTAAAAGGTACTTGATGACCATGAATAGGAAAGGTCTAGAGGGATATAAATCAAATGTGGGTAAATGGAACTAGCTTAAATGGGACTCTTAAAGATTAGCTTTATTTGTCACACGTACAGCGAAACATACAGTGAAATGCGTCATTTGGATCAACAATGAACACGGCCCGAGGATATGCCAGGGACAGCCCACAAATGTCCAAAAATGAACCAACCCATAAACACTACCCTTACTAATTTTGCTGTCTTTGCACTACTTATTTAATTTAATTTATATTTCTTACTGTAATTTATAGATTTAAAAAAATTATTGCACTCTATTGCTGCTGCAAAATAATAAAATTCGCACATACGGTATGTCAGTGATATTAAACCTGATTCTAACTCTGATGTTGCCATGGTTCTGTTGCCAGTGTGGCATGCCCACAGCTTACTCGCCCTAACCTGTACGCCTTTGAAACGTGGAAGGAAACCCATGCGGTCACGGGGAGAATGTACAAACTCCTGACGCAAAACGGTGGAATTGAACGAGATCCGTGGCACTGTAATAGTGTTACACTAACCATTATGCTACTTTGACGCCCTTACCTCTTACCCCCTGTACCTGCACCTCCCAGACTATCTCAGCACAGTGGGGAGCCTTGTCGTTGGGTTTTCATCCTGAGATTCGCTCCCCAACATCATTGCAGGAACACTAGCACCACAAGGACCACAGCAACTTAAGATGGCTCATCACCACCTTCTCAAGGACAATTAAGGATGAGCAATAAATGCTGGTCTTGCCAATGACGCACACAAGAATAAATCAATAACCAAAAAGCAATTATAGCAGTGAAGAAGATGTTTCATATAGTGGGGGAGTCTAGGACCAGAGGGCACAGCCGCAGGATGTAAGGACATCCCTTCAGAACAGAGAAAAGGAGGAATTTCTTTAGCCAATGAATCTGTGAAATTCATTGCCATAGACAGCTGTAGAGGACAAATCATTTGGGTATATTTAATGCGGAGATTGATAGGCTGCTAGGCTCTTGATTAGTAAGGGTGTCAAAGATTATGGTAAGAAGGCAGGTGAATGGGGTTGAAAGGAATAATAAATCAGCTATGGTGGAATAGGGTGCAGACTTGATGGGTTGAATGGACTAATTCTGTTCCTATGTCTTATGGTCTTATGGGTCTCTGCGGGTTGGTGTGGTTGACTAGTCAAGAAATGTGAGATCTAACTGACTGGTCTATGGCCTCTCAGGTCCTCCCCACTGGTCTAGGGTCATGCCAATTTTTGTATCCGCTCCACTTCTTCACTGGATTTTAGACCTGATTCTTATTCTGTGTTCAGGAATCGGGCCGGTGTTGTGGTGAGTGAAGTTATCCATGCTGGTTCAGGAGCCTGATGGTTGAAGTGTAATACTTGTGGCACAGGACCTAAGACTCCTTCCTGTCGGTAGCAGCAAGAAGAGAGTATGGCCATCCCCTTCTCGCAATTCCTCCGTCTCCGCCGCATCTGCTCTCAGGATGAGGCTTTTCATTCTAGGACGAGGGAGATGTCTTCATTTTTTAAAGAAAGGGGCTTCCCTTCCTCCACTATCAACTCTGCTCTTAAACGCATCTCCCCCATTTCACGTACATCTGCTCTCACTCCATCCTCCCACCACCCCACTAGGAATAGGGTTCCCCTGGTCCTCACCTACCACCCCACCAGCCTCCGGGTCCAACATATTATTCTCCGTAACTTCCGCCACCTCCAACGGGATCCCACCACTAAGCACATCTTTCCCTCCCCCCCTCTCTCTGCATTCTGCAGGGATCGCTCCCTACACAACTCCCTTGCCCATTCGTCCCCCCCATCCCTCCCCACTGATCTCCCTCCTGGCACTTATCCGTGTAAGCGGAACAAGTGCTACACATGCCCTTACACTTCCTCCCTTACCACCATTCAGGGCCCCAAACAGTCCTTCCAGGTGAGGCATCACTTCACCTGTGAGTCGACTGGGGTGATATACTGCGTCCGGTGCTCCCGATGTGGCCTTTTATATATTGGTGAGACCCGACGCAGACTGGGAGACCGCTTTGCTGAACATCTACGCTCTGTCCGCCAGAGAAAGCAGGATCTCCCAGTGGCCACACATTTTAATTCCACATCCCATTCCCATTCTGACATGTCTATTCACGGCCTCCTCTACTGTAAAGATGAAGCCACACTCAGGTTGGAGGAACAACACCTTATATTCCGTCTGGGTAGCCTCCAACCTGATGGCATGAACATTGACTTCTCTAACTTCCGCTAAGGCCCCACCTCCCCCTCGTACCCCATCTGTTACTCATTTTTATGCACACATTCTTTCTCTCACTCTCCTTTTTCTCCCTCTGTCCCTCTGAATATACCTCTTGCCCATCCTCTGGGTCACCCCCCCCCTTGTCTTTCTTCCCAGACCTCCTGTCCCATGATCCTCTCATATCCCCTTTTGCCTATCACCTGTCCAGCTCTTGGCTCCATCCCTCCCCCTCCTGTCTTCTCCTATCATTTTGCATCTCCCCCTCCCCCTCCAGCTTTCAAATCCCTTACTCACTCTTCCTTCAGTTAGTCCTGACGAAGGGTCTCGGCCTGAAACGTCGACTGTACCTCTTCCTATAGATGCTGCCTGGCCTGCTGCGTTCACCAGCAACTTTGATGTATGTTGCTTGAATTTCCAGCATCTGCAGAATTCCTGTAGTTTAGTATGGCCTGGATGATGGGGTTCTCTGATGATGTACGCTTCTTTCTTATGGCAGTCCTGTTTTTGGATGTGCTGTGAGTCCTTATGAAGGGTCTTGGTCCGAGATGTCATCGGTTTACTCCCCTCCATAAACCCTGCCTGAGCTGCTGAGATTCTCGAGTACTTTGTGTATATTACCAGGATGCTGCTGGATTAGGGGAAAGGACAATGAGGAGAGTTTGGACAAACCTGGGTTGTTTTTTCTGGAGGGAAGATCTGATAGGATAGAGGGTTTATTACATTATGAGAGGCATAAGGTTGACAGATTCATTTCCCCAGGGTCAAAATATCTAATAAAATATCTAATACTAGAGAGCAACACAATTAAAAGTTGCTGGTGAACGCAGCAGGCCAGGCAGCATCTCTAGGAAGAGGTACAGTCAACACTTCGGGCCGAGATCGTTCGTCAGAGATGCTGCCTGGCCTGCTGCGTTCACCAGCAACTTTTAAGTGTGTTGCTCGAAATTCCAGCATCTGCAGATTTCCTCGTGTTTGCGTAATACTACAGAGCCTAGGTCGAAGGTGAGAGGGAGAAAGTTTGAAGGAGATGTGTGGTGCGGGTATTAAAAATCAAACAATTAGCTTTATTTATCACATATACATCAAAGCATACATTGAAATGCATTGATTGTGTCAAATCAAATCAGTGAGGATTGTGTTGGGTAGCCCATAAGGGTCTCCACACTTCCAGTGCCAACATGGTATGCCCACAACTCACCGACCATAAACCTAATCATATGTTTTTGGAATGTGGAGGAAACTGGAGCACCCAGAGGAAACCCGTGGGGTGAAGGTACAAACTCCTTTCAGACAGTGACAGGAAGTGAACTCAGATCTTAAAGCCAATTGTGGTAAAGTGTGGCTCGAACCTCTGTGCTTCTCAGAGTGGTGGGTACTTGGAAAGGGGTATCAGACCAGGGGTGGTGGTGGAAGCAAATTCAATAGCAGTGTTTAGGAGGCATTTAGACTGGCACTTGGACAGGCGAGGAATGGAGAGGTGTGGACGTTGTACAGGCAACAGAATTAGTTTAGGGATAATGTTTGGCACTGACACAGCGAGCCGAAGGGATTGTTCCTGTACTGTTCTGCTTCCTCAACAGTCCACGAAGGAACTGCCCAAGTACAGGCGAAGGAACTTGTAATCAAAGACCTGAGTCAGTGATCTGGGGAGAGTTCAAATCCTGCAATGGGCAGCTTGAGTGCTTAATTAGAGTTAATTAAATAAATCTGGAATTTTGTTTAAAAATAGCCTAGTATTAGAATTGGCAATGATCAAAGTACTGGACTGTTGAAAGCCCATCTGGTCCAGTGAAGGATTGCTGCCATAACTTAGTCTGACATTGTGCTGGACTGTTTGCCATCCCCTCCAGCGCACACAGTTCAAGAGCAATTGGGGATGGCCGATAATTGCGAGTCTCCTCGTCAACACCCACGTCCCATAAATTAATATAAATGAAGCTGCCGTTTTCATTTTACCACAGGAAATGATCCATTAGTATGGAATGGCAGGGTCTGGTTTTCTTTGATTCGCATTTTGCTCATTTGTTGTGGGAGATCTGGAAGCCTTCATTTGACAGCAAGGCTTTCTAACTTGGACAGCCTGTATAAATTAACATCCCTTAAGATAAAAATGAAGCTACGTTCATTCTCCATGATGATATGTATCAGTTGTGGGGATGGGGTTACATCTCTACTTTGCTTAGAAGTTGAGATATCAAAGGCGCTGTGCTGTGGGCTAAGAGGAAACCGGGGCTCATTTCAAGCGCTCCAGAAATATGCTTAACCCTACTTCAGAGCAAACTCCTCCGCCTGCAGCTCTGACTTCTATTCTTCCATTTTCTTTATCCTTGGGGCCTTTCACATTGAGATTACCCAATTAGTACCATTATAGACTTGTGATGTGACAGGTACGGGTCTACCACTGACAGGGTTTGTTCCGTACATTTTATATTCGCAGTCATAGAGTGCAACTTTACAACTGAAGTATGAGGGCCTTTTCCCCAAATAGAAACTGATTTGTATTTAACTGTTTTAAGCACCATCAGATTTCTGTCTGGGATTTTTATTTTGAAGCTTATTTTTTTCTGTGTACGTTAGTGTTGAAAGAATGATCACAGCTCTATAATTATTGTGAATTGGGTTTAGTGCAATAGTCAGACCTCAAATAACAACACTTTGTGTGATGTGAAGATATTTTTTATATATCTATCTATTTCTTTACTTAAAGATACAGCACAGAACAGGCCCTTCCAGCCCAACAACCCATGTATTTAACCCTAGCTTAATCACAGGACAATTTACATGACCAATTAACCTACTAACCATTATGTTCTTGGAATGTGGGAGGAAACTGGAGCACCTAGAGAACCCATATAGTCATGGGGTGAACATACAGCTGGCGATGGAATTGAACTCTGAACTTTGATACCCTGAACTGAAATAGCCTTGCTCCAGCTTCTACGTTACCGTGACATCCGTGGCTACTGTGGATATAATTAGAGCTCTTGTATTTGGACAATATGGCTTTTGATTGCTGTCTATCTGTACATCTTTCGGTAGGATGTGTTACCTGCTGAACTAACGGGAAGCCCATTAACTGGAAGGCAGGTGTTCAGGGGTGTGAAGAAGCAGACACTCTACATGAATTATAGTAAGACACCCATAAATAAGACACACTTGAATATTAAGGTCCTTTACCTTCACAGTAAAGTACCCAGACAGAAAACCCTTCTGGGTAGTAAACTTTGGGGACAGTTCATTCTTTGCCATATTGTGCCAAATTATTTGTTCACTACGTTAAGGCAGATGGCAACCAAGTCTCTGTTTAAAGAATATTTATGGGGATATAGATTTGACATGGGCATCGCAGGTAGACAGGACCTTAAGGAGATCTTTAGGTACGTTGGTCTTCATAAATCAGGGCACCGAGACAGGAGTTGAGAAGTTTCTTAAAGTTGTATAGGCATTGGTGAGGCTGAATTTGGAGAATTGCATGCAGTTCTCGTTACCCTCATCCAGGAAAGATATCAATAAGCTTGACAGAGAACAGTGAAAATTTATGAGGGTGATGCTGGGACTTGAGGACCTGAGTTATAGGGAAAGGTTGAATAAGTTAAGACTTTGTTTCCCGGCAATTAGGAGAATGGGGGGAGATTTTATAGAGGTATACAAAATTGTGAGGGATATACTCTATGCATTCAGCATTTTCCCCTCAGGTTGGGTGAGAATAGAACTAGAGGTGTTCTAGTTCAGAACATAAGTTTAGGGTGAAATGCGAAATACTTTACAGGAACTTGAGGGAAACTTCTTCATAAGGGTGGTACATGTGTGGAATGAGCCAGCAAAAGTGGTAGATGCAGGTTCAGTTGTAACACTTAAGAGAAGTTTGGATAGATTAATGGATGGGAGTGGTTTGGAAGGAAATGGTCCAGGTACAGGTAGATAGAAGCTAGGAGGGAGATCAGGTTGGCATGGACTAGATGAACTGGAAGGGCCTGTTTTTGTGCAGTAGTACTCTATGTCTCTCCGAACAGTAACCTGACACAATAACGCTGTTGAAACCTCCATTGAGTGGCCTGAAATGGATCATTTGTTGAATTTTAAACATGGATTCAATATGGATATGTTATTGCCTCAGATGTTTAGTGCAAGTATGGCGTATTTTGACGTTAATTTGTTTTGAACTGGTTGTTAAATTTAGCGTGAAAACCTGCTTGTGTTTCTTCATGTGCCTTACAATCCCATCTTTAATTAGTAAACTTTATAAAAATACTGGAAGGCAATTTACCCAATATATCACTGGTCGATCCCTTCCCACCATCGGTAATATCTGCAGGAAGACTAGCATTCATCATCTAAGATCCCCACCATCTCTGAGACATGCCATCTTCTTGCAACTAGCATCCGGAAAGAAGTACAGACCTCTGAAGTCTAACACCCCTGGTTCAAGAACAGCTACTCCTCTTCAAACATTTGGTTCCTCAACTAGCCATATAACATTAATAACTCCCTCAGTGCAGCAACACTTAATTTGATCACTTGGTAACAGACTGGATTTTGTTTTTTTTTTGTCCCAATTATGTTCTTTCTTGTAAAAATTCTATGTAATTTATGGAACATAAAACAGTAGAACAAGGAACAGAACCCTTGGCCCATGATGTTATCTTTTAATCTGCTATAAGATCAATTTAACCCTTCCCTTCCCTCCCATGCAGTCCTTCATTTTTCTTTCAACCACGTGCTTATGTAAGAGTCTCTTAATTGTCCTTACCATATCTGCCTCTACCCCAACCCTGGCAGGGCATTCCATGCACTCTCTGTGTAAAAGAAACCCCCCTCCGACATCTCCCCCATATTTCAAAATTTAAAACACCTTAAAATGATGCCCCCTCATATTGGCCATTTCAAGTCTGGGAAAAAGTCTCTGGCTATCCACTTGATCTATGCCTCATCGTCCAATACGCCTCTGTCAAAGCACCTCTCATCCTCCTCTCCAAAGAGAATATCCCTGGTTTGCTCAGCCTATCCTCATAAGCCACGCTCTCCAATTCAGGCAGCGTCCTAATAAACCTTTGCACCATCTCTAAAGTTCCAGCACCCTTCCTATAATTAGGTGTCCAGAACTGAACACAACCCTGTACTTGTGCATATGACAATAAACTCAACTTTGACTTTGATTTGGTCTATCAAGCTTCTGCAAACTCTTTGAAAGTACAATTGAATTTAGTCTCACAATTCCGACTTTTCCCTATGAACAATTGAACTCCCCAACACCAGTGTGTGTGTGTGTGTGCGTGTGTGTGTACGTGTGTGTGTGTGTGCGTGTGTGTGTGTGCGTGTGTGTGTGTGTGTGTGCGTGTGTGTGTACGTGTGTGTGTGTGTGCGTGTGTGTGTGTGTGCGTGTGTGTGTGCGTGTGCGTGTGCGTGTGCGTGTGTGTGTGTGCGTGTGTGTGTGTGTGTGCGTGTGTGCGTGTGTGTGTGTGTGCGTGTGTGTGCGTGTGTGTGTGCACGTGTGTGTGTGTGTGTGTGCGTGCGTGCGTGTGTCTGTGTGTGCGTGCGTGTGTGTGTGTGTGTGTGTGTGTGTGTGTGTGTGTGTGTCGGGGGGGGGGTGCCCTCACCAGCTGCAATGCAACTATTCATCAAGGTGAAGATCTTATCACCTTCTCAAGAGCAAATTTGGATGGACAATAAGATTAAAGATTTTATAAGATTGGGATCAAGGATCGATTTTACTTACCGTATAAATTTACATGTATTAGGAATTTGCTGCGGTGTGCTGGTGCAAGGTGTAACAAAAAACAACATTCAACAATTACAAAGAATAAAGAATTATATAAAATAAAGTCTGAGGTTAAAGGACAAATATGAAGTAAAATGTGCCTAAGCACATAAATACCAGCACGTATTTACAATGTAAACAGCCTTATAGAAAGTGGTTTAAAGTCTTTACAGTGTAGTGCAGTGGCAGGGGTCATAGACTGATATTGGGTGGGGGGGGTGTGTGCTAACTAGAATAGTTGATCAGATTAACTGCCTGTGGGAGAAACTTTTAAAATGCATGAAGATTTTTGTTTTATTAGCCCAATAGCACTTCGCAGAAGGGAGCTTTTGGAAAAAGTAGTTTGCAGGGTGGGTGGTGTCTGTGGAAATGAACTTTATTTGTCACATGTACATCGAAACACACAGTGAAATTCAACGTTTACATCAAAGATCAGCACAGTCCGAGGATGTGCTGGGGGCAGCCCGCGAGAGTCACCATGCTTCTGGCACCAACATAGCATGACCACAACTCGGTAGCCACAACTGGAATGTTTTTGGAACGTGGGAGGAAACCAGAGCTCCAGACGAAACCTAAGCTGTCACAGGGAGAAGATAAAACCTCTTGACAGACAGCGGTGAGAATCAAACCCCGATCTTATATCTGCTGTTGTAAAGCATGGCACTAACTGCTCGCTACTATATAATCCTCGATAAATGCTGGACTTGCTCTTGGAAGCAAACAAAAAATAACATCAGCCAGCCAATCAGTCCCCTTCAAGGAATGGTGCAGTTGGCCTTGAGAATTGCATTGCAATCTGGTTTAGCTATATATTTGGGGAATGCATTTGGATCTTGTTCTGCTGAGAGCAGCATTAATGACAAAAAAAGCAAGACTGCAGCATATACCTTAATTGCTTGTTATTGATCCAGGGAAGTGAGTTCGAATCCAATTACAGCAGCTTGGGAAATTTAATTCAAGAAATAAATCTGGTGTATAAAGCAAGTCTCTCTAGCAACAATTTGATTAGCCTAAAAACCATCTGGTTCCCCAGGAAAGAAAGTCTGTTGTTCTTACCCAATCTGATCTATATGTGACTCCAGACCGACCAATGCAGTTGACTCTTATCTGCCCCTTAAATTTAGGGCAATTAGGAATAGGCAATAAAAAATGGCATTTCAGTGATCCAGTGAACACATAAATTTAAAAAAGTACATACACTCAGTGGCCACTTTATTAGGTACATCTGTACACCTGCTTGTTAATGCAAATATCTAATCATCTAATCATGTGGCAGCAACTCAATGCAATGGTCAAGAGGTTTAGTTGTTGTTCAGACCAAACTTCAGAATAGAGAAGGAATATGATCTAAGTGACTTTTGCCATGGGATTGCTGTTGATGCCAGATGGAGTGGTCTGTATTTCCAGGAATTTTCAAGCCCATCGGTGTTTAGAGCTTACAGGGAGGGGTGCGTCCAGTGAGTGATAGTTCTGTGGGCAAAAACGCCTCGATAGTAGGACAGGTCAGAGGAGGATAGCCAAACTGGTTCAAACTGACTGGAAGGCGACGGTAATTCAAATAGCTACATGTTACAACAGTGAGCAGGAGAGCATCTCTAAACACACAATGTATTGAACCTTGAATTGGACGGGCTGCAGCAGCAGAAGATCATGAGCACACACTCAGTGGCCTCTTCATTAGGTACAGAAGGTATTTAAAGTGGCCACAGAGTGTATAAATTAAAAATATATATAAAGATCTGCAGTGAGGAAATACTAGATACTGCAAGTGTAATTACAAAGGTTCAGGCTCTGTCATTAAAACACAGATATGTTTATAGACAAAAATAATGACTTAAAAAATTAAAAGTTTCAAAATTGGAGGTTCAGCCGGGAACTATAAAGATTTTAGATTTGACAGTTTCTATTTTTAAAATTCTGTGGTATTACCTTCAAAAGTAAAAAAGATTTTTTTGTTTAGCTGTTTTGAGTTGTGCATGGTCCCAATGGAGATAAAATTTCTGTTCCAAGCTGTGACTACTGCATCGCCTCTTACAGAGCATGGCACAGCAAACTCCCAATGGTAAAACACAAAGAATTTTCCATGATGCATTTAGAATTGCAAAAAAATAAATAACAAGAAAAAAAATTATTGGCTGGCTGCAAATATGTCAACATGTATTAAATCTGCCGTTTCTCAGGTAGAAAATTAATTCAGTAATGTTGAGTCATCTTGCCATTCGCTAACATTTAATTCAGTTTCAAAATGTCTTCCTCCAGTTTAGAGATTGCCCTTCAAATTATCTGCAGCCACTTATTCCACTCTCTCACTCATTTCCGCTGCTTCTTGGAAACAGATGTATTTCTGTTCGTCTGATCATTCTCTGGAGGAAAATTACTGGAAAATTATTGGTATTTATTGCCCTTTCAGTTAGCAGGTGCCATGGAGTCATACAGCTCAGTAACAGGCCTTTCAGATCAACTGGTCCATGCTGGCCCATCCAGTGTCTGGTGGTCTAGACTCCCAGGGGTAGTTTAGTACAACATGGAGTCTTGCTTGGTGATAAGTGGGGTATTTGATTATATTAAGGATTTGATGGGAACGTCCGAGAGAATCAGTTACAGGAAATAGGTGAGGAATGGAGCTGATGGGAGAATTCTGAGAGCTAGCATAAACCAGATGAACTGAGTGACCTCCTTGATCAGAAGATATGAGAAATGTTTAAAAAATGAATTCAAGCTTCTTAATTGCTGGAGTTCTTAAATTGTTGGCTCTGGGGCTCACAGAATCATATAGCACAGGCCTGTTGGCCCAACTGGGCCATGCCAGACCATGTGCCTGTCCAAGCTTGTCCCATTTGACCCATAACTGTCTAAACTTTTCCAATGCATGTATCTATCCAACTGTCTCTTAAATGTTGGTATTGTAACTGCCTTAACCACTTCCTATGTCAGCTAATTCCACTTCTGTTTAAAGCAAAAAATGGTCTGTCACATTCCTCTCCGACCTCTCTCCCTCACCTTAAATCTATACCCTCTACTCCCTGATTTCCCAAACTCTGGGACAAAGACTATGCATTAACCCTTCCTATGTCCCTCATGGTTTTAAATGGTTGATATTCTTAACCATTTTCATGCTGTGATATCTGACGTCTTTTATCAGGAGCTTTCATTTACGTAGCACCTGATCTGAATCTGAGTGTACCAAAGTATTTTACAGGCCATTAAGTACTTTTGAAGTGTACTCAATGTTATAATGTAGCATGTTAATTATAATTATATACTGTATGCACAGTGACTGGTTGCATCACGACCCGCTAAGGAAACACCAATGGCCAGGAACAGAAAAGCCTACAAAAATTGTTGGACACAGCCCAGTCCATCACAGGCAAAGCCCTCCCCTCCAATGAGCACATTTACATGGAGCATAGCTACAGGAAAGCAGCATCCATCATCAAGGACACCTCGACCTACAAGGTTTAGTGTGGGCACGTGACCAAGTGGTTAAGGCATTGGACTAGCAACCTGAAGGTCGGGAGTTCGAGCCCCAGCCGAGGCAACGTGTTGTGTCCTTGAGCAAGGCACTTAATCACACATTGCTCTGCGACGACACTGGTGCCAAGCTGTATGGGTCCTCATGCCCTTCCCTTGGACAACATTGCTGTCGTGGATGAGGGGAGACTTGCAGCATGGGCAACTGCCGGTCTTCCATACAACCTTGCCCAGGCCTGCACCCTGGAGAGTGAAGACTTTCCAGGCACAGATCCATGGTCTCGCAAGACTGACGGATGCCTCCTATTAGTGATATAAACCTGATTGTGACTCTGAACTATTAGGCTCTTGAACTGGTGCGGATAGCTTCACTCACCACAACTCTGTACTGATTTCACAATCTACAGACTCACTTTCAAGGATTCTACAACTCATGTTCTCAGTATTATTTATTTACTTCTTTATCTGCACAATTTGTTTATGTATTTTTTCATAAGTTCTATTGTATTTCTTTACTTTCCTGTAAATCCCTGCAAGAAAATGAATCTCAAGGTCGTATATGGTGATATTAACGTAGTTTGATGAAAAAATTTACCTTGACTTTGATTTTGACTTTATTATAATAGTATTGTGATTATAATATGTTTTAAGGACCCAACTCGGCACAGATAGATCCCACAAGGAGGGGATGAGACAAGACAAATGTGATTTGGTAGAATGTGATTGACAGATAAATATTGGTCATGATGATCTCCCCTATCCCTATTGAGACTGCTGTAAGTGTTTGAAAGAACTCTGGTTAAAAGTCTCATCTGGAAGATGGCATATCCATCTGTTCAGTGATCCCTTTATCAGCTGGATTTCATGCTCAGGTCCCTAGGGAGGTGGGGGAGAGGAGATGGGGGTGTAATTCTGTGCCTTGTAATTCTGGGGCATGTGTGACTTGCATTGGAATAAGGCTAACTCCCTAATAGAAATGTATTGGAGTCAGGCATGCGAGCAGCTGTCGTATATGTATGTGGTGTTATAGAGAATGAGGAGGATTATCAAGAATTGCAGTGGGACTATGGGACGGTATGGTGGCGTAACACCAGTGACCGGGTTCATTTTCTGCCACTGTCTGTAAGGAGTTTGTTCTGTACTTTCTCTCTGTGACTGTGTGGGCTTCCTCCGGGTGCTCTGGGTTCCTCCTACATGCCGAAGATGAATGGGTTAGTAGGTTCATTGGTCACATGGATGTAACTGGGTGGCGTGGGCTCGTTGGGTTGGAGGCGTCCATTACCGTGTTAAATAAATAACTAGTCCTGATTGGCTAGGTAGATGGGCTGAGGGATGGCAAATGGAATTTAGTTCGGATAAGTGTGAAGTGTAACATTTCAGAAGGACAAATCATGGCTGGACATACCATGAATGAAAGAGCCCTGGGTACTATTTTAAAACAGAGGGACTTCGGAGTACAGGTGCATAGTTCCTTGAAAATGGAGTCACATATAGACATGGCAGCGGAGAGGGCTTTTTTGCATGATGGCCTTCATCAATCAGGGCAAAGAATGTAGAACTTGGGAGGTTATGTTGTAATTGTACAAGATGTTGGTGACGCCACACTTCAAGAATTCAGTCTTGGTAGCCCTCTTATAGGAAGGATATGGTTAAACTGATGAGTGTACAAAAAAGATTTACAAGGATTTTGCCAGGACTTGAGGGACTGAGATATAGGGAGAGGGTAGACAGGCCTGGCCTTTACTCCTTGGAGTGAAAGGGAGTGAGGGTTGCTCTCATAAAGGTACATAAAATCATGAGGGACATCAACAGTGGTAAACACAAGAGATTCTGCACACAAAATACTCAGCAGATGCTGGGGACAAAGCAACACGCACAACACGCTGGAGGAACTCAGCAAATCGGGCAGCAAGCAAACAGTCAACGTTTCGGGTCGGAACCCTTCATCAGGACTGAAGAGGGAAGGGGCAGAGGCCCTATAAAGAAGGTGGGAAGGAGAAGGCTGGTAGGTTCCAGGTGAAAAACCAGTAAGGGGAAAGATAAAGGGGTGGGGAGGGGAAGCCGGGAGGGGATAGGCAGGAAAGGTGAAGAAAGAATAGGGGAAAACACAATGGGTAGTAGAAGGAGGCGGAACCATGAGGGAGGTGATAGGCAGCTGGGGAGGGGGCAGAGTGAAACTGAGAAGGGGGAAGGGAGGGGGAGGGAATTACCGGAAGTTGGAGAATTCAATGTTCATACCAAGGGGCTGGAGACTATCCAGTTGGTATATGAGTTGTTGCTCCTCCAACCTGAGTTTAGCCTCATCATGGCAGTAGAGGAGGCCATGTACAGACATATCCGAATGGGAATGTGAAGCAGAGTTGAAGTGGGTGGCAACCGGGAGATCCTGTCTGTTGTGGCGGACGGAGCGGAAGTGCTCGACGAAGCGGTCCCCCAATCTGCGTCGGGTCTCACCGATGTACAGGAGGCTGCACTGGGAGCACCGGATGCAATAGATGACCCCAACAGACTCACAAGTGAAGCGTTGCCTCACCTGGAAGGACTGTTTGGGACCCTGAATGGTGGTGAGAGAGGAGGTATAGGGACAGGTGTAGCACTTACGCTTACAGGGATAAGTGCCGGGTGGGAGATCCATGGGGAGGGACGTGTGGACCAGGGAGTCGCGGAGGGAACGATTCCTGCGGAAAGCGGAGAGGGGTGCAGAGGGAAAGATGTGCTTAGTGGTGGGGTCCTGTTGAAGGTGGTGGATGTTGTGGAGGATAATGTGCTGGATATTCTGCAGCACAATCAAGAGATTCTGCAGATGCTGGAAAACCTAAGCAACACACACTGGCAGAGCTCAACAGATCAGGCAGCACCTATAGACAGGAATAGACAGTCAGTGTTTCGGGATGAGACTCTTCATCGGCGTAGCTTTAAGGTTAGAGGTAAAAGGTTTAATAAGAACCAGAGGGGCAAAATTTTTACAGAATGGGTGGTAGATATATAGAACATGCTGTCAGAGGAGGTGGTTAAGGCAGATTAGATGTGGACAGGTATATAGATGACAAGAGTTTCGAGGAATATGGCCCTAGTGCTAGAAAATGAGATTAGCTTGACTATATATTTTGCTTGGTATGGATATGAATGTCATGACGAAGGATTTCGGCCTAAAAAGCCGACTCTTTATTCTTCTCCATACATGCTGCTAAGTTCCTCCAGCATTTTGTGTGTGTTACCATGAATGGCCAGAAGGGGCTTTTTCCATGTACAACTCCGTGACATCAGAGATGGCATTTTCTCAAGGTCTATGACAACAGACACCTTCACCCCGTGTCTAAAACTTCCAAACATGATATTGTATAACATCTGGTTTATATACCTGAGAACATTTGCAGATGCTGGAGGAATTCAGCAGGCCAGACAGCATACCTGAAATGTTGACTGTACTCTTTTCCATAGATGCTACCTGGCCTGCTGACTTCCTGCAGCATTGTGTGTGTGTGGTTTAAAAACCTGTTGCTCATTGAGATATCACCTGTTTGAAAAATGGATCCAATTATTCCCACATTGCTCTTCTTTCTGTTCGGACGTCACAATTGAATGTTTCCAGCACCCATTCATCCAGTATGTTTCTAGATCGTAACAGCTCACTGCTTTGAAAAAATCTCAATTTTCTCTTCCTCTTGCCAATTATCTTAAATCTAAAAACTCTTGGCTACTGCTTTATTGGTGCAAGTGGCTTCACTTAGAGAACATGTCAAGTGCATTCCCAATCGTATTCCTTATCCAGGTCCTTAATGAGACCACATAATAATTGGCAAAATTTAATCAAGACCCTTCATAATTTTCAACTATGCGATTAAGGACTTTGAAAACCCATTTATTCTCTAATGTTTATGGTACTATCATACAATTCCCACAGATCTAAGGCCAGTAGATAAATCCAGTGGATGTTTTATATTGTGTTGGGTAGCTCTCCGCTTGGAGATTGCTGTTTCGGTACTCCACTGAGACTCAAATTACTACTCAGCTATCTTCTTCTCTCAAACATCTGCTCATTAAGCAGCAGCATCAACAAAATCTTTCTTTCATATTTGCCCCTTGATATGGCAAAGCCTCCTAAGGCTCCTCAAGGAATCGTAGAGTCACGCAGCGATCTGGGAATGACTGGTGGCTGTTTGTGAATTCTGCCACTGGGCAATTTGAGTTGGTACCACCTATTGTCTTCTCTTCCCAGCCCAAAACCAGATCATGTTCATATAGTTCCCCACACCTGCTCTCATTCTGTAGTGTTTATCTCAGCCAGGAATACGTTCAGTGCTCTGCCTTCCTACTATCTTGGGTTGAGGATTCCAAAGATTCACAGCTCTTTGAGAGAAAAGCTCCTCTACATCTCTGTCTTAAATCTGAGACTCATCCTCCTGAATTTATGCCTCTTGCTCTAAATCTTCCCTCATGAGGGGAAACACCTCTCAGCATCCACCTTGTCAACCTTCCCAAAGTCACCTTTATTTCAGAAGATAACCTCTCCTTCTTCCAAACTCTGTAAAATCAGAATGTATAGAAGCAAAATTGGCCATTTAGCCCATCAAGTCTGCTCAACTATACAATTATGGCTGACTTTTTTTTTTCCAACCTCTTTAGAATCGGTGCAATATATCACAGAAACAGGTACCAACTGAACACTCAAACAACAGGAATTCTGCAGATGCTGGAAATTCAAGCAACACACATAAGAGTTGCTGGTGAATGCAGCAGGCCAAGCGGCATCTCTAGGAAGAGGTACAGTCGACGTTTCAGGCCGAGACCCTTCGTCAGGACTAACTGAATGAAGAGCTAGTAAGAGATTTGAAAGTTGGAAGGGGAGGGGGAGATCCAAAATGATAGGAGAAGACAGGAGGGGGAGGGATGGAGCCAAGAGCTGGACAGGTGATAGGCAAAAGGGATACGAGAGGATCATGGGACAGGAGGTCCGGGAAGAAAGACAAGGGAGGGGGGACCCAGAGGATGGGCAGGGGATATATTCAGAGGAACAGAGGGAGAAAAAGGAGAGTGAGAGAAAGAATGTGTGTATAAAAATAAGTAACAGATGGAGTACGAGGGGGAAGTGGGGCATTGGGCAGCCTTCAACCTGATGGCATGAACATCGACTTCTCTAACTTCCGCTAATGCCCCACCTCCCCCTTGTACCCCATCTGTTACTTATTTTTATACACACATTCTTTCTCTCACTCTCCTTTTCCTCCCTCTGTCCCTCTGAATATACCCCTTGCCCATCCTCTGGGTCCCCCACCCCTTGTCTTTCTTCCCGGACCTCCTGTCCCATGATCCTCTCGTATCCCCTTTTGCCAATCACCTGTCCAGCTCTCGGCTCCATCCCTCCCCCTCCTGTCTTCTCCTATCATTTTGCATCTCCTCCTCCCCCTCCAGCTTTCAAATCCCTTACTCACTCTTCCTTCAGTTAGTCCTGACGAAGGGTCTCGGCCTGAAACGTCGACTGGACCTCGTCCTAGAGATGCTGCCTGGCCTGCTGTGTTCACCAGCAACCAATTGAAAACTGTCCAGTGGCAGATTCCAGAAACTGCAACCGGTCATTTCCCAGCCTTATGCAGCCCAGCACTTTGGTCCCCTCTGAAGCAGCCCAGCCAGTGAAACTGATGCATCAAACGCAGAACTAAACTGCACAAGAACAGGTCCTTTAGCTCATGGTACTTTTGATGAACAAAATGTCAAATTGAACTTATTCTCTCTTGTTCACGTTCCTCCATTCCATGCATATTCATGTCACTGAAACCCTCCGAAACACGTCTGTCCTATCTGCTTCCATCACCTCCTTTGGCAGCCCGATTCAGGCACCCACCAACCTTTGCGTAAAACAAAAGCTTGCCCTGCACATTCCATTAATAGAGAAGAATAAGTCGTCGATGTTTTGGGCTGAAACCCTCCTTCAGGACTGGAAATTCATTTATTTTTATTTTTTGTTTCGAGATACACCACAGCAGCGGGCCCTTCTGGCACAATGAACTCGTGCCTCCCAGTTACACACATGTCACCAACTAACCTGCTAACCCCTATGTCTTTGGACATTGGAGCATGTGGAGGAAACCCTCACAGTCACTGGGAGAATGTACAAACTCATTACAGAAAGCGATGGGAAATGCCCCTGGGTAGTTGACACTTTAAAGTATTTCGCTAACTGCTGTGCTACTGTGTTACTCCTAAAAAGAAGGGGGCAGAAGTCAGAAAAAGAAATTGGGGGGAGGGGGAGGAGTACAAGCTGGCAGGTGATAGGTGAGACCAGGTGAGGGCGAAGGGGGTCGGTGGGGGAGAGGGGGATGGAGTAAAACTCTGGGAGATGAGAGGCGGACGAGATAAAGGGCTGAAGAAGAAGGAGTCTGATAGGAGAAGACAGTGGACTCTGCTGAAAGGGAAGGAAGAGGGGAACCAGAACAGGGCATGGAAAAAGACAGAATGAGAGAGGGGAGATGAAGTTAGATAAATAGATGTTTATGCCATCAGGTTGGAGGCAACTCAGATGGAATATACAGTGGTGCTCCTCTAACCTGTACTGCAGCCACAAAACAACAAATTTCATAACATATGACAGTAACAATATACCTGATTGTGATTTGACTATTAAATATAAAATGGCAGGTGATGAGGAGGGCTCATGAGAATGGTTTTCTGGATAAAAGCTGCATGGCTATTAAACATCTATGTAATCCACGTGGATTGACCTTGGCAATGCTGAAGCCAGGTTGATAACGTTGTGGGAATGGGGTAGAGAGGGTCAAAGACTCTAGATACCCAGAATTGACAAGAATCACTCCTCATGTATCTTTGTCAGTGTGATTTGGCTCAGCTCTTTTCATTTGTACCCTCTCTCTTCATCTCCTCTCAAAGTAGGGGAACCCGATTTCCTTCCTGCAAAAGAGCCCACATTTGGGCTTGAACATCCGATGTATTGATTTGCCCTTCACCCTACCTTTGCATGGGTCCCACCTCTCAGTTATAATGGAGCATAAGACATCAGAGTAGGAACAGGCCATTCGGCCCATCAAGTCTGCTCTGCCATTCCATCATGGCTGAGTTATTATCAATCTCAACCCAATCCGCCAGAACCTTTGACACCCTGACTAATCAAGAACCTATCAACCTTGGCTTTAAATATACCCAATGACCAGGCAGGACTGATAAAGGGTTTCAGCCTAAAACTTATATTCCTCTGCATAGATGCTGAGTTCCTTCAGAATTTTGCATGTTATTCTTAATAATTGAGTTATCTAAATTCATGAAACACTAATAATTGACTAATGAGTATTTTTTGTGTGGTAACTGGCCCTTGCCTCCCGCCCAGTGAGGCCGCAACTCCTAATTACATACATTAGCAACAAACATCCTAACCTGTATATCTTCAGAATGTGGGAAGAAACCACCATGGGGAGACCGTACAAATGGCTTACAGTCAAAAGCAGGAATTGAACCTGAGCCTCCAGTGGTGTAAAGCATTATGCTGTGCTACCGTGCTTTGTACATATTATTCCCAAAATTTGGAAACAGAACTACTAATTCATGGTTAATAAAATCCAGTGGGATTATTGGTGCCTAGAACTTTCCGGAGTTATAGTTCGTATTGAGTGAGTGCTCTGTTATTTATAAGTGTCACCCAATAATGAGGTGTTAAATAGAATTTTTAACAGCTTGGATGTGCTGTGACTTTGACGTATTACAATGTCCCATGGAGCAGTACAGAATTACTCAAAAGACTGAGCTCTCTGACAGATGATATTAGGGTGGTTAGGCTTGGTCCTACGTTGAAGCTTGAGGGAATGTCTGGGGCGTGGGGGAGGGGAATAAGGGGAACGAGTCCATTTGGAATATCATGAGCAGTTTTGGGCCCCTTATCTAAGAATTGATGTGCTGCCATTGGACAGAGTCTGGAGTGGATTCAAAAGAATGATCCTGGGAATGAAGGGGTTAACGTATGAGGAGCATTTGTTGGCTCTTGGTCTGTAGTCACTGGAGTTTAGAAGAATGAGGGGAATGTCATTGAATCCTATCCAATATTGAAATGCCTAGATAGAGAAGATGTGAAGAGAGTTTTCCTATAATGAGGGAGTCTAGGACCAGAGAGCACAGCCTCGGAATAGAGGAATGTTCCTTTATAACAGAGATGAGGAATTTCTTTTGCCAGAGGGTGGTGAATCTGTGGAGTTCACTGCCTCAGGTGGTTGTGGAGTTTTTGGGTATATTTAAAGCGGAGGTTGATAGATTCTGGATTATTAAGAGCGTCAAAGGTTTCTGAGGAGTTGAGAGGTACAATAAATCAGCCATGATGGAATGGCTGAGCAGATTTGATGGGCTGAATGGCCTAATTCTGCTCCAATGTCTTATGGTCTTTAAAAAGAGAATGGATGGTTTAGGGATGGAGTTCAAAGGTCAGTCGATTCAGGTAGTAACTGGGTCTCCTCTGGGCTGCTAAAATTGAATGAACTCAGAATTTATCATGGTGCCTGTGTAACATCCTTGTCCATTAATATGTTCCATGCAGGAAAGGGAGTTGGCCATAAGCTTCCTCAATCTGCTACAGCATTCCATGGGGTGATATGGCAGGAGAATGGCCTCTTGGCCCACTTACTCCATGCTAATCATTAAGCACACCTTTGCACTGAAACATCAGCTATCTCCTTGCCTCCACAGAGGCAGCCTGACCCTTGGAGTTCCAACATCTGTGTCCCCATTTACACTGGTCTATCTTCTGGGTGTGGGGGAAACCGGAGCACCCAGGGAGGGGGAAGGGAACCCACATGGTCACAGGGAGAATGTGCAGACAGCACCGGAGGACAGGCTGAAATCCTGGTCTCTGAAGGTTGAGACAGTGCCTCCACTGTGGGAGATCGTGCCCGATCTGATCTTGGGGTCACCTCCGCGTTCTTGAAGCTCCCCAAACCTTCACCCCGTCGGGCAGATCTCAGCCTGGAATACATTCAGTGCCTCTGCTTCCAGCTTTCTTGGGTTGAGAATTCTGAAGATTACCAATCCTTCGAGAAAAAAATATCCTTCACATCTCTGCCTTAAATGTGAGACATCCTGTTGAATCTATGCCCCCTGGTTTTGAATCTTCCCTCTCAGCATCCACTTTGTCAAGTTTCCCCAGAGTTACCATTATTTCAGAAGATGTCCTCCCCTTCTTCCATAAGACCAGAAGGATTAGGAGCAGAAATTACAAGATTCAGCTCATTGAGTTTGCTGCACCATTCAATCACAGCTGATTTTGTATTCCAACCTCTTTAGAGCTATAGAGCAATACTGTACAGGTACCAGGCCCTTTGACCCAACTAGTTCATGTTGACCATTGTACCCTCCCAGCTCGTTCCATTTTCTTGAGTACAGTCATATCCCTCCAAGAGCCACCCCTTCACGTACCTATCCAAATCCTCCTTAAATGATGCTATTGTGCCTGACTCAACCACTTCTGTCAGCTCAGCCAATATCCTCATCACCCTCTGTGTGAAAAGGTTGCCCTTTAGGTTCCTTTTAAACATTTCCCCTCTCGCCCTAAGTCTAAGACCCCTAACTTTGAACTTCTCTACCCTAGGGGAAAGGCTGCTATCAGTGCCTCTCATGATTTTAAGCACTTTCTCCCATAACCCTTAACCTCCTTTACCAAACAAGAAATGATTAATCTGTGCCTTGAACAAACCCAATGACTGGTCTCCACAGCGTCTGTTGCAATGAGTTCCACAGATTTACCACCCTCCGGCTGAAGAAATTTCTCCTAGTCTCTGTTTTAAAGGGATGTCCCTTTATTCTGATGTTGTGCTCTCAGGTCCTAGACTCCCTCTTACCGATGGAAACATCCTCTCCACATCTACTCTACCTGCAGTAGTCCTGTCAGTATGCATTGAATGTACTGTAAACTCAAGCTATTCAACCCTACTTTATATGACACCCTCTTCATCCCGTGGATCAACATGGTGAACCTTATCTGTACAGCTTACTTGACAGGTATGTTTGGTTTTGATTATTATTGTCACATGTATCAAGATACAGTGAAAAGCTTGTCATACAGATCAAATCATTACACAGTGCGTTGTGCTAGAACAAGGTAAAACAATAACACTGCAGAATAAAATGTAAAAATTACCAGAAAAATGCAGTGCAGGTATATGAAAAATTGCAAGAGTTAGATTGTAGTCAGTTAGATCAAAAGTTATACTTTTGATTTTATACAAGAATCTGAGATCAGACTCTTCGATAAACTTCCTGGCTGGTGGCTAATGAAACAAGGAAAACGAGAAAATACTTTCTTAGTCACACTTTTCCTGGCGAACGATCATTGCAAGTAATAGTCTGTAGCTTCCCATTGGACTTGAAGGCAATTTGATGAAGCAGAACTAAGGCAAGGCAAGGCAAGGCAAGGTGGTGGGCCCCTTGCTAAGTGTGAGGAAGGTCCGAGCTTTGTTCGTTTTAAGCGCCCTGCAGAAAGCCAAATCAAGACGGTGAGGTTTGTGCACCAGAGCATACCGAAGTGACTGAACTCAATGTTTGGATGGAGACTTAAGCACAGGGGTGAATTGATAAGGGCAGTTACGGGCCGAATTGAGGCAGCAGGATCCAGGCATCAGGGCGGATTGGGGCAAAGGAACCCGATGTTTGGATGCCAGTCTAGGTGCTGGGCCAGATTGAAAAGGTCAGGATGCCTGGGCCCATGGCGCGGACGAGCTGGTTCAGATCAGTGCTCCACAACTTGGCTCTGCACTGAACTATTCGGACTCTCTGTGTGGACTTCAGATCAGTATGCTATTTGCTTTCAGTTACTGTTTGCATGATGCGTTTTATTCTCTCTGCACATTGGGTGTTCAAAGGTCTTTTTTATTGGTTCTTTGGGGTTTCTATGTTTTGTGGCTGCCTGCTAAGGTTGTATAATATATACGTTGATAATAAATGGACTTTGAACTTTGAACAGTGCGATGGAAGCTATCCTTGAACCTGGTGGTACATGCTTTCAGGCTTTTGTGTCTCTTGCCCGGTGGGAGAGGGGAGAAGAGAGAATGTCTGGGGCAGATGGGGTCTTTGAGTATGAAGTGTGTCCCTCTTTAAGTTCAAATACTTCGAAACATGGGAACAAGGCATGTGGATATGACTAAGATTGCAATCTCATTGAGGCGAAATGCCAACATGGACCAGATGCTGTTTCCAGTTTGTAAATTATGTGGATTTCTGTGAATTGTTGAATGTGATTCAGGAAGCTATAATTTACAGATGCTATCAGCTTCCTTCGATGAGAATGTGATTATCATGACTAACCTCTGCAGAATCAAATGGAGGAGTTGACTTGAAATCGTTTGATGTCACTGACAAATGGGTCAGTTTTTTTAGCTCGGAACTTTATATGGAGGTGAAGGATGTTTACTGGCTCATTCACGCAGAGGAAAGGACAGAAAGATAACTGGAATTGTACAGAGGCTAAGAGTACAATTGCTGCTCAGAAGATGGGGATTAATAACACATAATGTGGTTACATGGGCTTTTCTGAATGATCTTTGCTGATTCCATAAAATAACATATAGTTAAATCCACAGCTTAAGGCTAAAATGTCTGTGTATTGAGGGCTGTCACCTGTACATGAACTCTGTGGAACATTTGGCCATGGCAAGCAGCACAAAAAGAGGTCATTCAGCCCACCACGTTTCTATATCAGCATTTGGGCTACTGTTTGCACTTCCTTGGTGGTTCGACTGCTCATCCAGAGAGCAAGAGTCTTTATCAAAGAGTCTGATCTCAGGTAGTGTGCTCCTGTTTGCAATTACTCTCTGGGGGAAAGAAATTCTTCCTCTGGCCCCCTTAAGCCCCTTCAGACTTGCACTAAACCTTTGCCCTTTGATGAAGGAAGAAATATTAAACTATAACTATACTGTTAACTAATTAAAATGTAACTGTACTACGATAGTGTTAATCTTATACATAGTTATATTGCAGAAAAAGAGGTTCTTCAGTGCAACCTGTCATTCCCGTCAATATACCAATTGGAGCTAATTCCATTTACCCATATCTAAACCTTTCCTGTCCACATATCTGTCCAGGTATTATTTTAATGTTGATAATGTACCTGCTTCAATCACCATATTGTTCCATACCCTGACCATCCTCTGAGAGAAGGAGTTGCCTCTTAGGTCCCTATTAGATCTTTCCTCTCACCTTGGTTCTATTGCTTCTGGTTCTTGATTCCCCAGCCCTTGGGAAAAAAGACTGTGTGCATTCGCTCTGCCACTATGCAGTTTTGGAGAAAGCAGATCCCGTTAAGCAGAGGAAGGAAAACACGTGGGAGATAAGGGGTGACTATGTGGGGTAAGAGTGTTGAATGTAGAGTGCAGACCTGGTGGGCTGAATGGCCTGTCTGTGTCTGGCATTAGTGGGAAGATTTAATTACTTCAATTAAATAATTTTAAAACTTGCTTAACGTCTTATAACTAAACCTAAAATGACATCCTTCAAATTACTGCTGTATTTTGGTGAATAAGAGGGGAGTATTGCAAGTCATTAGACCATAAGACATTGGAACAGAATCAGGCTATTTGGCTGGCTGAGTCTGTTGTGCCAGTCAATCTCCATCCTGTTATCTTGTCTTCTCCTTGTAACCTTTGATGCCCTTACTAATCAAGAACCTATTAACCTCCACCCAATGACTTGGCCTTCACAACTGTCTGCGGCAATGAATTCCACATGTTCACCACCCTCTGGCTACAGAACTTTCTCTTCACCTCTGTTCTAAAGAGACGTCTCCATATTCCGAGGCTGTGTCCTCTTGCCCTAAACTCCCCCACTATAGGAAGCATCTTTTCCACATCCCCTAGACAAACACACAGACTCTCTACTATCTCATGCTCACACCCAGTAGACACATTCTGTGTACTGAGCATGTTAGAAGTAAGTTTTTTACATAGAGGGTGGGTGCGTGGAATGTGCTGGCAGGGTGGTGGTGGTGGAGGCAGATACATTAGGGACATTTATGATACTCCTAGATAGGCACATGGATGATAGAAAAATGGAGGGCTGTGAAGGAGGGAGGGGTTAGATTGATCTTGGAGTAGGTTATAAAGTCAGCACAACATTATGGGCTGAAGGGCCTGTGCTGGGGTATACTGTTCTATGTTTTATAAATTATACACCATTTTTACAAGAATGGACAGTTAGAACAAAGTCTCTGTTCTGAGATGGAAGAGAAAATGTCGTAATGTCACGCACCCTGAACCTGACGCAGGGAAAGCTACTGCTGGCCTCGAATGTGGTAACTCAGTGTATCGAGCTCTGGGCAAAATGTATGCTGCTGATTCTGTCAATATTCCAGTGAATTTTTAACTAGCTCACTTTCGATATTCAATACACCAGATTTTGCTCTGACAAATCATCAATAAATTCCCCCAGGCTTAATCCTATTGTGCTGTCAAAAACTATGGGATCCCTTTCTGATACCAGGCGCTATGGGACAATAGCTCAGATTATGCATTAGGGCAAACATCACACCTGTCCCCTTTAGAGATTTCTTTCCTGAACATTCGAACATTTGGCATCTCTGAGCCTGTTGCCTTGGCAACTATTCATTGCCTTTTCTATTCTATCCCTTCTCCTCCCCACCCCCCAGTGCTACTTCCACACACACACACACACACACACACATGCACACACACACACACACACACACACACACACACACACACACACGCACACACACACGCGCATACACACACCCCCACCCACCCACACACTCACACACTGACACCTTTCCTCCCTCCTTCCTCTCCCTGCAATTGATTATATTTCATTCAGCTCCTTTGTTTAATCCTATTTGTACAACATGCCTCTGAATAGCATTGGCACCCTTAAGTTCTATGGAAATCATATCAGTAGAAGGGTAGGAGAAGGGAAAGAAGAGATGGTGGAGGAGGTGTGCGTGTGTGTGGGGGGTGGTGTTGAGGGAGGAGGAGGGGCAGTCTGCAATAAAATGACAGAATGAGACTCTGAGTCATCTGCTGGTAAATTTCGCCAGGGAACAGGCAGTCTCTTGGGCAGAACACCAGAAATAACTCCTTGCTAAACCTTTTGTTTTATCAGCGCCTTTATCGATGCTCATGACTTGGCAGAGATTTACAGAGCTTTATTCTTTTAAGAGTTTTCTCGATTGAAGGATTTTTATTAGGGGCTCTGATTGTTGAGTTTGATAGTCTTTTTCCTTAATGAAGGTATTGTAGGTGGTTATTTAGAGATGAACTGCGGTCATAGATCACAGACTCTGTGGCCTATTGAGTCCAGGTCAACCATCAATTTACTGTAATCGTACATTAATCCTATTTTCAATATTTCTTCTCTTCCTACTAATTGCTCTGATATGATTTATGTGTTTCTTGCATTCACTTGCAATGAACCCCCTGAGCACTGGCAAACACAGTTTCAATATTGCAATAGGGACTATGTTTCAAAGTACATTGCATTGAGATTACCTGTGAAAACATAGAACATAGAATGTTCCAGCACAGTCGGCAACCTTTGACTCGTAATACTGTGCTGACCTTTTAACCTACTCTTAGGTCGATCTAATCTTTCTCTCTCACATAGTCCAACATTTTTCTACCATCTGTTGTATGTAAGAGTCTCTTAAATGTCCCTAATGTATCTGGATCTGCCACTGTCCCTGAAAGCACGTTCCACACAGCTTCCCCTCTTTGTGTAAATAACCTACCTCTGACATTCCTCCTATACTTCCCTCCAATCACCTTAAAATTATGGCCCCTTGTCTTAGCCATTTCCACCCTGGGAAAATGTCTGCTCTTATCATCTTGTACATCTCTATCAAGTATCAATGCTCCTTCACTCCAAAGGCACCATAGAAGCAGTTAGCGCAATGTTATTACATCTCGCGCCGTCGGGGTTTGGAGTTCAATCGCAGCATTCTCTGTAAGAGTTTGTAATGTCCTCCCTGTGGAATGCGAAGGTTTTCTCCTGGAGCTTCAGTTTCCTCCCACAGTACAAAGACGTACTGATTAGTAGGTTAATTGGTCATTATGAATTTTCCTGTGGTTAGGCTAGGGTTAAATTAGTGAATTGCTGTCCGTGTGGCTTGAAGGCCAGAAGGACTTATTCCATGCTGTATCTCCAAATAAAATAAATAAAAGCCCTAACTCAACTTATCCTCCTAAGAAATACTCCCTAGTCTAGGCAACATCCTGGTAAATCTCCTCCACGCTCTCTCTAAATTCTTCCTAAATGAGGCAAGCAGAATTGAACACAATATTCCAAGTGTGGTCAAAGCGGGGTTTTGTAGAGCTGCAACAGGAAGTCACTCATCATCCTCCATTGCTCAAAAGAGAAACACTCTAAAATATGCTGAAAACTGAACGACAGTACTCCAAGAGGAAATGAAAAGTAATAAATTTACAATCTTAGTCATATTTTAGCTTGCAGTTATGATGCGAGAGGTAGGTAGCTGTGACTATTTGTGACCAAGCAGGTGATCAACATCCACTCTCTTCCCCAGGTTCTAAATTTGTGGTTCCCAAAGTGAATGTTATTGCCCCCTGGGGGTGGTGGGAATTTCGAAGGGGAGGCGATAACAATAAACAGTGCGGTGGGAGGGGGTGCACTCGGTAGCAAGGTGGGGCAGCTGAGGGATTACTGGCTTAATTTAAGAAATGAATTACTTAGGATAATAAGCATTTGATCCTCCGTGCCTCATAATTAATTACAATGATCATGTAATCACCTCATCTCTTGCTAACGTACCATTCTCTTAGAGTTTAAACCATCTTGTGGAGGGTTGCACGGGCAGTATTGCGTTCTGATCGATGCCCTCAGCCACGAACGCAACTTCCTCTCGGCTCAGCAGTTCTGAGGAGATTAGAGATTTCATCAAAGGAAACCTCTGCTCTTGGCTAGTTTCTCATTCCAGACAGGAGAAGAACTGATGGGAAGCTGATTTTCCCTGGCAATTCCTCAACCCCTTGCACCTGGATGAGCGGTGGGATTGGGTCCAAATCTTCGGATCTGTATGGGTCCAAATTTTATAGATCCCTCCCTAATGGAGACATCTGCAAAAGGACAACAGTGGTTGGAGAAGCAGACTCTGCCCCAACTGCTCAGGAACATTCAAGAATTGGCAATAAGTGTTGGGTGTGCAGTGATATCTGCACCCCAAAGAATCAAAGATTCACTATGTACATTTATATGTGGTAGGAATTTGCTGAGGCGCGTTGGTGCAACTTGCAATCAGATGGTTGTGGAGGCCAAGTCATTGGGTATATTTAAAGCGGAGGTTGATAGGTTCCTGATTAGTAAGGGTATCAAAGATTATGGGGAGAAGGCAGGAGAATGGAATTGAGAGGGAAAATAAATCAGCTATGATCGAATGACGGTGAGACTCAACCTGCCAAGGATCAAGGATCAACCTTATTCTCCTTATACATTTACTTGTATTAAGAATTTGCTGCGGTGTGTTTATCAGGGTGTGACATTGACAAAAATAACAACACTCAACAATTCTAAAGAATAAAGAATTATATAAAAAAACAAAGTTAGAGGTTAAAGTATGGACTAAAATGAGCATAAATACACAAATATGAACATGTATTTACATTGTAAGCAACATTATAAAAAGTGGTTTAAAGTGATTACAGTGCTCTGCAGTGATGAGGGTGATAGATAGAGGGGGCGAGGGGATTAACTGGAATGGTTGATCAGATTAACTGCCTGAGGGAATAATTTTTTAAGATGGTGGGTAGTTTTCGTTTTAATGGTCATATAGTGCTTTCCAGAAGGGAGCTTTTGTAAAAGAATGAATAAATACACAGAATTCCCACATTTGGTTAAGTTTTCAATCAAATGCAGATTTCATTTTTGGCTCATGAGGCAGCTGATCCCACAGAGTATTTACATGAAATGACTGTGGAGTTGCTTTTCCTCAGTGGTAACAGGGATGATCTGAGCACCAGGGAAATTTACCTATTTTCCTTCAATTAACACCAAGAAATCCCCTCAGTCAGCAAACATGACCTTATCTTGATATCTCACTCCACCAGGTTCAGGAAAAGATACGTCTCTTCAACCAACCAGCACAATCCTAATCACTACAGTTGAGCAACATTATGATTACTTTGCACCACAATGGACCTATTTTTTTTATTCTAATTGTGTTCTTTGTTGTATAATTTGTCTTTCTTGTTAAAATAGAGTCTCTGATGCTGTATACCTGTGGTGCTGCTGCAAGCAAGTTTTTCATTGCTCCTATGCATAAATATACTTGTGCATCTGACGATAAACTCAACTTTGATTTGACATTGAAAGGAGGCACCTCAGACAGTGCAGCACTCCCTTGGATCTTTGATTTGTATTACCATGATATTCTTCTGTGCACTGTCTTCTGGCTGATGTAAACCTTGGGTAGGAGTCCTTAACAGCCGTGATTAAATCAGATATTCAGTTTCTTAGGTAATAAGGAGGCTTATTTATCTGAAATCTCAAGTAATGGTTTAAAGTTGGCATTCAAGATTCAAGATGGTTCAATAACCAAGTGTAAAGGAGAATGAAATAATTGTTACTCCAGATCCGAAGCAGTGCAAAGAACACAATAACAATAACAAAACCACAAAAATATAAATGCATAAGATAGCTTATATGCATAGATTGATTGTATGTCCATAAAGTGACAGGAGGCACAGTAGTGTCTGTACATAAGGTGACTGATAGTAATAAAGTAGTGGTAGCGGGGGGCGTAGAGGGATGGGTTAGTGAGTGGAGGCGCTGTTCAACCTCACCGTTTGGGGAAGGTAACTGTTTTTGAGTCTGGTAGTCCTAACGTGGATGCTGCGTAGCCTCTTCTTGATGGGAGTGGGACGGACAGTCCATAAGCAGGGTGTGTGGGATCACTTATGACGTTACTGGCCTACTTCCGGCACCTTTCTGTGGATATGTCCTTGATAGTGGGTAGGCTGGTGCTGAGGACGCATCGGGCAGTTCTGACGACCCGTCGTAGAGTCTTCCTGTCCGCCGTAGTGTAGTGTAGTCTCTGTACCAGGCTGTAGTGGAGCTTGTTAGGATGCTCCCCTTCTGCACAGCTGTAGAATGATGTGTGAAGCGTGTGACAATTGCCCACTATTTTCTTCAAGCAAGGCTATCTCTGATGTGCAGCTTTAGGCTTGTCAGCTTGTGAGATAGGAGAGAGTAGATTTTTCAACAAGAGCAACACATTTCCACAAATATGCTGTTTCCAACACTATTGATCACACCTTTGGAAGTTACTGGGAAACAGGATTTGTTTGTGAGGATAACATGACTGAAAAAATCTGTTTTTTTCTGTGAGGAAACCATGGCTTCCTGTTACTCAAGTCAAGTCAAGTCAAGTCGCTTTTATTGTCATTTCAACCATAACTGCTGGTACAGTACACAGTAAAAACAAAACAATGTTCCTCCAGGACCATGGTGCTACATGAAACAACACAAAACTACAATCGACTACGTGAAACAACACAAAACTACAATAGACTACCTGAAACAACACAAAACTACACTAGACTTCAGACCTACACAGGACTACATAAAGTGCACAAAACAGTGCAAGACAGTACAATAATTAATAAACAAGACAATAGGCACAGTAAAGGACAAATTACAATATAATAATAAATTATGTAAATATAAACAATGTTTTAGCAGAAATTGAGAAAGAAATGAGCAAAAATTGCAAAGGGAGTGGAGTGGTGTTCAGTTGAGTGTGTGTGTAGGTTGGTGTCAGATTAGACTCTGGGAATTGAGGATTCTAATGGCTTGGGGGAAGAAACTGTTACACAATCTGGTTGCAAGAGCCCAAATGCTTCGGTATCTTTTGCTAGATGGCAGGAGGGAGAAGAGTTTGTATGAGGGGTGTGTGAGGTCCTTCACAATGCTGTTAGCTTTGCGGATGCTGCGTGTGCTGTAAATGTCTGTAATGGCGCGACAGGTCACAGATTGATACAGTGTGGAAACAGACTCTTTGGCCCATCGAGTCCATGCTGACCACCGATGGTGCTTCCCATTCAAAGTAAAGCTGCCCATCCCACTTTATTTTCCAGGGAATCAACCCAGTGAACCTTCTCTGCACTGCTTGCACTGCAAGAAAATGCTCCTTGAACAAGGAGGCCAACACACTCTAGACCAGAAAATAGAACCTAAAACATAGAACATTACAGCACAGAACAGGCCCTTCTGCCCCATGATGTCGTGCTTTTCACCCACTCCAAGATCAATCTAACCCTTCCCTCCTACATCGCCCTTCATTTTTTTCCATTTTCCATGCGTCACATTCTACAAATCCAACACTCTCTGTGTAAAAACAATTACCTCTGACATAATCCCCTAAGCTCTCCTCCAGTTGCTGTAAAATGATGTCCCCTTATATTAGCTATTTCTGCCCTGGAAAACAGTCTCTGGCTGTCCATTTGATCTATGCATCTTGTGCCCCCCTGTCAAATCATCCCTCGTTCTCATTTGCCTCAGAGAGAGAAAAGCCCTAGTTCACTCAACGTATCCTCATAAAGTGGACTAAAGGATTTCTGTTTTCTCCAGTCAACAATCCTTCCTTACCTAACACCGCCCTGACAGTCGGAACAAAGACCTACAGCGGCTGGAGATCCAAAACAAAAGCGGGAGATGCCTGAAACACTCCGCAGGATCACCAGCTTCCACAGGAAGAGAAGTGTATCAAGCGGATCCGGTTCTCTCCGCACAGATGCTGCTCGGCCTGCCTTGTATCTCTGGCATCTTCTGCTTTGTTTGTTTTTGATCAACCTAACACTGCCTGTTGATAGTTCATCTCTCTGTGTGGTATAAAATGGCTTCCCCATCCACCCGGCTAACAGCAATCACTGTGCTTTGAGGTAATTTGCTGTCTGTGTGATGTGCCATTTCAGTGGGCTGTGACGGGCCTTTCTTTGTAAGTCAAAAGGGGAAAATGCACAAAAGAAAAATAAATTCAGAATAAAGCACTCACTGTAATTTTCAGACACACAACAGTAACCTTGAAATGGCTTAGTGTATCAAGCTATCAAATTATACAGTGGAACCGTGGAATATGCATTATATTCCAACGCTATGAAGGCAAAACAGAAACAATGTAACATTTAAATAACACCTTGTATTCATTTAATCGAATTCCCCAAAGAGGGAATGATTGAACCTTGTCACATTGCAAGCTGACAGCCAATTCACCAGCAGAATGTTAATTTTGCTGAAATTACTGTGTCCAATATCACGGATTGTTCGGCGGCAAAACAAAATCCATTTCATTCCTCCCCCTGAGACAAGAGACACTCTTCGCTGTGATTACGGTCTCCAGTTACTAAAATACTCGGTGTCCAAGACAATTACACACTCAGACATTTTTCAGCTCCCTATGTAACAATTGGTTCTGTAACTGTGATTCTACTTGGTTGATTCTGCAAAGTTCAAAGTAAATTTATTATCAAAGTATATATATGTCACCATATACAACCCTGGGATTCATTTTCTTGTGGGCATACACAATAAATACAAAGAAACAGAATAAAATCAATCAAAGCCCACATCCAACAGGACCGACAAACACCCAATGTGCCAAAAAAGCTCCAGCAAATTGGGCAAATACAAAAAGAAAGAGAAAAAAAGAAATAATAATAAATAAATAAACAATAAATATTGAGAACATGAAATGAAGGGCCCTTGAAAGTGAGACCAGTGTTGGAACGAATTAAATTGAGTGACGTTATCTGCATTGGTTCAAGAGCATGATGGTTGAGGGACAATGACTGTTCCTGAACCTGGTGATGTGGGTCTTGGGCTCTTGTACCTTCTTCCTGATGGCAGCAGTGAGAGGAGAGAATGGCCTGGACAGTGGGGGTCCTGGATGCTGGTTCCCTTTGACAGCGCTCTATGTAGATGTGCTCAATGGTGGGAGGGCCTTGGTCACATGCTGAATTGTTGCAAACTTCTAAGGAAGTGGGGCGCTTTCTTCATAAGGCACAGGACAGATCCTCTGAAACGGTAGCGCTGAGGAACTTAATGTTGCTGAACCTCTCCGCCAATGAGCAGTGGCTCATGGACCTCCTGGTTCCTCCTCCTGAAGTCAATACTCAGCTCTTTGGTCTTGCTGACATTGAGTGAGAGGTTGTTGTTGTGGCACCCCTCAGCCTGATTTACGATATCATTCCTATATATTGACTCGTCACCACTCTGATTCAGCCAATGACAGTGGTGTCATCGGCAAAATGAAGTATGGCGTTGGAGCTGTACGTAGCCTGACAGTCATGAGCACAGTGTGAGTAGGGCATGGGGATAAGCACGCAGCCTTGTGGTGCACCTGTGGAGGAGATGTTGTTGCCAATCGAACTGACTAGGGTCTGCAAGTGAGGAAATGGAGTTGCACAAGGTGGTATTGAGGCCTATGACAAAGTTATTGATTAGTTTTGAGGGGATGGTAGTATTGAATCCGAGCTGTAGTCATTGAAGAGCATCCGAGTGTCTGCATCTTCACTGACCAGATGTATGTAAGTACGACTGGACGATAGTCAATAAGGCAGATTACCACATTTTTCTTAGGCTCTGGTATAACTGAAGCCTACTTGAAGCAGCTGGATACCTCAGACTGCCGAAGTGAGAGGTTAAAAATATTGGTCAGCACAGATCTTAAGCACTTCTGGGCCGGATGCTTTCCATGGGTTCACCTTCCTGAAGGATGGTCTCACATCGGCCTCAGACTGAAATCACAGGGTCATTTGTGGCTGTGGGAGTTCTTGACGGTGCCTCCATGTTTTAATGTTCAAAGTGAGCATAAAAGGCATTGAGCTCATCTGGGATCGAAGCCTTGTCGTCTCCTATGTCGTTCGGTTTTACTTTGTAGGAGCTGATAGAATTCAAGCCCTGTCACATCCGTCGAGCATCCTTCAGTGATTCCAGTTTGGTCCGGAATTGCTGTTTCACGTGTGAGATGATTTTCTGGAGACCGTACCTTGTCCTCTTGTATTTAACTTGGTCACCAGACCTGGATGCCACTGATATGGCTCTCAGCGGACTGCAGATTTGATAGTTCATGCAGGGCTTCTGGTTAGGGAAAACTCTAAGTGATTATGAGGGGACACACTTGTTTATGACTGTTTTTATAATGTCGGCAACCGTGATGTATTTGTTCAGATCCTCTGGTAAGTCCTTGAACACGGCTCAGTCTACTGACTCGATGCAATCCTGTAGGTGGTTCTCAGCCTCCCGTGACTATATCTTTGTTGTCCTTATCTCTGGAGCCTTGCGCTTTAGCCTCTTCCTGTAAGCAGTTAGGAGCAGTTCAGCTAAGTAATCAGATTTCCTGAAAATGCATGAAACAGTGGGCATTCCTAAGCATAATGTGTTGGGACCCCTGGTATTGCAGGTGATACGTTGATGATAATTGGGCAGAGATGTCTTCAAACAAGCTTGATTGAAGTCCCTGACTGTGATCTGAAAAGTGTCTTGGTAGCCTGTCTCTTGTTTGTTAATTGTGGCACTAAAAGCATCGAGTGCTTGTTCAACATCTTTTCTCAGAATGTAAACGTAAACTGTGGTCAGGATCACAGAGGAGAACTCTCTTGGAAGTAGATCAGATGTTCCTGGTGGGGGAGCAAGACTACTATGTCCAAGCACCACAAAGGGTTTTGTCATGGTCCGGTCCGTGAAGTCTGCATTCCGGTTCACGGTCCGGTCCGTGGACTCAGGACTCCGGGTCTTCTAGCTGTCCCTTGTTTCGGTTGGGTTAATCATTGGCACCTGATTTCTATCTTGGGGCTTGGAATATAAGTGGCCTTGGGGGCATGTGTGAGGGGCTCGTTTGTCTTGTCAAGATTCCCTGGGAGCAACCTGCCAGTGGAAGGCTAGAGCGGCCACTTGCCATCTTTAGGCCGTGTTGGAACCTTTGCTTCATGGAGCCTTGCTGTCGGTAGTTGGAGCTGTCTTTGTGGTACAGATTCAGCTGTTTCCCGGGCCAGCTGAGTGGCTGTCAGCCACTCCGAGCTAGGTAGGGATCCAGCTGTTTCTGTAGCCAGCCGAGGTTGCTGGCCGTAACTGTGACTCGGAGCAACCCCGATGCAGAGATGGAACTGTCTGTCATTCTTTGATGTTTGTTTCTTCTTGTCCTTGCCTCTGTGGGGTAAGTCAGGCTGTTCTACTGTTGCCCTGTGGGGGGATTTGATTTGTCCTCGCCTCCGTGGGGTAAGTCAGGCTGTTCTGCCGTTGCCCTGCGGGGGGGGGATCTGTCTTGTCTTGTCCTCGCCTCCGTGGGGTAAGTCAGGCCATTATGCCATTGCCATTGCCCTTCGGGGGGATCTGTCTTGTTTTGTCCTTGCCTGCAGCCTCAAGCCTCAAGACCCCAGCCTGCAGCCTCAAGCCTCACGACCCCAGCCACGTCCTGTCCTGTAGCCATGCCATGTCCTTGCCTAGATCTGGGGTCCGAGCCCAAGGCAAGAACCAGGTTCTGGGTCCTTGACCAGTCTCTGGCTCGGAGTCCAAGCTCAGGCTCCTAGTTCATAGTTCCTTGGCTGGGTTCCCTGTCTAGTCCATGTCCTAGCCCCAGTCTGCGTTCTTGTCGCTGCTCCTTGTCTGTATCCTGTCACGTCCCTACTCTAGTCAAGTCCTGTTCCTAGTACTTCCGTGTTTGTGTCTTGCATTTGGGTCCGCGATCAATGCCCCCATTGTGACAGGTTTATTATGAAACATAGACTCCCACCTTTTGCCTTCTCTGAATCAGCAATCCAGTCCATCTGGTGTGTCAAGAAGTACTCAGGTTTTATTAATGTATCCAGTATGTCCATAACAAGCCATGTCTCCATGAAACACAGAACACAACAATCCCTCATTTTCTTCCAATACAGCAATCTTGTCCTGAAGTCCCCAGTCATGTTCTCCAGCGACTATACATTTGCTAACAAGATGCTGGACAGAGGATTATCTGGTGATACCAAAGTTATGTCTTTGGACAGGGTGGGTGGGCTTATAGAGTTTGGTCATCTTCCCTTCTCCCTATCCATGGATGGTCCCAAGCCAAGTTGCGAAAGGCAGAGAGTTGGGCATGAGACTAGAAACTTCATCCTTTTAAAAACCCAGAGCCACAGAAATGCCATAAGAAGCACCAAAGACCTCATCCCTGAGAGGGAAAGAACTTTTGACTAGAAGATACATGAAGTTGTGTTGTGAAAATGAAAGGCATGTGGCCAGTCAACCTTTGGCCCAAGACAGAGGACTCTGGCGAGCTGCTGTCAGTGGCCTATGCCCCAGAGAAGGTGTGAGGGCTGAAGAAGAAGGTGACCTGGGTTAGTGGAGTGAGCAATTTTTGATTGGTAGAAGGTAGTGAATCTGTGGAATTTGTTTCCACAGATGTCTGTGGAGGCTAAGTCAATGTGTGTATTAAAAGCAAAGATTGATAGGTTCCTGGTTGGTAAGGGGGTGAAGGGTTACAGGGAGAATGAGTTTGAGAAAAAATCAACCATGACTGAATAGTGGAACAGAGTCGATAAGCTGAATGGTCCAATTCAGGATTAGTATGGTCTCAGGATTAGTTTTACATAAAACCCAACCCAATTTTAGAGACAAGATTTTAAATGTGACACCATAGATTGTAGTATACATAGACCTTGTGGATGCTGGATTGGCTTCTACAGTCACCTGAGGACCCACCTATAGACAGTGCCTCAAGACGACAACATACTCAACTTGAGTGATCACACTACTAGTAGTACATCACGTAGATCCACCAGTTCCTCTCCTTCAGAGCTCCTGCACCCAGCAATGAACACTATGCAAGGTTCTGCTCTGTTTTTGAACATTCCTGATGTAGAGAATAGCTCCAACATCTATCTGGCATTTCCCGGTCTTTCCCTACCGAGGTGAGACTAGTTGCTTCGATTTTGTACACCAGAACGTGCCAGTTCACCAAATCGGCAGAATCTCAGATAGTGCTGAGGAAGTGTTCATGACTGAGATAGACTGGCTAACAGCCAGGTGTCAACATCTCTAAAATTTATCTTGAGCCTAATGTGCATAAGTCTTAGGTATATGTAAAATAATTCTGTAAAGCGAAGATGCTTTCAAAAACAACAAAGGGTCTCGGCCCAAAACATCAACTGTACCTCTTCCTATAGATGCTGCCTGGCCTGCTGCGTTCACCAGCAACTTTTATGTGTGTTACTATACAGAGCCGTAAACTAAAAAAACTAAAACCAATATTTGATTTTGCCTTTAGAACTGCAATCCTCTAAGGTACACTGTCGTGCAGTTTCATAAGAAAATCAGCTGGTAAGTCGTTCCGAGCAGGGAGGACTTGCCACAGTTCTACAGACTTTGGCTTTCTTGCTTCTGTCTCTCCAGGTAATCTCAGACAACCTCAATGATGTTGAGATCAGGGTTCTGTGGAGGACATACCACGTGAAATCATATAATAAATCTGTGGTGCCTAAGATTTTTGCACAGTATTGTACTATATTCATGCAATTATGAGGGCATATTAGCAGCTGTTTCATTAGGAATTTGAGGAGATTTGGTATATTACTGAAGACTAGCAAATTTCAGTACTGCAGAGAGCATTCTGACTGGTTGCATCACCATTCTAGTGTGAAAGTTGCCAATGCAGAGAATCAGAAAAGGATGCAGAGGGTTGCTCATGCAGCCCGTTCCATCAAGGTTCTAGAAGATGGCACCCATCACCCCGCTCTTCTCATTACTACCATCAGGGAGGAGGTACAGGAGCCTGAAGCTACATATTCAGCATTTTAGGAACAGCGTCTTCCCTTCTGCCATCAGATTTATGACAGACCACAAACCGTGAAGCTACCTAATTTTTTGCCCTCTTTTGCATGACTTACTTAACTAATGGTAATTTGGTAATGCCTTTGCACTGTTCTACTGCTGCAAATCAAGTAATTTTAGGACATATGTCAATGATTATAAATTTGATTCTGATTCTGATGAGTTTGCTTGCTGGGTTAAGCCAGACTAACGATTGACATATCTGATCCTACAAATGTTTTGCTGCTTATACCCACACTGCTATTCTTTTGGGTTGAGTTCATTCAGAATGCTGTAAGGATTAGCATTTATTTTCCCTCTAAGTTCACCTTCCGAAGATACTAGTGAGTTACCTTTTTGAACCACATGGTTAGGGCACTGCTGGATGTCATTTGGTCCATTGTGTCCGTGCCAACCCTTTGATGGAGCTTTCCAATAAGTCTGTCACTGTTCTCTGCAAACAGCCCTGTGGATACCCCTCTGTAAATTGTGCAACCAATTCAAATCTACTTTGTTATGATCTTGCACTTTATCATTTACCTGCTTTTTGGAAGCGCTTACATTTTGTTTTGCATTGTATTGTTTTACTTCCAGTTCAATGCACCATGTAATGACTTGATCTGTATAAACAATATGCAAGACAAGCTTTTCACTGTATCTTGGTACTGTACATGTAACTAAACCAATACCAATGCAAATCTGTAAATGGCATTTCCTCATCTCTCATTAATTAAGGATTCCCACCATCTGGATCATGCTCCCTTCTTCCTGCTACCAAGTTTAGGAATAGCCACTTTCCTATATCAATCAGATCCTTGCTTCGAACCTGTATAACCCTAACCCTACCTCAGCATCAGAACACTGTGGACCACCTCTTTCACTACCACGGATTTTTCTCTGATTATATTTGTTTTTTACACTAATGTCTTACTTGGTCTTCGTCATTGTCTTGTGTAATTTGTGTTTATGTCCTGTGTTGGTCTCTACCTATGTGCCTGAGATACTGCTGCAAGCAAGTTTCTCATTGCACCTGTACCTCACTGTACTTGTACACATGGCAATCAACTCGACCTGACATTTTTAGGTTCCTGTTGCATCCGCCTTTACACTGCAGAAATTAATGCCTGGAATTAAACATAAAAGCAGAAAATCCTGGAAACTCTCAGCTGGTGGGGCAGCATCTATGGGGAGAGGAATAGTGCTAATGTTTCAGGTGTATGTGCTTATGTCAGAACTGTTTCAACCTGAAACATTCACTCTGTTTCACACTCTACAGACGCTGCCTGACCTGTTGTGTCTTCCCAGTATTTTGTTTCTATTTCGGATTCCCAGCGTCTTCATTGATTTCATTTTCACTTACTAACTCATGGCATCTATGGAAGGAAACAGACAGTCAACGTTTTGGGTTGACACATTTAATCAGGACTGGTGAAGGATCAGTACAGATGAAGGGTCTCGACCAGAAACATTACTCTCCATTTCCCTCCACAGATTCTGCCTGACCCACTGAGTTCCTTCAGTATGTCATTTTTCGCTCCAGCATCTACAGCCAGTTGTGTGTCCAGTCGTCATCATTTCCCCTTTCTGCCTGTCTGTATAAAATCCGCATTTGTAAAGCCTCCCCTTCACCTGGTTAGGCGTTGAGCCAAACAACGAGCCCATGAGCCAGTCCTCGTTAAATCAGAGTACAGAGGCACAGCTGCATTATCTAAAACTTCAACAAATTTCAATAGACGCACAGTGGAGAGTATCCTGACTGGTTATCTCAGACCCTGGTGTGGAAACACCAGTGCCAAAGAATGGAAAAGTCTACAGAAAGTTGAGGATGCAGCTCATCACAGAAAAAGCCCTGCCCACCTTTGAACACATCCGTAAGAAGAGCTTCCACAAGAAAGCAACGTCCATCATCGAGGACTCTCACCATCCAGGTCATGCCCTCTTTTCACTGCCTCTGTTGAGGAGGAGGTACAGGAACATGAAGTCCCACACCACCAAGTTCAGGAACAACTATTACCCTTCAACCATCAGACTCCTGAACCAGTGTGGATAACTTCACTCACCTCAACACTGAACTGACTCCACAACCTATAGACTCACTTTCAAGGACTCTACAACTCAGTATTATTTATCTACATATATACTATTGTTATTATTATGTGTTCTTTTGTTTAACACAGTTGATCTATTGCACATTGGTTCCTTGTCAATCTTTGTTTAGTTTTTCATTGATTCTATTGTATTTATTCCTTCTACTGTGAGTGCCTGCAAGCAAATGAATCTCAGGGTAGTATATGGTGACATGATACGTACTTTGATAATAAATTCACTTTAAACATTGAACTTGGAACATCTCGACATATTTGACAATCCTAATTGCTGGCCTAATTCCTGGGCCTCCTCCCCACACCTTCTGCAGCGTTTTGCTGTGTGCTCTGAGATATAAAACTGTATTCATACTGTGGAGTTGAAATATACATGCAAGAGTAGGGGATGGATGGAAAGTGTGGACGTGGAACATGTTTTCTTTGGAACAGAGGAAGCCAAAGAGTAACTGAATCAGGGTGAATAATATTAAATGGGTCTTGATAAAATAAAGCAGACCTATAATATGCTACTGTACTGCCTATTGTCTTGTGTCTGCCTGAACAGATGTATCAACATTTTCTATTGTTGATCAGTCTGTTCAGACAGATGTTAAGACAATGGGCATCATGATGGTGTAATGTTTTACAGCTCCACCAATAGCAGTTCAAGTCCTGCCACTGCCTGTAAGGAGTTTCTTTTCCCCGTGCCCTCTGGGTTTCCTCCCGGTGCTCCGAATTCCTCCTACTTATGGGTTAAAAGTTGTGGGCATGCTACGTTGATGCTGGAGGTATGGTGACACTTGTGAAATGCCCCAAGCACACCCTCGGACCGTGTTGGTCTTTGACGCAAACAATGCATTTCACTGCATGTTTGAATGTTTCGAAGTACACGTGAGAAATAAAGTCAATCTTGAATCATTAGGAAAGCAACGCACAATCAGTTGGAGGACCTCAGTGGGTCGAACAGCTTCTGTGGGAGGGGAGAATCTGTTGATGTTTTGGGTCAAGTCCCCCCATCAAGACCCAAACCAAAATCGTGACAATTTCTTTTCCTTCCGCAGATGCTGCCTGACGCACTGAGTTCCACCAGCAGATTGTTTGATTCGGCATCTGCAGTTTCTTGTGTCTTCTCTCAACAATGAGGCAGAGTAGCTGCTGGAAGGCTGAGGGGTGCAATATGGGGAAAAATGCATCTGGACTGTACTGCCTAATAGGGGGATGGGGAGCAAAAACCTCATTGCATTCAGGGAGCACTCAGAGTGCTATAAACTCCAGGCCTTCGAATGTGACCTGGGAACTCCTTCATTTACTGGCACAGACATGATGGGCTCTTGTCTTGTAAATTTTCAACAATTCTCTGACCCTTAACTGAAGACACCCAAATACACGATAAAGTTCAGGTCAGTCTGTTTTCTCAAGATTCAAGGAGGAAAATTTTAGAAGTAATATCCACTTCCCCTCAAATGTTATATTGAATATTTAGTGAAGAACAACTGGGGACAAGAAGAAGAAAGTGCTGGAAATACTCAATAGGCCAGGCAGGATCTGTGTAGAGAGTGTCAGTGTAGACAAGTTTCCGAGCGGAGACTTTTCATCACTTACTGAGTATTTTCATCGTTCTCTGCCTTACACATTCCCCTCACCTATCACTTTCCAGCTTGTACTCCTACCCCTCCCCTCATCATCTTATTCTGGCTTCTCTCCCCCCCCCCCCCTTACTTCCCAGTCCTGTTGAGGGGTCTCAGCCTGAAATGTCAACTCCCTATTCCTCTCCATAGATGCTGCCTGGCCTGCTGAGTTCCTCCAGCATCCTGTGTGTTGCTCTGGATTTCCAGCCTCTGCAGAATCTCTTGTGTTGTCTGTTTTATTTTACTTTATTTTTATTTAGTGATACAGCACGGAGTCGGCCCTTCCGGCCCATTGAGCCAAGCCGTCCCAACAACCCGTGACAAACTCGATTGACCCTAATCGAATCAGGGACAATTTACAATGACCAAGTAATCTATCCAGTACATCTTTGGACTGTGGGAGGAATCCAGAGCACCTGGGGAAAGCCCATGGGAGGAGGGGGGACGTGCATTCTACTCACAGAATTGAACTCTGAACTCTGAACTCTGCAACGTCCTGAGCTGTAATAATCAGTTAAGAATTGCATCTGAATGCGGTGTAACTACCAGTTTGACAAGGAGAAGACCCAAATTTCACAAAAATTACATTTTCTTAAATACTTGCTTGGAACTGACAACCACAAAGCAAATCTTTTGAGTCTCTCTGATTGACTATTGGACAGCAAGAGTTTGACGGGACTTGCATGTCAGCGACTTTTTAAAAAAAAAAATTTACGTTGTTGTCATTTTCATTTAAAAATAGCCTGAGTGAGTCAACAAGTACTTTATCTGAAGGGCTAAGTTAGCATCAGAAGATGTACATGTATAGTCTGGGGAGAGGGTACAGACAATGGTAAAAATCACGCATGTTACTGGCACGGTAATCAGACAACAAGATGGAGTTGAAACTGAGGAAAACGGACATCAGAGGTAGCAGTAGATTCTGTTCAAACCTGTTCTACCATCCAATAAGATCACAGATGGTGTGGTTCTGGCCTCAGCAGCATTTTCATGCTTTGCTCCCCATAACCTTCAGCTCCTTAGTATCTTAGAGTCATACACCATCAATACAGGCTCTTTGGCCCAACTGGTTCATGCCAACCATGGTGCTCATCAAGCTAGCCCCATCGGCCCATGTCTGGTCCATATTTCTCTCGACCTCTCCGTTCCACATACTTATCAGATTCAGATTTACACTCGGTGGCCACTTTATTAGGTACACCTGTACACCTACTCAGTGTGAATATCTAATCAGCCAATCATGCGGCAGCAGCTCAGTGCAGAAAAGCATGCAGATGTGGTCAAGAGGTTCAGATGTTGTACAGACCAAACATCAAAGTGGGGAAGAAATCTGATCCAAGTGATTTTGACCATGGAATGATTGTTGGTGTCAGATAGGGTGGTTTGAGTATCTCAGAAACTGCTGATCTCCTGGGATTTGCACACACAACAGTCTCTAGAGGTTACAGAATGGTGTGAAAAACAAAAAAAAATCCAGTGAACGGCAGTTCTGCGGGTGAAGATGCCTTGTTAATGAGAATGGTCAGAGAAGAATGGCCAGACTGGTTCAAGCTGACAGGAAGGTGACAGTCACTCAACTAACCATGCATTACAACAACACACGTCAGATTTGCTGGTGAACACAGCAGGCCAGGCAGCATCTCTAGGAGGAGGTACAGTTGACGTTTTGGGCTGAGACCCTTTGTCAGGACTAACTGAAGGACGCTTCCTTCAGTTAGTCCTGACAAAGAGTTTTGGCCCAAAACATCGACTGTACCTCTTCCTAGAGATGATGCCTGGCCTGCTGCGTTCACCAGCAAATTTGACGTGTGTTGCTTGAATTTCCAGCATCTGCAGAATTCCTCGTGAAGGCATTACAACAGTGGTGTGCGGAAAAGTATCAGAATGCACAACACATTGAACTTTGATTGGATTGGCTACTGCACCTGAAAACCACAAGCATACACTCAGTGGCCACTTTATTAGGTACAGGAAGTACCTGATACAGTGGCTACTGAGTGTATAGTGAGAGTCATCAAGTTATACAGCATGGAAAAAGGCTCTTTGGCCCAACTAGTCCATGGCAACCATGCTGCCTATCAAGCGAGCTCCATTTGCCCATGTTTGGCCCTCATCCCTCTACACATCTCTCCATGTACCCCTCCTATCCATACATTAATCCAAGTGCCTTTTAAATGTTGACACAAGAGACAGTAGGTGCTGGAATCTAGAGCAACTGTTGCTGGGACCCAGTGGATCGAGCAGCATCTGCTGAGGGGAGAAAGGAGTTGTTGATGTTTGACGTTCAATTCCTATGCCAGGAACTAACCTTGAAATATTGACAATTGTTTTTTCCCCTACCCCACAGATGCTGCTCAACCTGCTGAGTCCCTCCTGCAGATTATTCGTCTTTTAAGTAATGTTACTGTACCTGCCCAACCACTCCTTCCATATACAACCACCTCCTGTGGGAAGAGGTTGCCCCTCAAATCCATTTTAAACCTGTACTTCTCACCTTTAGCCCATGACTTCTAGTTTTTTTCCTGTATTCCTGCAAGAGAGACTGTGTTCATTCACTCTATCTATAGTCCTCATGATTTGACACATTCACTCTATCTATACTCATGATTTGACACATTCACTCTATCTATACTCTTCATGATTTGACACATTCACTCTATATATGCTATGAAATCACCTTTGGTCTCCTACGTTAAACGAAATGGTGGCTTTTTCATAAACCAAACATGTCCTTGTAGACCAAAATCTATCTCATTCCTGAATATGTTTTGTGGTTTCATCTTAACACTACTTTAAGATAATGAATTTCATCGATTAAGCACCTTCTGCTAATTTCCATTTAAAACAGGCAATGGCTTATTCTGTGTCTAATTGTAGATTTCTCTAACGAGAGAGCCATTTCAAAGTTCAAAGCATATTTATTATCAAAGGATGTATTTGACACCACACACTATCCTGAGACTCATTTTCTTGCAGGCATTCACAGTAGGAAAAAATACAATAGAATCAATGAAAAGCTACACGCAAAGACTGACAAATAACCACTGTGCAAAAGAAGACGATCTGTGCAAATAAAAATAAATGGTACTGAGGATGTGAGCTGCGGAATCGTGAAAAGTGAGTCCGTAGGTTGTGGAATCAGTTCAGAGTGGAGATAATTGAAGTTATCCATGCTGATTCAAGAGCCCGATGGTTGTCGGGTAATAACTGTTCCTGAACCTGGTGGTGTGGGCTCTAAGGATCCTGTATGTCCTACCCGATGGCAGCAGTGAGAGGAGAGCATGGACTGGGTGGTGGGGCCCCTTGATAATGGATGCTGCTCTAATGTGGCAACACTCCTTTGAGATGTGCTCAATGGCGGGGGGGCTTTTTCCTGTGATGGACTGGGCTATGTCCATCACTTTCTGTAGGCTCTCGCCTATCAATTTCTCTCAGAATCCTACACTTTTTAATAAGAACCCCTCTCATTTTGAAAATGCCTGGGACTATGGGCCTGAATATAGTTCAGATTTATCCACTTTCTGACCTCACAACCTGCCAGGTGTAAACAACTTCTTAAGTGAATTCCACTTGGCTGTAGTTTCAGTCTTGGAAGGCAAAAGGATTTTAGTTAACAACTGAGTTTTTAATTCTGTGAATGAAATGCCACTTACGGTTGGAAGGATCCCTCATTTGTTCAAACAAATCACAGGTTTGAATTTCAATTTCTTGGATGTTGACATTTTACGAGTAATCCAGAGAACATCGGCAATTAGGTAAGGGTATGACATAGGAGCATAGAGATTGAAATGGACGCATACAAAATTAGGAGTGGTGTAGAGAGGCGCATAAAGGCAAGCTGTTCCCATTGGTAAATGGTTTATGCTCATGGGGGCGATGAGGCAGAGAGTTAATGTTCTTGGCAGAAGATAGGGGCTGGATGTGGTGTGTGGAAAAACTTTTCCTTGTAGAGTTGTGATGATCTGGAACCCACCTCCTCACAGGGGTGCAGGTTACGGAATCAAAAGGGAAGTGGGACTAATAAAATTGTTCTTCTAATACATAGAACTTTACAGCAGAGCACAGGCCCTTCGGCCCATGACGTTCAGGCTCAAGTTCAACTTCAGTATATCACCAAACAAAACAATGGTCCTCCAGAACAAGGTGCACCATACAGTACATAAAACTCACACACATCGCACATAAAGTAACATTATCACAAGTAAATTAATAAGTAACAAGTTCATATGTGATACAAGTTAAAAAATAAACAGTATAATGCCACTGGCTCTTCGTATGTAATGGCAGGGAGTTCAGTAGTCTTACGGCCTAAGAGAGAAAGCTGTTTCCCATCCTAACAGTTCATGTCCTATCACTACTGTAGCTCCTGCCTGATGGTAGGAGGGGGTCAAAGAGATTGTTGGATAGATGGGACAGTGCTAAGGGCCCTGTGCTCCTGAAGAATATCTCTAATATGTGGAAGAGAGCCTTGATAATCCTCACAGCAGTCCTCACAATCCTTTGTAGGGACTAGCAGTCAGATGCCCTGTAATCCCTGTACCAGACAGTGATGGAGCTGGTCAGGACCCTCTCGATGGTGCTCCTGTAAAAATAGTTTAAAATGATGGCCCAGTTTCTTCAGGAAGTAGATATACTGCTGTGCTTTCTTGATCAAAGTAGGGGTTTTGTGGGACCAGGTGAAATCATCTGTTATGTGTACTCCCAGAAACTTGGTGCTCCTAACTCTGTCTATGGAGGAGCAATGTACATGCAGTGAGGAGTTGTCAGTTTGCACCTTCCACAATCATCTTTTTGGTCTGGTCGACATCAAGACTCAAGCTGTTGTGCTGATTTTTTAACCTACTTGAAGATCAATCTAACCCTTCTCTCCCACGTAGCCCTCTATTTTTCATTCATGCGTTTGGCTATCTAAGAGTCTCTTAAGTGCCCATCTGAGAGCCAGCAAAGACTGGATGGACTTTCTGACTTCCTAGCTTGCAATAACAATATTGGCTTCTTGCTGTGTGACTTTTTTCCACCAACACAGTTAGAGTAACGCCAATGTTACAATTTGGGCATTACCCCTTTACAGCTTTCCACACTTACCGGCACACTAATGGAGATTACACTGAGGTCATGCCCTCTGATCTTCCCTGGCTACAGTGACCATCTCCAACCCCTGGCACCATACAGCCAGTCCTTAGTGAGTTGGAATGTCAGCTTCCATCCATCATCTTACTGGAATGTAGGGAAAAGCCAAGAAGCCAAGTGTGCCTTCTTGTGTCCTGATGAAAGCCCTTGGCCCCAAATGTCAACTGCTTATTCCTCTCCATAGATGCTGCCTGATCTGCTGAGTTCTTCCAGCATTGTGTGTGTTACTAAACACTTGCGGGCTTTCCCCATTACATAAGACTTTGGAGCAGAATTAGGCTATTTGGCCCATCGAGTCTGCTCCACCATTTACTATCCCTCTCAAACTCATTCTCCTGCCTTCTGCAACACACCCCTAAATTGTGTTGGTTGTGGATGCAAATGACACATTTCACTGTATGTTGTGATGTCTGTGAGATAAATAAATTTGAAGAAGAAGCCTTTCACTGCTGTGATGTAACAAATGTAAGACTAAACTCACACACAGGGAGCACTAACAAGGGTGAAGGCTGAGTCAGTATATCTTTGTAGTGTGGAATGGAAGGTCACTGCTAAGCAGGGTAACAGTTCACTGGGGTCTTTTACATCCACCTTGAGAGGACAGTGAAAGCTTAGATTAAGGTTCGAGGATTAACTTTATTCACCATAGACATCTATTGTGCACGTATTAGGAATTTGATGTGATGTGTTGGTCAGAGTATGACATTTATAAAGAATGATGTAAATAATAAATTTGGAGGTTAAAGTATGGATATGAAATAAAATGTGCATAAATTGCAGGGTGTGTTTACAATGTAAACAGCATTATAAAAGGTGGTTTAAAGTGTTTACAGTGCAGTGCAGTGATGGGGGGTGGTGGTGTTGGGTGTTAACTAGACTGGTTGATTAGATTAGTTGCAGGGTTGGGGTGTCTCTGGGACTGAGGTGGTGTGGGCATAGTCAGCCAAACCAGAAGTGGAAAACGGAAGCAGGCAAGGGGAAAATTCTCTGGGAAACGTATGTTGGCACAACACTGGTTGTGTTCTCCTGTGCTTGTACCTCTTTAAATTTCCACCCGTGTTTTTACCTTTGCCTTTGAAATGCCTTCATCCTGATGAAGTGTCTCAGCCCGAAACGTCGACTCTTTATTCCTCTCCATAGATGCTGCCTGACTGGCTGAGTTCCTCCAGCGTTTTGCATCTGTTGTTCTGGATTTCTAACATCTACAGAATCTTTTCTGTTTAATATGTCTTATTCCACATTTCTTCTTCCACTTCATCTTGCAACAGAACAAACTGAGACAGCCTCTGATGTGTATTAAAATACTTCTCCCATACCCCACAACAGGACCAGGGCACCGAGCTGGGCCTCTCTACTTCATCACACCTAATGGTATACTCTGCATTCACCACATCCCTGGAACAAACCTCACTTCTAGCAACACCCATTTATCATCAGCCATTGTTGTCTGGTTTGGTTTAGTGCGGCGTCTTCTCACAGCAAATGAAAACTGCAGTGAACCGTCAGATCAGCAGAAAAGGCCACTGGCTACAGTCTACCGTCACTGCAGAACTTGTACGCCCAGGAGAAAGAAGTGGGCAGGAAAAATCATTGTGGCCACTACCAAATCTGTAAACCGCCTTTTCCAAAAACTCCTTTCTAGAACATGTTATAGGAGTATTAAAACAAACGCTTCACGCCATCTTAAAAACTTCTTCCGCCAGGCAGTTAATCTGATCAACCATGTCCAACATGGAAATGCCTGAACTGGAATTTCAGTATCACGTTTATAGTCACTGAATACTCCCTTACTCTACTTCCTTGGAAGATTCGGCATGACATCTAAAACATTGACAAACTTCTGTAGATGTGTGGTAGAGCGTATATTGACTGGTTGCATCAAAGCCTGGTATGGAAACACCAATACCCTTCAATGGAAAATCGAACAAAACAGTGGGTGGCACAGTCCATCACAGGTAAAGCCCTGCCTATTGAGCATATCTACATGGAGTGCTGTCACAGGAAAGCAGCATCTATCAAGGTCTTCAGCACCCAGGGCATACTCTTTTCTTGATGCTGCCATCAGGAACAAGGTAGAGGAGCCTCAGGGCTCACACCACCAGGGTTCAGGAACAGTTATTACCCCTCAACCATCAGGCTCCTGAACCAGAGAGGATAACTTCACTCAACTTAACTCGCCCTGCCACTGAATTGTTGCACACCCTATAGACTCACTTTCAAGGGATTTGTACCTCATTATCTCAATACTTATTGCTTATTTATTTATTATTATATTATTTTTGTTTTGCATTTTCATAATTTGCTGTCTTTTACACATTGGTTGTTCGACCATCATGTTGGGTTCCGTCTTTTATTGATTCTATTCCGTTTCTTGGATTGACTGAGTATGTCTGCAAGGAAACGAATCTCAGGGTTGTATCTGGGTGACATAAATCTACTTCGTTAATAAATTTATTTTAAGCTTTGAACTTTGACATATGTGAAATTTGTCCTGTTTGGTCTCGGCCCAAATCAGCGCATTTTTATTCATCTCCATAGGTGCTGCCTGACCTGCTGAGTTCCCCCAGTATTTTGTTGGTGTTCCTCTGCATTTCCAACATCTGTAGAATCTCTTGTGCCATGCAATTTTTTTTGTCTTGTGGCACTGCAGGTATAAATTACAATAAAATAAATGAACAGCGCAAAGTGGAATCAGGTGATTGCGTCCGCGGGTTCATGGGCCATTCAGAAATCTGACAGTGGAGGGTCAGAAGCAATTCCTAAAATGTTGAGTGCACATCTTCAGGCTCTCGTCCTTGTTCCCAATTCGTAATCAGAAGGGGGGCACTTCATGATGGCCGCTGCCTTCCTGAGGTACCACCTTTTGAAGAAGTCTCCAAAGATGGGGAGACAAGTGCAGTCAGAAACCATTCCTAAAATGTAGGGTGTGATTCTTCAGGTCGCTGTACTTCATTCCGAATGATAGTAATGAGAAGAGGGCGTGCGCCGGATGGTGAGGGCCGTTAATGATGTATGTTGCCTTATGGGCACACCACCTTCTGAAGATGTCTCCAATGGTGGGGAGGCTTGTGCCTTGTGATGGATTTAGAGGGCTTTCATTTTTTTTAAGCAACTCAGGGTTGGGATCCTTTTTACATATTGAACAAGTGAGGAAAGCTTTCTGAAAGGTTGCTTTCAATCCTACCTCTTCCTGAAGAGACACAGGGGAAGGGGACAGAAGATGTTTCAGCAGTCCTCTCATCCCGTGTGACTACCCTGACTAGAACTGGGTAAAATCTGGATAATATTAAAAACAAAATCCATTCCTACATGCATCAGTTTTTCTTAACAAAGGGCAGACGGCACAGTCTCTGAAATAAAACAGGCGACACCTCGTGCTTTCCAAAGCAGAAAGGGTCCTTTCATTGTTGAGGTTTACTTATTTATTTTTTCCCGTTGGGGAGGAATAGAATGGAATAAAACATGCACAATGAGTCAGAGGTTTCTATAGTTTAACAATGAAGCTTTGAGTTGTGCATTGCTCTGAGCTGTTGCCCAATACCAGACACCGATAGATTCTATTATCATCCATCTCTTCGTACACCAGAGCTCAAACAATCCCCATTAGTCACAGCCAGCTAATAAAAGGCCGACTTTTTAGGAGATGCTTATATCTTGAATTTTTGCATGCAAATATACAAGATGAAATCCAATCAAAATATTCCCCCGTATCTATCCTGTACCTCGTTATTCATTTCTATCTGCGCTATTGATTTTGTAATTTATAGTAATTTTATACCTTTGCACTGTACTGCTGCCACAAAATAAGAGATTTCACTGTCACATAAAAGTATTAAATTCTGTAATATTTTAATTGGGTATATAAACTGATATTAAATATATATATATATACTGTATGACTGCACTCAACAGCTACTCGTACATTGTGTTTTATAGGACTGCTGCTTTGATATTTATATTTTTTGTGCTTTTTTTAATACTGCATTGGATGTGGAGTAACAATTATTTCATCCTCCTTTACACTCCATGCCGAAGAATGATAATAAACAATCTTGAATTTTGAAATTCACTCGGTTGTTAAAGACTCCATTTTCTTTTATTCAGAGGGAGGTATCTGTAACAATTCGACAAATACTCTCGCCCCCGATCAAATTATCAATGAAACATTTGTGCCTTGCCTACTGGTTGATTTTACCAGATGTTTGCAAACATATGCCTCAGAAATTCTGCCACCATTTTGAGCAGCCGAATAGCAGTCAATGATGTTGTAAGTGCCTGTTTCTGAGCGAGCTGGCTGTTCATTCGTTCTCTGTCGTGATTAATTTGAATTCTTTCCCCCTCCCCCATTAATAGGATCCATTTGGAGAAAGGAGACAGCTTAATTGCCATGTGGATATTTCTCATTAACAGACTCAGGGTGGAGGCTTTTCTCCCAAGAAAGCTAGGTTACGATTTTAAAAAATTCAATCCCTTTACTCCTCCTGAGTGGAAAGACTACAACGAGGCTAGATCCCAAGAATCAGGAGAGTGAGGCTTGAATTTTTGTTTTAATTGGCAACCTTTCCCTCACCACCTATCACCTCTCCCCATGTCCAAAGGCCTACTTTCAGAGGGATTTCCTTCAGTGATAAAATATGATGGTGGAAATAAATCCCAGCCTTGTACAATTTACAATTTTTATGCATCTTTCTTTGAGAATGCCACACAGGGCTCTCACAATGCATGTAAACGCTGCTAACCAATCTCATTCGAGTGTCGGATGTGGTGCTTTGGAGGGAGACAGGAAGTTGATGCATCCCTAAAAATAATTCAGTTTTGATAGGGACTATTAAAAGCAAACTTGAAATGAAGCAAAAATTAAAACAAATCCAAAAATTGAACACGAATAGACAGAGCATATGGCCAGTGGCTGGGAATGAAAAGGTGACCAGCAATATATTTAATATAGATAAAATCCATTCCCAAAATACTGCACCAACGGATGTTGTTATGACTAAGCTAACTGAAGTATCAAACACCTTCACTAGAATCCTGCTCCAAACTGCACTCAATGGTGAGTTTATTTGTACTGGAGTGGAACCCCGTGTGGTCGGCTGCATTTCAAGGTTAGACGTGCGTTCGGAGATGTTCTTCTGCACACTACCGTTGTAACACGTGGTCATCTCAGTTACTGTCACCTTCCTGTCAACCTGAACCATTTTCATCTGACCTCTCTCACTAACAAGGCATCTTCACCCACAGAACTGAATTTCTTTGTTTCTCGCACCGTTCTCTGTAAACTCTAGAAATTGCTATGGATGAACATCCCAGAAGAGCAGCAGTTTTCTGAAATACTTAAACCACTCCGTCTAGCACCAGCAATCATTCCACGGTCAAAGTCACTTAGATTACATTTCTTTCCCATTCTCGGTGTTTGGCCTGAACAATATCAGTACCTCTTGACCACGTCTGCATGTTTTTATGCATTGAGTCACTGCTGCATAATTGTCTGATTAGATATTTGCATTAACGAGCAGGTGCACAGGTGGCCACTGAGTGTATTTCGAAGGCTCGTCTGTGGGATAACACAGCTCATGTACTGATGGTATGGAACACTATGATAATGATCACAGCCTATTGTGACTGTAATGGAAGATTAGTAATTACAGATTATATTACACTGGTTTAAAATTCATAAGGAAGTGATTATTAATATACATTACAGTGTCTTGGAAAGTATATTCTCACTATCCCCCTTGGCAAAGGCTGCACAGGGAGTGAATCTCTCTACTGATCCCACAAAGATAGATGCAGATGTTTTCAGTGTTTTAGAATGGCCAGAATAAGCAGCTGGCTGCCAACAACTTGCATTCATGAGGGAGTTAAAATTTTCCAAACCAATTTCCTACTGATATAATGGAGAATCAATGTGTTGAAACACCAAGGTGTTAGGGAAGGAGAATGGTATGTTGCAGAGGGAGGTTGAGGGGTGAGAAGTATATAGGGAAGTGGGGGTGGGGGGGAGGGTGGAATTTCCAGAGATTCCGGGTCTTGCAAGCAGTTTTTGGCCCCATATTTAAGAAAGGATGTGCTGGCATTGGAGAGGGTGTAAGGGAGCTTTATGAGAATGATACCAGGAATGAAAGAGTTAATGTATGAGGAACGTTTGATGGCTGTGGGCATGTACTCATTGGAATTTAGAAGAATGAGACGGGATCTCATTAAAACCCATTGAATATTGAAAGGCCTAGATAGAGTGGATGTGGAGAGGATGTTTCCAATAATAAAGGAGTCTAGGACAGAGGGCGTAGCCTCAGAATAGACGGGGACCCCATTAGAACAGAAATGAGGAGGAGTTTCTTTAGGCAGAGGGTGGTGAATTTGTGAAATTCATTGCCAGAGAGTTATTGGGTATATTTAAAGCAGAGGTTCTTGATTAGTAAGGGTGTCAAAAATTTCAGGGAGAAGGCAGGAGAATGGGGTTGACAGGGATAATAAATTGGCCATGATGGAATGGCAGAGCAGACTCAATGGGCCAAAAGGCCTAATTCTACTCATATGTATTATGGTCAATTCACTGATGATGGTGTGATTACTTCCAAGCACGATCCAGGTCAAAATCAGCAGGGCTGAGAGAACCCAAGAGGGTGCAGGGCTGGAGGAGGGTTGGGAGCTGGGAAAAGAAGGATAGTTTGTGGTGAGATTCAAGGATTTTAAGACAGGGGTTGGGATTGAGTGGTGGTGGCCAAGGAGAAGTTGCTGTCTCCCTGCCGTTGCTGTGTCTCGGAAGACGGAGTGAGCCGGTTAGTCAGAAGTGTGTCATACCAGGAGGCTCTTGAGGAGCCCAAGTACAAACCCAAGAAAATGAGGAAGATGCCTTGCTAAATTTGACAAACAATAACTTTCCCTTTCAAAAGGAACATCTTAACAAGGACTCCGCTTTGTGAGCAGAATACGCCCCTTCTTCCACTATTCCAATTAGCCACAATGGCAGAGAGCGTCTGAGGGGTGGGGCTTCAGTTAATTAAAGAAACTGGTCCCATTTAAAAAGATATCCCCACCATTAAGTGTGCCTTTTAGCAGATTATGTGCTGTGCACATTACTAAATCATCCTCGAGATGTATAAATCTTGAATGATTTAATTTGAATAAATGTTAAATAGATAAGGAATCAATTTGGATTTGTTATACGTTTTCTCTCTCATCTCTTTTGGCCTATTTCCTGCCTCTTTGTCTGCTAATGCAGCCAAGCCTGCTAATAGCTGATTATTTATTCCATGAGTCTTTAGAAGAGGTAATTGTCACAAGTAAGCATTAGGCAAATAGCCACAAGAAACCCTCTTTAAATAAATGCCTACAGTAAAGCAGGTGCAGTTATTGCTGTGTGTGTGTATGTGATATGGATTAAAATCTGCTGTAGTCTCTCACTCTCTGTCTCTTTATCTGTATGTTTCTGTCTCTATTTATCTCTCTCTGTCCCCATCTCTCTCTCATTCCCCCTTTCTCTCTTCTCTCTCTCTGTCTCTGTGTCTTTCTCTCTCTGACTCTTTCACTCTATTGCTCTCTGCCTCTCCTGCTTTCTCTCTCCCTGTCTGTCTCTGTCTCTCTCCCCTTCTCTCTGGGTCTGAGTCCACAGAAACAAGGTTGCTACTTTTTGTTTCTGTAGAGTGAGAACATCAGAGGGCCTCCAAGAACACCCACCTCGATTACACAAAACATTCACCGTCGCCTTTGTTACGACTGCACTCCGGGTATTTTGCAGTGATGAGGGGCTCCTACGGACCAAAGAGTACCCTTGTGGTGTTTATCACTGACACCAGTGAGGTTTCATAAATTTGCTCTTCACTGCGGCCTTTACCCACAGAGACAGAAGAACAAAGGACATTCTGGGTGTGGGAGTGGGTATGGGCTGGGTGATGGAGTACGCAATCACAGGAGGTTTTCACACAGGTACCAGCAAGAAGCTAAAGCTTAATTTTAAACAAAATGCATTACTTCTGCTTATTTCAATCCTATTCTTTACCAAAGTATTATTTTTTTTCAGAAGAAAAACATATTTACACTTCACAATTCATCAAAATGGACTTCTTAATTTTATTTGACTAAATCCCTTCCTTAATTAAAAATAAAGACAAAATAGCCACACATAAGTGAAGAGCTCAACACCAATAGCCCTGAAGATTGAACCACCCCTCCACACCTCCACCCCTCCATCCTCCACAAACCTCCTTACTCACTGGCTGTAGGTGTGTAACCTCGAGAGCTTTTTCAGAAGACTCTTATTAGCAGCTCGAATGATATTATTTCCTGGTTAATCTGATATTGAGGACATTAATTGTTGGGATATTTTGCTTTCAAGATAATGAGGAAAAGAAATAAACTGAGCATCTCCCTTTGTGCAGGGAACGTGTGTAAACTCACTGGAAATGTACTGGGGGAGAAACAGCCAGCCAGAGAGATTATTCAGGACTGGCTTTCCTAAATACTTCACTAAGTACGAATCATTTTGCTTTTGGATAATAGGGACTGTGGCCCAGCTGCTGTGGGAGGGAGGGGCAACTGGTTTGTTCCCCCTGTTATTTTACACTCGGTGGCATAGCGCCATTTGGAGGCTACTTGCCCAGGTTGGGGCTGGTGTCCCACCTCACCATGGATCCAGATTACGTGGAGGGGCAAGTCCGGTGCGGTTGGGGCTGGTGTCCACTTCGTCGTAGGTTCGGATTAAGTGGAGGGGCAGCCTGGTGCGGTTGATTCGCTGACTGGTAGCCCTTGTCCAGTCATCCATGAATTTAGTGGCAATTCTAACAGCTGCCCTCCAGCCCTGGAGCCCTGCCACGGTGGTTCTGACATGGATGTGGCCCCATTCTTGGCCTAATCCTTGCTCCACATAAGTCAGCGAGGAGTGAGAACTATCTGTTTTGTGGGGGGGGGTGTTTCTGGGGCAATTAGAGTGTTGACCCATTGACGGCTTGGATTTGTCTCTGAGGTACGGCCGGATTAATCCGGAGCCTTCCGGAGGCGGGCAGAGGTCTTAGCCCTCCATTCCCCGGGTTCTGCTGTTCGGTCTTTCGCCACGGCCAGTGCTGGAAAGGCAAGCGTACATTGCTTCCGTGAAATGCTGTGCACGTATCCGCCTCAGCTCCTTCCTGACAACCCGACAAACCCTGCAACGGTCTGAACTGCTTATGTTGGATTCCAGCAATTCCTCAGCAATGCTCACGTTTCCTCGGAGGAAGGAGGAGGGGCTGGGGTGCGGGTGCGCGCGGTGTAGAACTGGCGTGAGCGATGCACGGGTGGGGAGGACTGGCGTTGGAGAGAAAAAGGAGGAACATGTCGGCAAACAAATTACGGCCTTTGTTATGCAATGAGCCGGGTACCGGAGGCAGGGAGCAAATCAACCTGATATCTGAGAGGCACTAAACACGTTGTCCATTTCAAAAGGATTTACAGGAAACCATGACTGGATTACAACACTGGAACTGCCACCTCCGCGGAGAAACTGCTCCTTTTGTCCATTTTAAACCCGCTGTTCCCCCGACAAGATGCAGCCAGCCCCAGCTGACCTGGAATGCTAAATCAGATGCTTTTGCCATCCTCTGTCCTCAGAGGGTTGGTGGGTGTGGGGGGGGGGGCGGTAAGGAAGCAGGTTGCATTCGATGGAAATTGACTGGGTTATTACACGTGTTCGACATTCCTCCTTCTCGTGTTGCTAAATAGAATGATGATAAATAAGCAGTACGAGGTGGTGGGTGTTCCAGGCGGGAGGAATCCCCTGATTCCCCCCTCAGTCAATATTGGTCCCTTGCTCAGCAAGGCACAAATTCAGTAGAAAGGAAACTGCTTTATCCTGGCTCTGTGCCGAATCACAAATGTAGCTTTTAATTCCATTACCCTTATGGCAAAGAAATCCATTTTCCTTCAAATAAAAATTCTCTCCTGCTTTTGTCTTCCCTGGAATTGTGCGGTGAGATTGCACACGCCACATTTGCAAGCGTGGCGATGCCCCTGTCTGCCTTTATTCACCCCCCCCAACCCCCTTCTGCCGGTCCCGTAGGATGGTTTCACGGGCACTTGGCTACGAGTGCCGTGCCCTGGTGGGTGGTGACGAGCTCAGTGAAGGTAGCTGTCTCAGCCTGCCTCCCTGTTCCAAAACTTGCACCGAGATACAGCGAGCAGCAAGGAGAGCCATCTCCGCCGCAAAGCTTCAGCTGACCGGCCGTGCTGAAGACTCAGTTAGGCTTGACCAAGCACCTTGGGGTGGATGAATTTGAGGAGGACAGAGTGTGGGGGGGGGGGTGCAGCAGGGTCTCCACAGTCTCCCTGCCTTCTGTCTGTCCCATGTCGCTGGAGAGTAAAGACCCACCCCAGCTCTCTCAGAGAGAGAAAGAGAGCGAAGGAGAGGAGCCATTTTACATAAGAAACATGCACAAAAGCCTGCTTAACACAAGTCTTAGCAACAGTGCTACTAGAACAAAAGGCGACATAAAAGAGGAGGGAGAATAATGGAGTGGTCAAAGCCGCAAGGAACGAGAATAAAAAAAGACCACAAATACCTACAGTGACCATTCTTAATGTGCAGAGAGGCGATGTCTTAAGTCCGATGCAGCTGTGTGTCTCGTTGCAAATAAAATATCGACACAGTTGTCAAATTCTTATTTTCTCTTCTGCCTTCGAGGGTTGGTTTCGATGCACATAAAGTATTGCACACAGGCGCGCGTGCACACGACACACACGCGTGCATACACACTAACGCAAACACACACACACAGACAGAGGTACTCGCGCATGCACCCACACACATAAACACACACACACACATACACACACACACACACACACACACACACACACACACGCACACACACGCACACACACACACACACACACACACACACACACACACCCTCCTACTCTCACACTTTCACGCACACACGCACGCACGTAGTTTCTCAAAATAAAAAAAAGGATTAGTCAGGGATACTGATGGTCTTTGCACACAGTCCCTGTGATACACTTGTTTCCTTGACTTTATGCAGGATGGTTTTTGCAGAGTGCTGAGCACTCTTTATGTGCCCATCTGTTAGGGGAAGTGAAGCGTCTGATTGGTTGCAGCCTCACGGAGGAAACAGTGACGACACTTGCCTGTAGCATTCACTATCCCTCCCTCTTTCCTTCCCTCGCTGCCTCTGATTTATGGAGTAGGCAGACGCTGCCTTACACCTGCGGTGTGTGATAGCTTTCAGCATTTCTTTTTTGTTCCTGCGCTTCGATGTACAAGAGTGAAAGGGAGCCTCTAGAGCCAGCAAGCAAGCCTTGAGGGAAGTGGGGTGCCACAGATATTCTAGAGGGAGCCCACACAGGAAGGTTTACTCCCTTAACTAGGAAAGAATATGCTGACATTGGAGGGAGTCCAGAGGAGGTGAACATGTATGATGCTGGGAATGAATGGGTTAAAGAATGAAGGGTTAGATGGCTCTGGGCCTGTAGCCGCTGGAGCTTAGAAGAAAGGGGGGCAGATTTAATTGAAACACATCGAATATTGAAAGGCCTAAAAGGCCTAGAAAGAGTGAACGTGGAGAGAATGTTTGCTACCGTGGAGGAGGCTCGTACCAGACAACGCAGCCTCAGAATACAAGATAGAGATGAAGAGGAATTTCTTTAGCCAGATGGTGGTGAATCTGTGGAATTCATTGCCACAGATGGCTCCAGAGGCCAAGTCACTGGCTATATTTAAAGCTGAGGCTGACAGGTTGTTGACTCGTCAGGACGTCAAAGGTTACGGTAGAGAAGGCGGGAGGATGAGGTTGGGATGGATAATAGAGCAGCCCTAATGGGATTGTGGAGCAGACTCGATGGGCCGAATTGTCTAATTCTGCTCCTGTGGCTTACGGTCTTTCCCAGCAGTGCAGATGTGGTGATATGGATCAATAATTAGAGGGGAGAGGGCAAGGAGGCAGCGAAGCAGCACCCAGTTAGGAGGAGTGCAACTCACTCAAATGCTGCAGGAACCCAGCGGGTCAGGCAGCATCTATGGAGAGGAATAAAGGGTGACCTTTCAGGCCTTGGCCCTTCATTGAGACTGCAAAGGAGAGGGGCAGCAGCCAGAATAAGGTGCTGGAGGAGGGAAAGGGGCACAAGCTGTCTGCTGTTAGGTGAGACCAAGTGCGTGGGAGTGAGGTAAGAGGCTAGGAAGGGATTGGTGGAAGAGGTGAATGACTGAAGACGGAATCTGATAGGAGAGGACAGTGGACGGTGGGAGAAAGGGAAAGAGAAAGGAGCACCAGAGGGAGATGCTGGACAGTCCTGTTGACGGGTCTCAGCCCGACATGTTCCCCTCTGTGAATGCTGCCTGACTGGCTGAGTTCCTCCAGCATTTCGTATGTGGTGTTCAAGGTTTACAGCATCTGGAGAGTCTCTTGTGTTTAGGAGGGGAGCACTTGCAAGGACTTAGGATGTGTAGATTTGGTAAGTTTGACATACCATCTGGACTCCAGGAAAGGCTAAGTGTTAAGAAGCACAAAGAGAACAGTCTAGTTTTTGGGAGGTTTGATGCAGGAACCATCCAGTGTTCATTTTTTATCAGCTGTCAACTCATGCATCGCAGGCCACTTCATTGGGTAATTACTGTGACACAATGATTAATTTATTGAACTCATCACCAGGAGCTCTGGACAGCTGATCCAGAGGCATGAATTCAAATCCCAGCTGGAGAATTTAAATTCAAGAAACTACCTGAATCTGGAATTCGATAGTGGCCATGTCATAACTAGGTTGTCATAACTTAATGGTTTAAAGTCACATAGAGTAAGCAGGAGCAAGTCGAGGGCTCCGCCTGAGCTGATTGATCGCCCCTATTTGGGGGTTATGTTTGTGCCCAGGTGTTCTTGGAAAAGGAGCACATGGTATCTATGGGGACGGTGGCTTCAAATGGGTTGTGGATAGTAATAATCAGATTTTAATTTGCAACTGCCAATAGTTTATGAAACCCTGATTTATTATATGGTGCTTTGATGGTGAATAATTGTTTTTTTGTTAAAGAAAAGAGCTACACAGAATCCTACAACATGGAAAAAGTCCATTCGGCCCAACTTATCGATACCAACCCATAGGTAACATTTCATTTTCATCCCATTGCCCAGCGCTTGGCTTATCACCCTCGATACCAAAGTGATTCACCAGAATTATTAATGCCCTTGAGGGAGAAATTACCTTAGTCAGAGGGTTATAAATCTGTGGAATTTGTTGCCACGAGTGGCTGTGGTGGCCAAGTCATTGAGTGCATTTAAAGCAGAGATAGATAGGTTGTTGATTAGCCAGGGCAACAAAGGGTATGGGGAGAAGAGAGGGCTGTGGGGATGACTGGAAGAATTGGATCAGCCATGATTGAATGGCGGAGCAGACTCGATGGGCCGAATGGCCTCATTCTGCTCCTATATATTATGGTCTTATGGAAGGGAATCTGTCGCCATTACCTGGTCTGGTCTTTAGGTACAGGGAGAAGGCAGGAAATTGAGATGGAAAATAAATCAGCTATGATGGTATGGCCTAATTCTGCTCCTATGTCTTATGGTCTTATATGTGACTCTAGACTCAACAATCAATCCATCCTGTCAAGTAGACTGTAATTCTCTAAGGTTACATTACCAACCTTCCATTATAGTCCAGGATTTAAAAACTAAAAGGCTGCAGATGTATGAAAATATGAAATAAAGTCAGAAAATGGTGGAAGTACTCTGCAGGTCATTCGGCACCCATGGAGAGAGAACCACAGAACTGAAATATTAACCGTTTTTTCGTTTGTCTGCAGATTTGCTGAGTTTAGAAGCTTGAGATAGTTTTTCATAGAATAGAACATAGTGCAACATGGAAAAAGGCTATTTGGCCCAAAAAGCCATGCTGAACTAGCTAAAAAGGATATCAAAAACACTCAAACACTAATTCCGTCTGGGTAGCCTCCAACCTGATGGCATGAACATCGACTTCTCTAACTTCCGCTAAGGCCCCACCTCCCCCTCGTACCCTATCTGTTACTCATTTTTATGCACACATTCTTTCTCTCACTCTCCTTTTTCTCCCTCTGTCCCTCTGAATATACCTCTTGCCCATCCTCTGGGTCACCCCCCCCCCACTTGTCTTTCTTCCCGGACCTCCTGTCCCGTGATCCTCTCATATCCCTTCTGCCAATCACCTGTCCAGCTCTTGGCTCCATCCCTCCCCCTCCTGTCTTCTCCTATCATTTTGGATCTCCCCCTCCCCCTCCAACTTTCAAATCCCTTACTCACTCTTCCTTCAGTTAGTCCTGACGAAGGGTCTCGGCCTGAAATGTCGACTGTACCTCTTCCTAGAGATGCTGCCTGGCCTGCTGCGTTCACCAGCAACTTTGATGTGTGTTGCTTGAATTTCCAGCATCTGCAGAATTCCTGTTGTTTGCGTTTAAACACTAATTCCTCCTACCTACACCATGTCTATATCCCTCCATCTTCCTTACATCCATGTGCCTATCCAAATGTCTCTTAAAAGTCTCCAATGTATTTGTCTCTACCATCATAGCATTCCAGGTATCCACAACTCTGAGTAAAAAAATTACCCCTCACGTCCCCTTTGAGCCTAGTCCCTCTCACCTTCAAAGCATGCCCTGTGGTATTAGACATTTCAACTCTGGGAAACGGATACTCTGTCCACTTTATCTGTGCCTCTCATAATCTTGTAACCGTCTATCAGATCTCACCTCAGCCTTCGACTCTCCAGAGAAAACAACCCAAGTTTATTCAGCCTCTTGTGATAGCACATGATCTCTTAAAGCAGGCAGCATCCTGGTTAACCCCTTCCACATCCTTTCCAAAGTCTCAACATCCTTCCTATAGCGAGGCGACCAGAACTGTACGCAATATTCCAGATATGGCCTAATCAGAGTTTTATAAATTGCAACATAAGCTTTTGACTTTTGAACTCAATGCCTCACTAATAAAAGCAAGCATTCCATACGCCTTCTTAACCACGCTATCGACCTGTGTAGCCACTTTCAAGGAGCTATGAGCTTGCATTATGAGATCTCTCTGCTCATCAACACTGTTAAGGACCTTACCCTTAACAGTGTACTGTCTCTTTGCATTTGGCCTACCAAGGGACAACACCTCACATTTATCTGGGTTAAACTCTTAGACATTTCTGGAACTGATCTATATCTTGCTGTATTCTTTGCCAACCTTCTGCACTATCCACAACTCCACCAATCTTGGTATCATCTGCAAATTTACTAACCCATCCATCTATATTTTCATCCAGGTCATTTATATACATCACAAACAGCAGAGGTCCCAGCACAGATCCCTGTGGAACTCCAGTAATTACCGATCTCCAGCTCAAATAAGTTTCTTCCGCCACTGTCCCGTCTTCCACGAGCAAGCCAGTTCTGAATCCAAACAGCCAATTTGCCATGGACCGCGTGCGGCTCAGTCTTCTCGGTTAGCCTCCCAGGAGGGACTTTGTCAAACGCCTTTCTAAAATTCATGGAGACAACATCCACTGCCCTACTCTCATCAATCTCTCTCATCACCTTGTCAAAAAAGTCAATCAGGTTGGTAAGGCCATGCACAAAGCCACGCTGACTCTCCCGAATTAGGAAAATACTTATATATCTTATAAGACCATAAGATATAGGAGCAGAAGTATGCCATTCAGCCCATCGAGTCTGCTCTGCCATTCAATCATGGGCTGATCCAATTCTTCCAGTCATCACCACTCCCTCTTTGATGCCCTGGCTAATCGAGAACCTATCTCTCTGCCTTAAATGCACCCAATGACTTGGCCTCCACAGCTTGCTTTTGGCAACAAATTCCACACATTTACCACCCTCTGACTAAAGTAATTCCTCTGCATCACTGTTCTAAATGGATGTCCTTCAATCCTGAAGTTGTGCACTGTTGTCCTAGACTCCCCTACCATGGGAAATAACTTTGCCATATCTAATCTGTTCAGGCCTTTTAAGATTCAGAATTTTTCTATGAGATCCCCCCTCATTCTCCTGAACTCCAGGGAATATAGCCCAAGAGTTGCCAGATGTTCCTCATATGGTAACCCTTTCATTCCTGGAATCATTCTTGTGAATCTTCTCTCCAATGTCAGTATATCCTTTCTAAATTAAGGAGCCCAAAACTGCACACAATACTCCATGCGGTCTCACGAGTGCCTTATAGAGCCTCAACATCATATCCCTGCTCTTATATTCTATACATCTAGAAATGAATGCAAACATTACATTCGCCTTCTTCAACACCAACTTAACCTGGAGATTAACCTTTAGGGTATCTTGCACAAGGACTTCCAAGTCCCTTTGCATCTCTGTATTTTGAATTCTCTTCCCATCTAGATAATAGTCTGCCCGTTTATTTCTTCCACCAAAGTGCAAGGAATGCCCCACACAGACTTCCAATCTGTGCCTTGTAAGGCATGAAAATGTCTGACGCAGGCCTCTCGTGGTCTGAGTCGACGTTCCCTCCCCAAAGTGCATGACCATACATTTTCTAACATTGTATTTCATTTCCCACTTGTTTGCCCATTCCCCTAAACTATCTAAGTCTTTTTGCAAGCTCTCTATTCCCTCAACACTAACTGCTCCTCCACCTATCTTTGTATCATCGGCAAATTTTGTCACAAATCCATTAATCCCACAGTCCAAATCATTGATATACATTGTAAAAAGCAGCAGTCCCAACACTGACCCCTGTGGAACTCCACTGGTAACCGGCAGCCAGCCAGAATAGGATCCCTTTATTCCCATTCTCTGTTTTCTGCCGATCAGCCAATGCTCCAGTCATACTAGTATCTTCCCTGTAATTCCAAGGGCTCTTATCTTGCTCAGCAGCCTCATGTGACACCTTGTCAAAGGCCTTCTGAAAATCCAAGTACACCACATCTACTGCATCTGATTTGTCCACCCTGTCTGTAATTTCCCCCAAAAATTGCAGTAGGTTAGTCAGGCAGACTTTCCTTTCAGGAAACTATGCTGGCTTTGGCCTATCTTGTCATGTGCCTCCAGGTACTCCATAACCTCATCCCTAACAATAGATTCCAGCAACTTCCCAACCACTGATGTCAGGCTAACAGGTCTATAGTTTCCTTTCTGCTGCCTCCCACCCTTCTTAAATAGCACAGTAACACCTGCAATTTTCCAGTCATCCGGTACAACGCCAGAATCTATCGATTCTTGAAAGATCATTGTTAATGCTTCCGCAATCTCTCCAGCTACTTCCTTCAGAACCTGAGGGTGCATTCCATCAGGTCCAGGAGAATTATCCACCCTCAGACCATTAAGCTTCCTGAGCATCTTCTCAGTTGTAATTTTCACTCCACATACTTCACTTCCCTGACACTCTTGAATATCCAGTATACTGTAGATGTCTTCCACTCTGAAAACTGATGCAAAATATACTTTATACTTTATTGTCGCCAAACAATTGGTACTAGAACGTACAATCATCATAGCGATATTTGATTCTGCGCTTCCCACTCCCTTGATTACAAATATTAAATATTAAAACTAGTAGAAATTAGTAAATATTAAAAATTTAAATTACAAATCATAAATGGAAAACAGAAAAATGAAAAGTAAGGTAGTGCAAAAAAAATGAGAGGCAGGTCCGGATATTTGGAGGGTACGGCCCAGATCCGGGTCAGGATCCGATCAGCAGTCTTATCACAGTTGGAAAGAAGCTGTTCCCAAATCTGGCCGTACGAGTCTTCAAGCTCCTGAGCCTTCTCCCAGAGGGAAGAGGGACGAAAAGTGTGTTGGCTGGGTGGGTCGTGTCCTTGATTATCCTGACAGCACTGCTCCGACAACGTGCGGTGTAAAGTGAGTCCCCAGACGGAAGATTGGTTTCTGTGATGTGCTGCAATCAGTTCCTCTGCCATCTCTGCATCTCTCATTACAATATCTCCAGCGTCATTTTCTATTGGTCCTATATCTACCCTCTTTTACCTTTTATATACTTAAAAAAGCTTTAGTATCTTCTTTAACATTAGTCACCAGCTTCCTTTCATTTTAATCTTTTCCTTCCTAATGACCTTCTTAGATTCCTTCTGCAAGTTTTTAATAGCTTCACAATCCTGTATTTTCCCACAAGCTTTGGTTTTGTTGTATGCACTACTCTTTTGCTTTTACTCCGGCTCTGACTTCACTTCTCAGCCACATTAGTGTCCTTCTTCCATTCAAAAATTTCTTCTTATTTGGAATATATCTATCTTGCACTTCTCTCCTTTTTCGCAGAAACTCCAGCCATTGCTGCTCTGCTGTTCTTCCTGCAACTGTCCCTTTCCAGTCAACCTTGGCCAGTTCCTCTCTCATGCCATTGTAATTTCCTTTATTCAACTGAAATACCAACACATTGGAATTTAGTTTCTCCTTCTCTAATTTCAAAGTGAACTCGATCATATTGTGGTCACTGTTCCCTTAGGGTTCCTTAAACTTAAGCTCTCTTATCAGCTCAGGATCATTGCACAACACCTAATCCAGCACATCTGATCCCCTAGTGGGCTCAACAACAAGCTGTTCTAAAAAGCCATCTCTTAGACTCTTGAGGTCCAGTACTGGCCTGGTTTTCCCAAACCACTTTCATGTTAAAATCCCCAATGATTATCATGACATTGCCCTTCTGACAGGCCTTTTCTTTCTCCTGCTGTAATTTGTAATCCATATACCGGCTGCTGTTTGGAGGCCTGTGTACAACTGCCATTAGGGTCCTTTTACCCTTGTCATTTCTTAACTCAACCCATAGAGACTCTACACCTTCCAATCCTATGTCATCCCTTTCCAATATTATTTCTTATACACTAAGAGTTTTCCCCAAGAATTATCCTTAAGATAATTCTATCCCTGTGGTAATCCATATATATGTTTTTAACTGGGTTAACTGTCAGGACATGCCCCTCTGCTGACTGCCCCTGTGGCTCCTCCCACAGAAGCCTGTATAAAGGTGATTCGCCTTGCCCCTCCCCCTCAGTCCAGGAGCAGACACTCAACCTGGAGGTCGTATTGTACAGCGAATAAAAGCTTTTCAGTATTTTACCAACCTCAGTCGTTTGGAGTTATTGAGGATGCTTCAATCCCTATCCCTGAAAATTTTCTCCAGCAATTCCCCTACAACTGACGTGAGTCTCACCGGTCTATAGTTCCCAGGATTTTCCCTTGTTCCCTTCTTAAAAAGAGGAACAACATTAACCACCCGCCAGTCCTCCGGGACCTCAACTGTGGCTAGAGAGGACACAAAGGTACAGGTTAAGGCCCCAACAATCTCGTCTCATACGTCCTTCAATAACCTGGGGTAAATCCCATCAGACCTGGGATTTACCACCTTAATACCGCCCCTCCCACCCCCCAAATCCAATGAGGCTTGACAGAGAGGATGTTCACCGTAGCAGGGTGTCTAGGGCAAAGGTGACAGTCTCTGAGTATAGGGTGATTCGTTTAAGGTCAACATTGGGAGAAACTACCATCTGCCAGAGAAAGTAATAAGTAGTTGAGGCAGGTACAATACTAATATTTAAGAGACACTTGGACAGGTACAGTACATAGATAGGAAATGCTCAAAGGAATGTGGACCTAACAAAGGAAAACGGGCAACACACATCAAAGTTGCTGGTGAACGCAGGGCTCAGTCGAAGGGTCTCGGCCTGAAACGTCGACTGTACCTCTTCCTAGAGATGCTGCCTGGCCTGCTGCGTTCACCAGCAACTTTGATGTGTGTTGCTTGAATTTCCAGCATCTGCAGAATTCCTGTCGTTTTCGTTTTAAAGGAAAACGGGACTAGCTTAGGTAATAGTCCTGTAATGGACCTCCCTGTGTTTTTTTCCAGCAACCCAGTGGAATTTATAATGTGGATTATTTTTGGAGGTGATATGAGGGAAGTGACACCTTCTTCACCTGCAGACCAGTAAGAACCAGGAACATTGCATGAGAGGTTGGTTGAAGTCAGGTTGTTGACAGCAATTAAGGAATGTCCAGGTGAACACTTGTTTGACCAGGCATAGAAGGTGTAAGAACAAGTTATAACGGTGGAATTAATAAAGAGGGTGCCCACTGATTGGCATGAATGGAATATAGAACAGCACAGCACAGTGCTGGCCTTCTGGCCCACAACATTGTACTGACCTTTTAACTTATTCCAAGATCAATCTAACCCTTCCCTCCCACAAGCTATCCTTTTCTCTTCCCTCCATGTGCCTATACAAAAGTTTCATAAATGCCCCTAAAGTATCTGCCTCTAACACCACCTCAGGCAGGGTGTTCCATTCACCCACCACCTTTCTGTGTAAAGAACCTACTTTTGACATCCCCCTTATACTTTCCTTCAATCACATTAAAGTTATGGCCTCTCGTATTAGCTATTTCCACCCTGGGAGGGAACCTCTGGTTGTCCACTTGATCCAAACCTCATCATTGTGTACACCTCTATCAAGTCACCTCCCATCTTTCTATGCTTTGAAGAGAAAAACCCGAGCTCACTCAACAAAGAGCATGAGGTGGACCAAATAGCCTGCTGCCATTCCCTTTGATTCTTTAGAACGCTAAATCACAGTCACAGTGTAATTATCAGATTCATTTCATGAAGCACAGTTATTTTAAAACAGGAAACACTGCCCCTGAATGGTTCTTGACGAGCTTGTGCCAGCTTTGCAGCCCATGTGCCTTTGCAGTGATGATGTATCTGAAATGGGCCCATAACAGGCAGAGGACTTGGCAAAGGTGGCTCCTTCTCGCACTCAGAAAGGCTGTCACCTTTGCCCGGAGAGTGGTGTGGTAAAATCCTAGAGCTACGGATGCAAAAAAAAGAAGCCTTAAATCCAGTTTGTGTCTCAGCACACTCTGAAACTGAAGATAACATCTAAATGTGTACGGCAAATGACCTGGGCTAACTCGAGCTGAACTCTGGCTGCCGAGACCTCATATAGTCATATGGCACAGAAACCAGCCTTTCAGCTCACCACTTACCATGTCAAACCATCAGTTACCTACCTACTCTAGTCTCATTTACAGCACTAAGTCTCCTGTAGCTTTCACAACATGCTGGAGGAACTCAGCAGCTCAGGCAGCATCTGTGGAAAAGAATAAGAGAATCAACATTTCAGGCAGATGCTGCCCGACCGATAGAGTTCCTCCAGCATTTTTCATGTGTGTTACTCTGGATTTCTAGCATCTGCAGACTCTCTTGTGTTTATGCCCCTGTACCCTTCTCTGCTTTGGTAATTTAACTATTTCACTAGGTACCTCTTGAATGTCGTGATTGGGGTGTTAAATTGTTCCTTCTTCAAAATTCAATATTCAAGATTATTTATTGTCATTCACCAGCACACAAGTGTAAAAGAAAACAAAATAATTATTACTCCGGATCTGATGCAACATGAAAATAGCACAATAGGCATGAAAAACACAATAAATATGAACACATAAGATTAGAAACATAGAAAACCTACAGCACAATACAGGCCCTTCGGCCCACAAAGCTGTGCCGAACAAGTCCTTAGCTTAGAAATTACACAGGGTTACCGATAGCCCTCTATTTTTCCGAGCTCCATGTACCTGCCCAGGAGTCTCTTAAGAGACCCTATCGTATCGGCCTCCACCACCGTCGTCGACAGCCCATTCCACGCGCTCACCGCGCTCTCTGTAAAAAACTTACCCCTGACATCTCCTCTGTACCTGCTTCCAAGCACCTTAAAACTGTGCCCTCTCATGCTAGCCATTCCAGCCCTGGGAAAAAGCCTCTGACTATCCACACGATCAATGCCTCTCATCATCTTATACACCTCTATCAGGTCACCTCTCATCCTCTGTCGCTCCAAGGAGAAAAGGCCGAGTTCACTCAACCTATTCTCATGAGGCATGCTCCCCAGTTCAGGCAACATCCTTGTAAATCTCCTCTGCACCTTTTCTATGGTTTCCACATCCTTCTTATAGTGAGGCGATCAGAATTGAGCACAGTACTCCTAGTGGGGTCTGACCAGAGTCCTATATAACTGCAACATTACCTCTCGGCTCCTAAACTCAACCCCATGATTGATGAAGGCCAATGCACCGTATGCTTTCTTAACCACAGAGTCAACCTGCGTAGCAGCTTTGAGTGTCCTATGGACTCGGACCCCAAAACCCCTCTGATCCTCTACACTGCCAAGAATCTTACCATTTATACTATATTCTGTCATCATATTTGACCCACAAAAATGAACAACCTCACACTTATCAGGGTTGAACTCCATCGGCCACTTCTCTGCCCAGTTTTGCCTAAGGTAGAAGGAGATGAGTTATACAGCTGTCATTACATACGCGTGCAATTCAACTCTTTGAGTGATTGTGCAGAAACTTTGAAGTTAATAACTCATCTCCTTCTACCTTAGGCCACAAACTTACCAAGTAGCCCTGATGAGTTATTAACTTCAAACTTCCTGCATAATCACTCAAAGAGTTGAACTGCATGTGCATGTAACGAGAGCTGTATAACTCATCTCCTTCTACCTTAGGCCACGAACTTATCCATCACCCCATGTACAACTGTATATAAGCTAATGACACAAAGCTTGGTGGTGTTGTGGATAGTGTGGAGGCTGTCAGGGTTTACAACGGGACACTGATAGGATGCAAAACTGGGCAGAGAAGTGGCCGATGGAGTTCAACCCTGATAAGTGTGAGGTTGTTCATTTTTGTGGGTCAAATATGATGACAGAATATAGTATAAATGGTAAGATTCTTGGCAGTGTGGAGGATCAGAGGGGTTTTGGGATCCGAGTCCATAGGACACTCAAAGCCGAGTCCATAGGACACTCAAAGCTGCAATCACCCCTGCTGTGGACACTTTCTGGAGGTCCAAGATCCGTATGCTCCACGACCGCTGGACTAAGTGTGTAAATGTAGGAGGGGACTGTATTGAAAAATAAATGTGCTAGGTTTTCTAAAGTTGTCTCCTTCTACCTTTGGCCACAAACTTATCAATCACCCTCGTATGTTCGTGAAATGACACTAGGCACAGGAGTGTCTGTACATAAGGTGACTGACAGGAAATGATAAAACGGTGGTGGGGGGTTAATGGGTGGAGATGTTGATCAGCCTGATGGCTTTGTGGCAGAAACTGTTGAGTCCGGTGGTCTTGGGTAGCCTCTCCCCGATGACACTTTTTGTAGTTTAACTTTCCTATGGATTGTTTGTATTTTTATACAATCACCAATATACATGTTCTGAGTTATCCAGTGGTTAAATACATCTCTGTATTTTTCTGAAAACTTCTTGATTTCTGTGGTGGATGTCATACTACTTGATCTGGCTATCTTAGGGTTAACTGTAATCAATGGAATTTCTGCTATCTTTTGTCTGGTATGAGAAGACCACAATTATTTTTAGTCTTTCTCTTTTCTTTGTGTTTCCCAATGCTTTTCCTTTGCTCTTGTTACACTTAATAAAATGATTGTAAGCAACAAGTTTTACGCCTCATTCTTGACTTCCGAAGAACCTTTGGATTGCAAAAAGCATCAGGATCCAATAGAGATTTCAAACAGCCCCTTGAATGAAAAAAAAAATCTTCGTCAGAACCTTCTAAGCCTCCTATCTGACCAAAAACTTGTGCCTTTGGTTTTGAAATCTTTGCGACAGGAAAAAAAAATCCCTACTATCTAGCTTTCTTGTGCCACTGTATCTTATTCTGGACCTCCACTCCAAGGAAAACAAACCCAGACCCTCTGGTCTCTCCTCATGACTGAGATGTTTCATTCTGGTGACACACACAAAATGCTGGAGGAACTCAGCAGATCAGTCAGTATCTATGCAGTGTAACAAATAGTCAACATTTCAGGCTGAGACTGTCATCAGGGCTCATGAGGCCACCTTTTCCTTTGGCCAGCTGAGTTCACACCAGCACTCACCACCAATTTACATTAATCAGATATCAATGTCAATTTTTATTTTGCCCACATTCTCTTCAACTGCAACCAGTCCCCCACCACCCCCAACCACAGTATTCTACCACTCAGGATAGCCTCCAACCACACATCTTTGGGATGTGGGAAGAAACTGGAGCATCTGGAAGAAATCATGCAGTCACAGGGAAAACGTGCAAACATGACACTGACTGTACTCGAGGTTGGTTCTGAACCTTGTCCACAGGAGCTGTGGGGGAGTGATTCTACCCACTGTGTCACTGTGCAGCCCCTGTCTCTTAGTTACCCGCAATCTAGACATAATTCTTAAAGGGGCACAAATCCATAGTAAAGTAATAGAGCTTCTAAGAAATCCTCATAGAGGGATTAGAAGTGGAGAGAGTGAGTGGCTTCAAGTTCCTCGGTGTCAAGATCTCTGAGGATCTAACCTGGTCCCAACATATCGATGTAGTTATCAAGAAGGCAAGACAGCGGCTATACTTTATTAGGAGTTTGAAGAGATTTGGCATGTCAACAAATAGATTCAAAAACTTCTATAGATGTACTGTGGAGAGCATTCTGACAGGCTGCATCACTGTCTGGTATGGAGGGGCTACTGCACAGGACCGAAAGAAGCTGCAGGGGGTTATAAATCTAGTCAGCTCCATCTTGGGTACTAGCCTACAAAGTACCCAGGACATCTTCAGGGAGCGGTGTCTCAGAAAGGCAGCGTCCATTAAGGACCTCCAGCACCCAGGGCATGTACTTTTCTCACTGTTACCATCAGGTAGGAGATACAGAAGCCTGAAGGCACACACTCAGTGATTCAGGAACAGCTTCTTCCCCTCTGCCATCCGATTCCTAAATGGACATTGAAGCTTTGGACACTACCTCACTTTTTATAATATACAGTATTTCTGTTTTAGTACATTTTAAAAATCTATTCAATACATATAATTGATATACTTGTTTATTTATTATTATGTTTTATTTATTTATTATTTTTTCTCTCTCTCTCTCTCTCTCTGCTAGATTATGTATTACATTGAACTGCTACTGCTAAGTTAACAAATTTCATGTCACATGCCGGTGATAGTAAACCTGATTCTGATTCTGATATGATGCATGATCTATAAGGTGTGGTAACATCTTGGGCTCGAGTGCAGAATGCAATTTCATTGACTATATTAGATAGTTAGCAATGATAACCAGAGTGAATTTAAAACTATAAGACCGTAAGACATGGGAGCAGAATTAGGCCATTTGGCCCATTGTTTGTTCTGCCATTCCAACAGCTGGTTTATTATCCCTTTCACCCCTATTCTACTAGCTCCTCCCTGTAACCATTGACGTCCTTATGAAGCAAGAAACTATCAAACTTTATTTTAAATATACACAATGGCTTGACCTTCACAGTCGTCTGTGGCAATGAATTCCACAGATTCACCACCCTCTGGCTAAAGAAATTCCTCCTCATCTCTGTTCTTAAGGGACTTCCCACAATTCGGAGGCTGTGCCCACTGGTCCTAGTCTCCCCCGTTTTCTAGGTAAATCTGCCTTACAAGATTCTGTCTCTGTTAGAAGTTAATAATTAGATACATGTTGAAAATGAATGCAGTTATTTCAGAAGTCAGTATTCGGTAATAATCGATAAATGGCAAAAGGCTTATGATAAACCGAGTTTGACACTGGTTGGGATGAATAGACCACCTGGCTGATCCCCGAAGCACTCTTCTTGACTAGAATTTCCTCATTGAACATCTGGGCCTGCTGTTAGTGAACAGAATTGAGATTGATTGGTTTGGTGAGTCAACATATGCAACAGATCTTGTGTCACAGAGGCACCTAGTTCAGGCAAAGTTGATAATCTGATCTCTGGCAGTAGGAAGCCTGTCAGAGTTGCTGAGAAGATAGTTGGTTAAGTTATAATTGTTCAGATTCAAATACATTTATTTATCAAGTGTATATTGAAATGCATCATTTGTGTTCACAATGAACACAAACTAAATGTGTGTTGGGGGCAGCCTGCAAGTGTCACCACGCATTCTGCTAAAAACATAGTGCAGGATTTTGCAAATAAATCAGGCGTGAGTCCATTTTTGTGCCTAACTAAAGCCACAGTCCATTACTTCCATTACTACAAACCCAAACAGCATCACATTCCACTGACATCACTACATCAGACACCATCCCTTAAAGTGAACACAACAATTCAGAGACGCTGCTTGTGGATGATGTAGAACAACTTCTATTATGAACAGTATGTGTCACCTGTCACCCATTACATTACCCTACAATGTCATGTCCACAATGCTTGGCAGAACATGACAAAGCTGAACACAACAAGCAACAAAACAACAACTGTAAAACAAGCTCCTTTCCTCCCTCCCACACACACACAAACAATGCTCCAACCCCAGGCCTCCGGGCCTTGCTCTCCAAGACTTTGGCTTCCGATCGACATTTGGCTTCAGTTTTTGGTATCGATCCCTTGAACTGAGCCCAGAAGGAAGCCACTGGGCCAGTCAGGTATACAATGGCTAGTGGCTTATCAATCCTGAGGCTAGCATTCAAATTGCCTGTCGTAGAGTTGTAGGCCTGTCTGTGTGTGTGTGAGTGGGTGGGAAAGGGGCTTATTTCGTGTTGCCGTTTTGTTTGGTTGATTTTGTTGTTGCTGATTGTGTTATGGTGAGCAGTGTGGGCATGCTAAGTTCATGTCAAAATGTGTGGTGGCTCTTGCGGGCTGCCCCTCCTCCAGTGTGTTGGTTGTTAACGCAAGTGGGTGCATTTCGCTATATGTTTTGATGAACATGCGATAAGTAGATCTGAATCTGAACTTGAATCAGAATCTGAAGCACATCAACTTGGGAATGTGCATTTGGTTCATGAAATCAGTTCTGGCACAAACAGCTGAGTAAAGGTGAAGATCTCCACTCTTTAAGAAAGGAGGAAGGCAAAAGAAAGCCAGTTAACCTAACCTCAGTGGTTGGGGAAGTGTTCGATAACATTACTAAGGATGAGATTTCAGGATACTTGGAAACTAATGATAAAATAAGTCAAAGTTAGCATGATTTCTGTAAAGGGAAATCTTGCTTGACAAATCAGTTAGAGTTCTTTGAGGAAGTGTCAAGCAGGGTGGACAAAAGAAGGTCATTTACTTGGATTTTCAGAAGGTGTTTGATCGGCTGCCACACATGAAGCTGCTTAACAATATAAAATGTCATTGTATTAAAGCAAAGACACAGGCATGTTTAGAGGAATGGCTGACAGGCAGGAGACAGTGAGTGGGAATAAATGGGGCCTTTTCTGGTTGGCTGCCAGTGAATAGTGGTGTTCCTCAGGGGTCAGTAATGGGACTGCTACTTTTCACATTGTTTGTCAATGATTTTGATTATGGGATCAGTGGCTTTGTGGCACAGTTTGCAGATGATATGAAGATAGGTGAAGGAGTAGGTAGTGCTGAGGAAGCAATGGATTGCAAAAGGACTTAGACAAATTGGATGAATGGGCAAAAAAGTGGCAGATGGAATGGGAAATGTATGACAATGCATTTTGGTAAAAGATACAATATTGCAGACTATTATCTAAATGGGGAAAAAACTCAAACATCAAAGGGCAAAGGCACTTAGGAGTCCTACTGCAAGACTCCCAGAAGGTTAATTTACAGGCTGAGTCTGTGGTAAAGAAGACAAATGCAAAGTTGGCATTCATATCAAGGGGAATAGAATATAAAAGCAAGGAGATAATGCTGAGAATTTATAAGACACCAGTCAGACTGCACTTGGAGTATTGTCAACAGTTTTGGGCCCCATATCTCAGAAATAATGTTTGTCATTGGAGAGAGTCCAGAGAAGATACATGAGGATAATTCTGGGAATGAAGGGGTTAACATATGAGGATCATTTGGCAGCTTTGGGCCTGTACTCACTGGAATTTTGAAGAATGTGGGTGGATCTAATTGAAACCTACCGAATGTTGAAAGAAGTAGATGAGGTGGATGTGGTGGGGGTGTCCAGAACTAGAGGGCACGGCCTCAACATTGAGCAGCGACCCTTTAGAACAGAAGTAAGAAGGAATTTTTTTAACCAGAGAGTAGTGAACCTGTGGAATGCTCTGCCACAGACAGCGGTGGAAACCAAGACCATGGGTATATTTAAAGCGAAAATTGACAGTTTCCTGATTGGTCAGGGCTTCAAAGGTTATGGCGAGAAGTATGTGTTGAGTGGGATCAGGATCAGCCATGATGGAATGGCGGTGCAGACTCGATGGGTTGAATGGCCTAATTTTGCTCCGATGTCTTATGATCTTATGGTCTAAGGTAATAAAGATTAGCCTTATTTGTCACATGTACATTGAAACATACAGTGAAATGCATCAATAGACAATAGACAATAGGTGCAGGAGTAGGCCATTCGGCCCTTCGAGCCAGTACCGCCATTCACTGTGATCATGGCTGATCATCCACAATCAGTATCCAGTTCCTGCCTTCTCCCCATATCCCTTGACCCCGTTATCTTTAAGAGCTCTATCTAACTCTTTCTTGAAAAAATCCAGAGAATTGGCCTCCACTGCCTTCTGAGGCAGAGCATTCCACAGAACCACAACCCTCTGTGTGAAAAAGTTTTTCCTCAACTCCGTTTTAAATTGTCTACCCCTTATTCTTAAACTGTGGCCTCTGGTTCTGGACTCCCCCAACATCGGGAACATGTTTCCTGCCTCTAGCGTGTCCAATCCCTTAGTAATCTTATATGTTTCAATCAGATCCCCTCTCATCCTTCTAAATTCCAGTGTATACAACATTTTTGTCTAAGACATGCACAGTCTGAGGATATTCTGGGATCAGTCGGCAAGTGTGGCCATGTTTCTAGTACCAGCATAGTGTGCCCACAACTTACTAGCCCTAATCTGCACATCTTTGGAATGAGGAAGGAAACCGAAGCCCTCAGACCAAAGCTATATGGTCACGGGTTGAATGTACAAACACATTACAGGCAGCAGTAGGAATTGAATCCCGACCACTGATCGCACGCACCATTACGCTACTGTGCCACCTAATGAACTGGTTTGTCTAATACAGTTTGCAAAACAAGCTTTTTACTGTATCACGGTGTTTGTGGAAAAATAATAAACTAACCAATACTATTTAAGCAACACACATAAAAGTTGCTGGTGAACACAGCAGGCCAGGCAGCATCTCTAGGAAGAGGTACAGTCGACGTTTCGGGCCGAGACCCTTCGTCAGGACTAACTGAAAGAAGAGATGGTAAGAGATAACCAATAGTATTTAATTTCATTTTGAATATCATGGTTGATCCCTTTTCTCTTAAAGGCTGTAATTCACAGTTAATGCCTCCTTCATCTATGTCCAGTCTGACCAGGTGGTCTTGCTGGGACACCTCAGTGAGAGCCAGCTCATTGCTGGAGTCACTTCTGGGCCAGATCAAGTCAAGACGAAGCAGATTCTCAGTAGGTCAGGCGGCATCAGCGGAGACAGAGTCAAAATCAGAATCAGGTTTATTATCACTGACACAGTTGTGAAATTTGTTGTTTTGCTGTAACAGTCCAGTGCAATGCATGAATTGCTCTATAAATTATAATAAGAAATATGTATACATATAAAAACAATTTCAAATTTAAAAGCTACAAGTACTTTTATTATCAAGATGGGAATAGCATGTAGAAGGTAGCACAGTAGCTTAGTGGTTTGCAGTAAAGCACAGGCGATTTGGATTCACTTCCTGCCAATTCCTGTAAGGAGTTTATACGTTTTCTCCGGGTGCTCTGGTTTCTTCCCACAGTATAAAGGCGTACCAGTTCATAGGTTAATTGGCCATTGTAAATTGTCCCGTGATTAGGCGAAGATTAAATCAGGGGTTGGTGGGCGGCATGGCTGGAAGGGCTGAAAGGGCGTCCTGCACACTGTGTCTTGACAGATAATTAAATAAATGTAATTGTTCATAAATAAATACATTTATAATTTCATAAATAAGTTAATCCTTTTGCAGGCAGCCACAAAACAAAGAAACACTATAAAATCCACACAACATCCCACAGACTAAAGTCTGGCAAACATCCAATGTGCGAGGAAAGGAACAAATTGTGCAAACAATAACATAAGTAAACAAATAATACACAGAATATGACTTGCAGAGTCCCCAGAAGTGGGCCCACAGCCACGCAGGCAGTTCAACGCGGAGGCAAGTAGTACAAAACGAAAACGAAACAACGAGATAAAGTTCGTGTGTTCATTAACCTTTCAGAAATCTAAACTATTCCTAAAGCACTGAGTGTGTGTACTCAAGTTCCTGTAGTACCTCCTTGACGGTAACAATGAAAAGAGGGCATGTCCTGGGTGATGGGGGTCCTTAATGATGGATACAGGTTTTTCGAGGCATTGCCTATTGAATATGACCTCAGTGCTGGGGAGGCCAGTGCCCATGATGGTGCTGACTGAGTTTGTAATCCTCTGCATCTCTGACCAATTCTGTGCATTGGTGCCTCCACACAGGTGGTGATGCAACCAATTATAATGTTCTCCTCAGTACACCTGTAGAGTCTTTGGCGACATACATTGTCTCCTCAAACACCTAATGAACTATAGCCCTTGTCGTGCCTTTTTCATAATTGCATCAATATGTTGGGTGGAGGATAGATTGGAGCAAGTGGCCGAGAGTGAAGGAGTAGGGAATCTCGGAGAGGAGTGTTTTTTTTTTCTCCACTGCTCAGGGAGAAGAGGCTAGACTGGACAGGCACGTGACATAGAGCGCCAAAGGTTTAAAAAAAAGACCACCATATACAGCGGGCAGCAGAGTGAGAGGGAGCAGAGTGGGACAGCTTTGGCTCAACAGGCTTCAGCAGAAACAGGCAGAGGTGAGGATAGTTTCCAAATTTCAGTCCTGGGTATGACTCTAAACTGCAACCAGTAATGAGGCTCTGATTGGGGACTTTCAGAGCTTTGGGGAAAGTGGAGTTACCCCTTAGTCATTCATTGCTCCCAGGGCCGCTCTGACCCGGAACGGTAGCACTTGCAAGGGTTCCTGCTCAGGATTCGAGCGAAGGCTAATGGCAGATCTGGCGGGTTCAGTAACTGAACTTATGACGGAGAAGGCGGATGAGCTACGACCTCAGATGTCAATGGCTATAGTATAGGTGGATGAACATTTGGGATGAGAAATGGCCATTTCTTTAGTTCACCCAATGGTAGGCAATAGTAAACCACCATTGCAATTTGCTAAGAAAACCATGGTCAAACTCACAAAATGTATCACACAACAACAGCGTCAAGAGGATCTTCAAGACAACTCTGAAGATGTTTTGCTCGGTAGGGTTGATTCTGGCCAGCAGGGGATCCCCAACTGTCATCAAGCTACTGCTCATAAAATTAAAGTAACACAAAAGAAAATTATTGTCACTTGGAATGTAAGAACCCTATATCAATCAGGAAGATTGGACAATGTGATAAATGAAATGGAAAGATTAACATCATGGGAATTAGCAAAGTTCGTTGGATAGGTGCTGGAACATGTCAGATTAGAAATAAAACACTAGTTTATTCTTGTGGAACATCCCATACTAATGCAGTAGGAATTCTTATGGATGAAAACATGGCAAAGAGTGTTTTAGGACATTGGGCAATATCAGAAAGAATGTTCCTTGTTAGATTCAGAGGACAACCATTTGATTTAGCAATTATACAGGTATATGCACCAACAAAAGATGGAACGAATGAAGATATAGATAAATTCTATGAAGAGCTTGAACAAGCAAAGGATGGATGCAAATCTCAAGATATTGTTATTGTCATGAGAGATCTAAATGCTAAAGTAGGACAAGGTGCTGATGGAAATACCATAGGAAAATTTGGACTAGGGGAAAGAAATGAAAGAGGTGAGAAATGGGTAGAATGGTGCAAGATGAATAATCAGGTCATTATGAATACCTACCTTAAAAACCATCCAAGACTCCTGTGGACCTGGAAAAGTCCAGGTGATAACATCAGAAATCAAATTGACTTTATTACTATAAACCAAAGATTTAGAAACTCAGTGACTCAATGCAAAACATATCCAGGTGCAGACTGTAATAGTGACCATAACCCAGTAGTATGTCATGTAAAAGTAAAACTTAAAAAAACTAAAGAAGCAAATACCTGAACAATCCCTTGACTGCTTGCAATTAATTAAAGAAGAAAACTTAAGACAGAAAATTACAATTGAAGTAAGGAATAGATTTCAAAGTCTAGAAATAGAATCTGTTGAAGCTGATAGCAATCATGTAGAAATGAAATTTAACTCTCTGAAGGATGCCTTGGGAGAATCAGAAAAGTCAGTGATTCCTAAAAAAGAAAAAAAGCACAAAGAATAAATGGATGACAGATGAAGTCAAAAATCTAATGGACGAAATGAGACAGAAGAAAGCAAATCCTATAGAATATAAGTCCTTAGATAAAAAAGTTAAAAGCTTATGTCAAAAAGCCAAAGAAGAATGGTTAAACTAGGAATGTGAGCAAATAGAAAGACTCCCTATTACTGATCCAAAAAGGTTACATCAACAAATGAAGAATATCATTGGTAAAAAGCTCCTCTGTTCTTCAGGTGGATGTTTGAAAGCAAAGGATGGTACCATTATTATGGAAAAAGATGAGATTATGAACAGATGGACTGAGTATATTCAGGAATTGTTTGAAGACTATTGAGGCGAAAAACCAGAAATTAAGAAAAACATTGATGGTCCAAGTATTTTAAGATCTGAAGTTCATAATGCAATAAATAAGATGAAGAAAGGAAAGGCAGCAGGTCCTGATGAATTAGTAATAGAACAAATTATTGGTCTTGAAGATTATGGAATTGAAAAACTTACTGATTTAATCAATGACATTTATGAGACTGGAATAATACCAGAAGAGATGAAAAAATCAATATTTATCACTCTTCCTAAGAAAGCTGGAGCAATAGAATGTGAATTACATAGGACTATAAGTTTAATGAGTCATATCACCAAGATACTTCTAAGAATTTTGATGACAACAGCTGAAAGTAAGATACAAGCTGAAATAGGCAAAGAACAATGTGGTTTTGTGAAAGACAAAGGTACAAGAAACGCAATATTGATGTTAAGGATACTATCAGAACGAGCTATTCAAGTGCAAAAGGATTTGTTTGTTTGGTTTATCGACTACACAAAAGCATTTGATAAAGTGAAGCACCATAAGTTATTTGAAATATTATAGAAAACTCTAGATCTAGATTCGAAAGACCTCTGACTAATCAGAAATCTGTACTGGGAACAAACTGCCGTTGTAAGAATAGATGGAGAAGTGAATCAGTTTACGAAAATCAAGAGAGGCATTAGACAAGGATATGTTTTCTCCCCTGATTTATTAATGTGTACAGTGAAACAATATTATAAAAAATAAGAGACATTTTGGGAATCAAAGTTGGCGGTGAAAATATCAATAATTTCAGATATGCAGATGACACTGTGTTAATTGCAAGTACGGAGGAAGAACTACAAAACTTAATTGATATAATTGTTGAAGAAAGTGCAAAAATGGGTCTATCTATCAATTGCAAACAGACAGAATGTATGGTGATATCCAAAAAGAAGGAGAATCCTATCTGCAGGCTGAGAATAAATAGGAAAGACATAAAACAAGTACAGAACTTTTGCTACTTAAGAAGCTGGGTGACATCAGGTGGCAGGTGCGACTTGGACATCAAAAGAAGAATAGGGATGGCAAAAGACACCTTTACGAGAATGAAGAGTATACTGACCAACACTAAACTAGGCATGACAACTTGCCTCAGAGTACTGAAATGTTATGTTTATCCAGTTATGTTATATGGCTCAGAATATTGGACAATATCTAGTAACATGAGGAAACAAATTGTAGCAGCAGAAATGTGGTTTTTGAGGAGGATGCAAAGAATATCATGGACGAAACAAATATCTAACAGGGATGTCATGAACAGAGCAAACACAAAAAGAGAAATAACGTATGAGATCATGAAAGGGCAACGTAACTTCATTGGACATGTGATTAAGAAAGAGGAGTTAGAATGCCCAGTAATTATGGGAAAGATTGAAGGGAAGAAAGCAAGAGGAGGACAAAGACAAATGATGATGGAGACAGCAGCCAGAGAATTGGAAATGAATACCAATGAATTGATCCACTTGACCCAAAACAGGAGTGTGTGGGCCATGGCAGTCAAAGCTCAAACTGGGCACGGCACCCGATGATGATGATGATGACAGAGGATAGATCTTCAGAGACGTTGATATCCAGGAACTTGAAACTGAAACATGGTTTGTGTTTCAGGTTGATGATTTAGGAAAAGTTAGAAATGGAGCAAGTTCTAAGATTCAGAGAGAAGAGGAGAGGGCAGCTGGAACAAACACAGATAATCAGTGATTCCAGCCTTTGTCTCACACATCCCGCTGGTATTGTCTTGTGCTTGCACCTCCTCCACATCTAGTTTTGACACTCTAATGCCTTTACCACTGTGTCTCAATTCTATTACCGCTTGTAGTTCACCATCCATACCAGCTCCTGCCTTCCTTTTCTTTTTTCTCTACATAGTCTACCTTTAAAGTTTAATTTTAATTTTTAACTCAGTTCAGATGAAAGGTCAAAAAAAAGGAATGCTAATCTTATCCTCTCTCCATAGATGATTGGCTGTGCAATTTGAGTGTATTCTGTTTGGTCCTGACCTCCAGTGCCCCCCTGTTGATTCCAGCAGGCTTCCTGTGTGGTCGACTCGTCTTCTTCTTCTGAACGCAGCAGGCCAGGCAGCATCTCTAGGAAGAGGTACAGTCGACGTTTCAGGCCGAGACTAACTGAAGGAAGAGTGAGTAAGGGATTTGATTTGAAAGTGGGCGGGGGAGGGGGAGATCCAAAATGATAGGAGAAGACAGGAGGGGGAGGGATGGAGCCAAGAGCTGGACAGGTGATTGGCAAAAGGGATATGAGAGGATCATGGGACAGAAGGCCCAGGGAGAAAGACAAAGGGGGGGGAACCCAGAGGATGGGCAAGGGGTATAGTCAGAGGGACAGAGGGAGAAAAAGGAGAGTGAGAGAAAGAATGTGTGTATAAAAATAAATAACGGATGGGGTACGAGGGGGAGGTGGGGCAACACCTTATATTCCGTCTGGGTAGCCTCCAACTTGATGGCATGAACATTGACTTCTCTAACTTCCGCTAATGCCCCACCTCCCCCTCGTACTCCATCCGCTATTTATTTATATACACACATTCATTCTCTCACTCTCTTTTTTCTCCCTCTGTCCCTCTGACTATACCCCTTGCCCATCCTCTGGGATCCCCCTCCCCCTTGTCTTTCTCCCCGGACCTCCTGTCCCATGATCCTCTCATATCCCCTTTGCCAATCACCTGTCCAGCTCTTGGCTCCATCCCTTCTCCTCCTGTCTTCTCCTATCATTTTGGATCTCCCCCTCCCCCTCCCACTTTCAAATCTCTTAGTAACTCTTCCTTCAGTTAGTCCTGACGAAGGGTCTCGGCCTGAAACGTCGACTGTACCTCTTCCTAGAGATGCTGCCTGGCCTGCTGCGTTCACCAGCAACTTTGATGTGTGTTGCTTGAATTTCCAGCATCTGCAGAATTCCTGTTGTTTTCCTTTAATACCAAGATACTTTTCTGCAGAGTTGACGATAATTTTAATTTTCTCAGTTCTTTTGCTTGTTTGCGCTGAACAATTAATTGCATCCACCATAAAAAGCACAAACTCCTTTCTACTCATTAACAGTGTATCCTTGTTTTTCATATTACTGCTCTCACAATTCACTAGTTTATTATTCCCTGTACTTGTTTGCTTGACAGCCTTTTTTCCATCAACTTCTTTCACTGCCTTTGCATAAATGATGCCTTGAGTTACTTTTACATATTGTCTCTCAGCTGCCTTCTTGCTATAAATGCACCCTCGATAAGCTGCGCTGTGTTCCGCACCACAATTGCAGCATTTCAGCCGAGCTCCCGCTTCACATTTCCCATATTCATGTTCTCCAGCGCATCTCCCACATCTTTGTTTTCCTCTGCAGACCGCCGCAATGTGCCCGAATTTCTGACATTTATAGCATCTTAAAGGCGCTGGTATATATATTCTAACCGCATAACACATATACCCTAAGTAAACGTTAGTCGGCAATCTCTCTTCATCAAAGTTAATCATTACCGATAAACTATCACACTTTTTCCCGTTTCTTGTAACTTTCAAATGTTTGGCCTCGATAATTTTTGCTCCTTTTATGTTCTGTTTAATCTCATCCATAGTAACTTTTGTTGATATCCCCGAAATAACTCCTCTAGTCCACTTTCTATTGTTGGGTATTGAGCATACTTCCTTGCCGTCCATTTTACATAATCTTATCACTTTGCCTTGCTGAGAACTAATCCAACAAATCACTAATAGCGATCCATTTCGTAAAATCTTTGCTCCTTTAATCTCGCCTAGAATGTTGTTGCGCATCTTCGTCAAACGAATCGGGTTCCAATCACCAAATGACGCCCCTTCTTCGCTTAGTTTTATAATTGCTTTAATTTCATTTTCTTTCCATTGTTTTGCTGTCCTGCTTTGATCATCCGCTGATTCCTCAGAGTCTGATATCCCGTACCTCTGCTTTCTTTTCTTCCTCTTTCCATTCCGTTCCTCTTTCCCACTGACCTCCATCTCTAGTTCACTTCCACTCTCGCCAAAAACTTCCTTCAACAGTTTGGCTCCTTCCTTGATGTTCTCTCTCTCCGCCATTTTCCAGTCACAACTCAACTCAACCACAGTTCACCACTCCCGTGGTCGACTCTTGACTGAAGTGTCTCATTAAAACCACTCAGTCAAAGAATAGCTGAGATTAATTGGAATGAAACTGGGCATACCAGTAGTTGATGAGTTAGTCCTTGATATACAGTGGCCATATTATTAGATACACCTAATGCAAATATCTAATCAGCCAATCATGTGGCAGCAATTCATTGTAAAAAAAGGCATGCAGACCAGGTCAGGATGTTCAGACCAAAGATCAGAATGGGTCAGTAATGTGATCTAAATGTCTTTGACCATGAAATAACAGTTGGTGCTAGATAAGGTGATTTGAGTATCTTTGAAACTGCTGATGTTCTGGGATTTTCATGCACAAAGTCTCTAGAATTTACAGAGAATGGTGTGGAAAAAAATATCCAATGAGTGGAAGTACTGTGAGTGAAAAGGCCTTGTTTTCTGGGAGATCAGAGGAGAATGGCCAGACTGGTTAAGCTGACAGGAAGGTGACATTAACTCAAATAATCACGTGTTACAACAGTAGTGTGCAGAAGACCGTCTCTGAATGCACAATAAGTTGAGCCTTGAAGTGGGTAGACTACAGCAGCAGAAGACAATGATGCACTCAGTGGCCACTTTATTAGGTACAGGAGGTACCTAATAGAGTGGCCACTGAGTGTATCTGCACTTGGACTAGTTAATGCCACAAAGTCCATCCTGGAGTGGGCGTTAAAATTGGGAAGGATGTCCTATCAACTTACGAGACCTAAAGACTATTGTTTCACAGTAAGCATTCGCCTGTATAAGATGGGGATGACGAGGAATATCTTCTCTGAAGGGTGAGACTCTGGAATTCCCTACCTATAGAAATGTAGAGATAGAGCCAGTGAACATATTCAGGGCTTAGATAGACAGGATTTTGGTTTATAGGGTATCAGCAGTTATAGGGAGTAGGCAGGAGAGTGGAGCACAGGCCAAGATCTTATTAAAATGGGCTTGAAGAGCTGCATACTTCATTCTTGATCTTATTGCATGCATGCTTTAGCTGATTTAATTGAAACCAAGACTGTGACATGTGCCATCATAAGATTATAAGATATAGGAGCAGAATAATGCCATTCGATCATGGCTGACTTTTTAAAAATCCCATTCTCCCACCTACTCTCCATAACCCTTAACTCCCTTACTCAACTGGAACCTATCAATCTCCACTTTAAATTCACCAAATGACTTGGCCTCCAGAAAATTTATCTCAGTGTAGTATACAGTGACATATATGTACTTTGAAAATAAAATAATTTTGAACCTTGAGCTTTTGATTTTAAAAAAAGAGCTTGACTGTTCCTCTTGATGGTCAGTGTCTAATAAGAGAGGAAGATACCGACAATCCTCAGAGTTGTTTCCTAGACCCAATAATCTACTTCAAAGATAACGGCAGTGACAATGACTACGTCTGTCTTTGTTGGGCCTCTCCTGCAGGTCTGGTTACCCCATTACAAGAAATATACCAAGGCTTAGGAAGGTGGTTTATCAAAATGTTGTCTGGATTATTCACCAATGAGAGGGAACTTGATGACGGTGAGGGCAATATGAGTGAGGTTGATGTTCTGGAGCATGTTGATGTTAAGGGAGAGGAAGTGTTGGAGTTGTTAAAATACATTAGGATGGATAAGTCCCCGGGGCCTGACAGAATATTCCCCAGGCTGCTCCATGAGGCGAGGGAAGAGATTGCTGAGCCTCTGGCTAAGATCTTTATATCCTCATTGTCCACGGGAATGGTACCAGAGGACTGAAGGGAGGCGAATGTTGTCCCCTTGTTCAAAAAAGGTAGTAGGGATAGTCTGGGTAACTATAGACCAGTGAGCCTTACGTCTGTGGTGGGAAAGCAGTTGGAAAAGATTCTTAGAGATAGGATCTATGGGCATTTAGGTAGGTAGATAGATAGATAGATAGATAGATATACTTTATTGATCCCGAGGGAAATTGGGTTTCGTTACAGCCGCACCAACCAAGAATAAAGCATAAATATAGCAATACAAAAACCACAAACAATCAAACAACAAAATGCAAACTATGCCAGATGAAAATAAGGCCAGGACCAGCCTATTGGCTCAGGGTGCCTGACCCTCCACGGGAGGAGCTGCAAAGTTCGATGGCCACAGGCAGGAACAACCTCCCGTGATGCCCAGTGTTGTATCTCGGTGGAATATTTAGAGAATCATGGTCTTATCAGGGACAGTCAGCAGGGCTTTGTGAAGGGCAGACCGTGTCTATCAAGCCTGGTAGAGTTCTTTGAGGAGGTGACAAGGCATATAGATGAGAGTAGTGCAGTGGATGTGATCTACATGGATTTTAGTAAGGCATTTGACAAGGTTCCACATGGTAGGCTTATTCAGAAAGTCAGAAGGCATGGGATCCAAGGAAGTTTGGCCAGGTGGATTCAGAATTGGCTTGCCTGTAGAAGGCAGAGGGTCATGGTGGAGGGAGTACATTCATATTGGAGGATTGTGACTAGTGGTGTCCCACAAGGATCTGTTCTGGGACCTCTACTTTTCATGATTTTTATTAACGACCTGGATGTGGGGGTAGAAGGGTGGGTTGGCAAGTTTTCAGACGACACAAAGGTTGGTGGTGTTGTAGATAGTGTAGAGGATTGTCAAAGATTGTAGAGAGACATTGATAGGATGCAGAAGTGGGCTGAGAAGCGGCAGATGGAGTTCAACCTGGAGAAGTGTGAGGTGGTACACCTTGAAAGGGCAAACTCCAAGGCAGAGTACAAAGCAAATGGCAGGATACTTGGTAGTGTGGAGGAGCAGAGGGATCTGGGGATACATGTCCACAGATCCCTGAAAGTTGCCTCACAGTTAGGTAGGGTAGTTAAGAAAGCTTATGGGGTGTGAGCTTTCATAAGTCGAGGGATAGAGTTTAAGAGTCGCGATGTAATGATGCAGCTCTATAAAACTCTGGTTAGGCCACACTTGGAGTACTGTGTCCAGTTCTGGTCGCCTTACTATAGAGGATGTGGAAGCATTGGAAAGGGTACAGAGGAGATTTACCAGGATGCTGCCTGGTTTAGAGAGTATGCATTATGATCAGCGATTAAGGGAGCTAGGGCTTTATTCTTTGGAGAGAAGGAGGATGAGAGGAGACATGATAGAGGTGTACAAGATAATAAGAGGAATAGATAGAGTGGATAGCCAACACCTCTTCCCCAGGGCACCACTGCTCAATACAAGAGGACATGGCTTTAAGGTAAGGGGTGGGAAGTTCAAGGGGGATATTAGAGGAAGGTTTTTTACTCGGAGAGTGGTTGGTGCATGGAATGCACTGCCTGAGTCAGTGGTGGAGGCAGATACACTGGGGAAGTTTAAGAGACTACCATACAGGTACATGGAGGAATTTAAGGTGGGGGCTTATATGGGAGGCAGGGTTTGAGGGTCAGCACAACATTGTGGGCCAAAGGGCCTGTACTGTGCTGTACTATTCTATGTTCTATTAGATGGCTTGTATAAGGAGAGAGCCAGATTCAGAACTTTGAACTTTGGTGTGGAAGGGAAATGTGGTTCTCTCTGGCTTCAAGATGTCTTCTATATACACTGAAAGAACAGTCATGTTATTTCCCATAATTTTACAGTGAGCTAACTTCCTATAATCTAGCCGTGATGTCATTTGGATTACAGCCAAATCTGAATATTTCCATCTGCTTGGGCTGACTAGTTATGTTTGTTTTCAACTCACATATTGTCACTGAAGTAATCACTAATATAACAGTAACAAGCCATCCAAACAAGGAATAGTTACGGGAACACACATCCAAAATAGAACTGAACGTGAGAAACTAAACCTGTGATGTTTCTGCCTTCTATTCACTCTGTGTCCCGTGCATCTACCATTGGATTTACTCCAGATATAATTTGGGAGGCATTAAGATGCAGCCGCACAGTGCCAGAGGCCTGCATTCCATCCAGACTTAGGCTGCTGTCTGTGTGGCATTTACAAGTTCTCCCTGTGACCACGTGGGATACCCCAGGATGCTCCGATTTCCTCCCACGTCCCAGTAACATGCAGGCTGGTGGATTAATTACTCACTATAAATTGCCCTAGGTACATACAGTGGCATGCAAAAGTCTGGGCACCCCGCTCAAAATTTCTGATACTGCGAATAGTTAAGTGAGTAGAAGATGAACTGATCTCCAAAAGTCATAAAGTTAAAGATGAAACATTCTTTTCAACACTTTAAGCAAGATTAGTGCATTATTTTTGTTTTGTACAATTTTAGAGTGAAAAAAAAGGAAAGGAGCACCATGCAAAAGTTTGGGCACCCCAAGAGATTTGAGCCCTCAGATAAGTTTTACCAAGGTCTCAGACCTTAATTAGCTTGTTAGGGCTATGGCTTGTTCACGGTCATCGTTAGGAAAGGCCAGGTGATGCCAATTTCAAAGCTTTATAAATACCCTGACTCCTCAAACCTTGTCCCAACAATCAGCAGCCATGGGCTCCTCTAGGCAGCAGCCTAGCACGCTGAAAATTAAAATAAATGATGCACACAAAGCATGAGAAGGCTATAAGAAGATAGCAAAGTGTTTTCAGGTATCCGTTTCCTCAGTTTGTAATGTAATTAAGAAATGGCAGTTAATAGGAACGGTGGAGGTCATGTTGAGGCCTGGAAGACCAAGAAAACTTACTGGGGGAACTGCTTGTAGGATTGCTAGAAAGGCAAATCAAAACCCCTGTTTGACTGCAAAAGACCTTCAGGAAGATTTAGCAGACTCTGGAGTGGTGGTGCACTGTTCTACTGTGCAGCGACACCTGCACAAATATGACCTTCATGGAAGAGTCATCAGAAGAAAACCTTTCCTACATCCTCGCTACAAAATTCAGCGTCAGAAGTTTGCAAAGGAACATCTAAACAAGCCTGATGCATTTTGGAAACAAGTCCTGTGGACTGATGAAGTTAAAATAGAACATTTTGGCCAAAATGAGCAAAGGTATGTTTGGAGAAAAAAGGGAGCAGAATTTCATGAAAAGAACACCTCTCCAACTGTTAAGCACGGGGGTGGATCGATCATGCTTTGGGCTTGTGTTGCAGCCAGTGGCATGGGGAACATTTCACTGGTAGAGGGAAGAATGAATTCAATTAATTACCAGCAAATTCTGAAAGCAAACATCACACCATCTGTAAAAAAGCTGAGGATGAAAAGAGGATGGCTTCTACAACAGGATAATGATCCTAAACACACCTCAAAATCCACAATGGACTACCTCAAGAGGTGCAAGCTGAAGGTTTTGCCATGGCCCTCACAGTCCTCCGACCTAAACATCATTGAAAATCTGTGGATAGACCTCAGTGCTGGGACCCCAGTTGTTTACAATATATATTAATGACTTGGATGAGGGAATTAAATGCAGCATCTCCAAGTTTGCGGATGACACGAAGCTGGGTGGCAGTGTTAGCTGTGAGGAGGATGCTAAGAGGATGCAGAGTGACTTGGATAGGTTGGGTGAGTGGGCAAATTCATGGCAGATGCAATTTAATGTGGATAAGTGTGAAGTTATCCACTTTGGTGGCAAAAATAGGAAAACAGATTATTATCTGAATGGTGGCCGATTAGGAAAAGGGGAGGTGCAATGAGACCTGGGTGTCATTATACACCAGTCATTGAAAATGGGCATGCAGGTACAGCAGGCGGTGAAAAAGGCGAATCGTATGCTGGCAGTTATAGCGAGAGGATTTGAGTACAGGAGCAGGAAGGTACTACTACAGTTGTACAAGGCCTTGGTGAGACCACACCTGGAGTATTGTGTGCAGTTTTGGTCCCCTAATCTGAGGAAAGACATCCTTGCCATAGAGGGAGTACAAAGAAGGTTCACCAGATTGATTCCTGGGATGGCAGGACTTTCATATGAAGAAAGACTGGATGAACTGGGCTTGTACTCGTTGGAATTTAGAAGATTGAGGGGGGATCTGATTGAAACGTATAAAATCCTAAAGGGATTGGACAGGCTAGATGCAGGAAGATTGTTCCCGATGTTGGGGAAGTCCAGAACAAGGGGTCACAGTTTGAGAATAAAGGGAAAGCCTTTTAGGACCGAGATTAGGAAAAACTTCTTCACACAGAGAGTAGTGAATCTGTGGAATTCTCTGCCACAGGAAACAGTTGAGGCCAGTTCATTGGCTATATTTAAGAGGGAGTTAGATATGGCCCTTGTGGCTACAGGGATCAGGGGGTATGGAGGGAAGGCTGGGGCGGGGTTCTGAGTTGGATGATCAGCCATGATCATAATAAATGGCGGTGCAGGCTCGAAGGGCCGAATGGCCTACTCCTGCACCTATTTCCTATTTTCTATGTAAAAGAACAGTGTATGCAAGACGGCCCAAGAATCTCACAGAACTAGAAGCTTTTTGCAAGGAAGAATGGGCGAAAGTCCCCCAAACAAGAATTGGAAGACTCTTAGCTGGCTACAGAAAGTGCTTACAAGCTGTGATACTTGCCAAAGGGGGTGTTACTAAGTACTGACCATGCACGGTGCCCAAACTTTTGTTTCGGGCCCTTTTCCTTTTTTATTATTTTGAAACTGTAAAAGATGGAAATAAATAAGTAATCTTGCTTAAAATATTAAAGAAATGTGTCATCTTTAACTTTATGCCTTTTGGAAATCAGGTCATCTTTTACTCACTTAGCTATTCACAGTAACAGAAATTTTGACCATGGGGGTGCCCAAACCTTAAACTAATCTTAAAGTTCAAAGTAAATGTATTAATAAAGTACATGTATGTCATCAAACACAACCCCAAAATTTATGTTTTCATGGCCATTCACAATTCAAAGTTGTTTAACTTTGTTGTTTAACAAAGTTGTTTCTTGCACACATGTGAAAACAAGAGCATAAGAATTGTTGTCCTGCATCTGATACAGCACAAAGAAAGGACAAAAGATAATGAACATGACAATAATAAAAAAAACACAGTAAATATAAATACATGAGAGCTTCTATATCCATGTAGATTGATTGCCTGTCCACAAGCGATGCTAGATTGCACATAAGGTGACTGATGGGGCAATAAAAGTGAACTGGAAGGGTTAATGAGTGGAGGTGTTGATCACAAACAAGAGAAAACCCGCAGATCCTGGAAATCCAAGCAAGACATACAAAGTGCTGGAGGAACTCGGCCTCTATGGAAAAGAGTAAATGGTCAAGGCACTGTATCAGGACTGTTGATCAGACTTACTGCTTGGGAAAGTAACTGTTTTTTGAGTCTGGTGGTCTTGGTGTGGATGCTATGTAGCCTCCTCCCTGATGGGAGTGGGTCAAATAGACCGTGAGCAGGGTGTGTGGGATCCTTCATAATGTTACTGGCCGTTCTCTGGCACTTTTCTGTATATATAAGATCATGAGATATAGGAGCAGAGAATTAAGCCATTTGGTCCATCGAGTCTGTTGCGCCATTTCATCATGGCTGATCCATTTCCCTCTCAGCCCCAATCTCCTGTCTTCTCCCTGTAACCCTTCATGCCCTGACTAATCATGAATCCATCAACCTCTGCCTTAAATATGCTCAATGACTTGGCTTCCACAACTGACTGTGACAATGAACTTCACAAATCTACGACACTCTGGCTAAAGAAATTCTTCCTCTAAATGGATGTCCTGCTATTCTGAGACTGTGTCCTTTGCTCTTAGACTCCCCACCATAGGAAACATCCTCTTCATATCCACTCTGTCTACACCTTTCAACATTTGATAGGTTTGAATGAGACCCCCACCTCTTCTGAATTCCAGTGAGCAAAGACCCAAAGCCATCAAACATTCCACAAGTGATCAGCCTTTCAATTCTGGAATAATTTTCATGTACTTCCTCTGAACCCTCTCCAATCTCAGCACATCCTTTCTTAGATAAGGGGCCCAAAACTGCTCTCAATACTCCCAAGTGAGGCCTCACCAGTGCTCTCAACATTGCATCCTTGCTTTTATATTCTAATCCTCTCAAAATGAATGTTAGCATTACATTTGCCTTCCTCACTACTGACTCAACCTGCAAATTTAACCTTTAGAGAACCCTGCATGAGGACTCCCAAGTCCCTTTGCACTTCAGATTTTTCAATTTCCCCTCTGGTTAGAAAGTAATCTGTGCTTTTATTTCTTCTATCAAAGTGCATGACCATACAATTCCCTACACTATATTCCAGCTGCCACTTTTTTGCCCATTCTCCTAATCTGTTTAAGTCCTTCTGCAGCCTCTCTGGTTCTGCAACGCTACCTGCTCCTCCACCTATCTTTGGATCATCCACAAACTTGGCCACAAAGCCATCAATTCCATCATCCGAATCATTGATATATCATGTAAATGAAGTCGTTCGAACACTGACCCCTGTGGATCACCACTAGTCTAGTAGCCAACCAAAAGAGACTCCCTTTATTCCCACTCGTTACATCCTGCCAATCAGCCAAAGATCTATCCATGCTCGTATCTTTTACTAATACCATGGGCTTTTTAGATTATGAGAACACTCAGTCCTCTTTTATTGTCATTTAGAAATGCATACATGCATTAAGAAATGATACAATGTTTCTCCAGCGTGATATCACAGAAAACAGGACAGACCAAAGACTAACACTGACAAAACCACATAATTATACCATATAGTTACAGCAGTGCAAAGCAATACCATAATTTGATGAAGAACAGACCATAGGCACAGTAAAAAAAAGTCTCAAAGTCCTGAGTCGATCGACTCCCGAGTCCCTGATAGCAGGCGGCAAAAGGGAGAAACTCCCTGCCATAAACCTCCAGGCACCGTCATCTTGCCGATGCCTTGGAAGCAGCCGACCACAGCCGACGCTGAGTCCATCCGTCCAAAAACTCTGAGCTTCCGAGCAGCCTCTCTGATACAGCCTCCCGAGTGCCATCCTCTGCCGAGCGCCTTCGACCTCTCTCCAGCCGCTGAAACACGCAAAGCAGAGGATTTCGGGGCCTTCAGCTCCAGAGATTCCGGTTACCACACAGCAGCAGCGGCAGCAAAGCAGACATTTCAGAGTTTTCCGGATGTTCTGCTATGCACTCACGTCTGTCTCCATCAAATCAGGATTGTGCACAGTCGCCTACTTGACAGATAACAGATATTCATCACCGGAGAGGCTGCGCGCGTTGTCGTCGCGCCGCCATCTTCTCCCGAGCTTTTAACTTGTTATGCAGCCTCATGTGTGGCAGTTTGTCAAAGACCTTCTGAACATGCAAGTACACACCATCCACTGATGCTGTCTATCTTGCTTGTTATTTCTTCAAAGAAGTCCAACAGATTTGTTGGGCAAGATTTTCCTTTAGGGAAACCATGCTGACTTCAACCTATTTTATCACGTGTCTCTGAGTACCCGGAAACGACATCCTTAACCATTGACTCCAACATCTTCTCAACCACTGAGCTCAGACTAACTGGCCTATAATTTCCTTACTTCTCCCCCTCTCTCTCTCTTCTTGAAGAGTGGAGTGACATTTGCACATTTCCAGTCGTCCAGAACCATGCCAGCATCTATTGATGCTTGAAAGATCATTACTAATGCCTCTTCACCCATTTCTTTCAGGACTCTGGGATATACACCACTTTGTCCAGGTGACTTATCTACCTTTAGACCTTTCAGTTTCCTAAGAACCTTCTCCCTAGTATGGCAAATTCATCTGCCATTCCCTTGTCCAGCATCATTTTGTAGCATTCCAATATCTACTCTTGCCCCTCTTTTGCACCTTATGCATCTGAAGAAATTTTAGGTATCCTCTTTAATGTTATTGGTTAGCTTACCTTCGTATACCATATTTTCCTTCTTTATGACTTTGTTAGTTGACTCCTTTAGTCGGGTTTTAAAACCTTCCCAATTGTCAAACTTCCCACTAATTTTTGCTCTATTATATGCCCTCTCTTTGACTTTTATGTTGGCTTTGACTTCTCTTGTTAGCCACGGTTGTGTCGTATTGCCTTTGGAATAGCTCTTCATCTTTGGGAAGTATATATCCTGCTCCTTCTGAGTTGCTTCTTGAAATTCCAGCCATTGCTGCTCTGCCATCAACCCTACTGGTATTTGCCTCCAATTAATTTTGGCCAGCTCCTCTCCTTGGTGTCCACATATCCGATGATCTCACCTGGTCCCTGAACTCCTCCATCCTGATCAAAAAGGAGCAACAGCGCCTTTATTTCCAGTGGAGCATCAAGAAAGCTCACCTCTGTCCCAGGATACTGATGGACTTTTACTGCTGTACCATTGAGAGCATACTCACCAACTGCATCTCAGTGTGATATGGCAATTGTCCCGTATCGGACTGCAAAGCACTCCAGTGGGTGGTGAAAACTGCCCAGCAGATTATCGGCACCCAATTGCCCACCATTGAGAACATCTACAACAAACGCTGCCTGGTCAGGGCGAAAAGCATTATCAAGGATGCATCTCACCCTAACCATGGACTTTTTACTCTCCTCTCATCCGGTAGGCGCTACAGGAGCCTCCGCTCCCGCACCAGCAGGCACAGGAAGAGCTTCTTCCCTGAGGCTGTGACCCTGCTGAACCTCACATCACAGCGCTAAGCAGTATTGCATCCATATTGTACTGTCTCAGTACTTTTATATTTGTGTGCTGTAGCACTTACTTTTTATTTGTAGTTATTTTGTAAATAACACTATTATTTTGCACTTCTGGTCAGATGCTAACTGCATTTCATTGGCTTTGTATCTGTACTTGGCACAATGACAATAAAGTTGAATCTATTCTAATCTCCTGCCTCTGTAAATCCCTTTACCCCACTGATACCGATTCTGATCACAGAATCATGGTTGAAAGGAGATTGTAGTTGCGTGCTTATCGTCCAAGGATACACATTGTATCGAAAGGATAGACAGGTTGTCTGAGGGGTGAGGTGGCTCTGTTAGTAAAAAATGAAATCAAATCATTAGAAAGAGGTGACATAGGGTCAGAAGGTGTTGACTTATTGTGGGTAGAGCTAAGGATTTGCAAGGATAAAAAAAACTTCAAACAGTAGTTTTTGGTACATCTGACTTTAGGTTTTCATTCTCATATTGCAAGATGAATTCTATCACATCATGATCATGTCATCCTAAGGGTTCCTTTACCTTAAGCTTTCTAATCAATTCCGGTTCATTGTATAACACCCAGTACTGAATAGCTGCTCTAAAAAGTCGTCTCATAGATATTCTAGAAATTCCCCCGCTTGGGATCTACCACCAACCTGATTTTCCCAATCTACCTGCATATTGAAATCACCCCATGGCTATCTTAACATTGTTCTTTTGACATGCATTTTCTATCTTCGGTTGTAATTTGCAGACCACATCCTTACTACCGTTTGAAGTTTTTTTATCCTTGCAATTCCTTAGCTCTGCCCTCGAAGCAACACCTTCTGACCACATGTCTCCTCTTTCTAATGATTTGATTTCATTTTTTACTAACAGAGCCACCTGACCCCTCAGACAACCAGCCTATCTTTTCGATATAATGTGTATCCTTGGACGATAAGCACGCAACTATAATCTCCTTTCAGTCACGATTTAGTGATCAGAATCAGGTTTATTATCACTGGCATATGTCGTGAAATTTGCCCACAATACCAAAATGTATCGATAGTCTCTCCTTGCTAGCAGTCTCACTACACACTGCCTCTGTAAACCAACTATGTCATCCTCAGCATTATCACTCCAGTTTCCATGCCCCTGCCAAATTAGTTTAAACCCTCCCAAACAGCTCTTGCAAGCCTGTCTGCATGGATGTTGGTTCCCTTCAGGTTCAGGTGTAACCTGTCCTTTTTGTTCAGCTTGTACGTTCCCCAGAAGTGATCCCAATGATCCAGAAATCTGAACTCCTGCTTCCTGCACTAGTTCCTCAACAATGCATTCATAGAAACGTAGAAAACCTACAGTAAAATACAGGCCATTCAGCCCACAAAGCTGTGCCAAACATGTCCTTTACCTGAGAAATTACCTAGGGTTACCCATAGCCCTCTATTTTTCTAAGCTCCATGTACCCATCCATGAGTCTCTTCGTATCTGCCTCCACCACCGCTGGCAGCCCATTCCACGCACTCACCACTCTCTTCATAAACAAACTTACCCCTGACATCTCCTCTTTACCTACTTCCAAACACCTTAAAACTGTGCCCTCTCATGCTAGCCACTTCAGCCCTGAGAAAAAGCCTCTGACTATCCACACGATCCATGCCTCTCATCATTTTATACACCTCTATCAGGTCACCTATCACTCTCCATCTCTCCAAGGAGAAAAGACCTTTCTTGACTGTATTTTGCATCCTATCGATGTCTCTCTGTAACCTCTGACAGCCCTCCATACTATCCACAACACCCCCAACCTTTTGTGTCATCAGCCAAAGCATCCTATTCTTACCCTCACTGGTACGTGGCACGGGCATTAATCCAGAGTTCCTACTGTTTTTCAGCTTTCTACCTAACTCCCTAAAACCTCTCTTCAGGACCTCCTTACCTTTTCTACCTATGCCAATATGTACCAAGTCTGCTCACCCTCCCCCTTGGGAATGCCATGGACTCGATCCGAAACATCCCTGACCTTGGCACCAGGGAGGTAACATACCATCCAGGCATCTCTAGCACACCCACAGAATCTCATCTCTGTTCCTCTGACTATGGGATTTCATATTGCTACTGCAGTCCTCTTCATCTCTCTCCTCTTTTGAGCCACAACACCAGACTTGGTGCCAAAGACCTAGTTATTGTGGCTCTCCCCTGAGTTGGATGTGTTCTGGGACCATGAGAGGTTGTGTGTGATGTGCACTCCCAGGAGTTTGAAACAGCTCGCAGTTTCCACTGCTGTGCTGCCAATGTAAAGGGGGAGGGTTGTAAATGGCATGAGTTCTCCTGAAGTAACCTTATTCTTTGTCTTGTTGACATTCAGGAAGAGGTTATTTGCCCAGCACCAGGCCTCGAGTTCCTCCACCTCCTCACTGTAGGCTGTCTCATTGTTGTTGGTGATGAGCCATACCACTGTTGTGTCATTGGCGAACCTGACAATGTGATTGCTTGGGTGTTTGTGCAGTCATATGTGATCAAAGTGTATAGCAATGGACTCAGCACACGGCCTGGGGATGGGGTGGGGGCACTGGAGTTGAGGATGCAGGGGACGGAAGAATGGTTGTGCATCCTGACTCCGAGGTCTGCTTGTAGTAAGTTCAACACCCAGTTCTGCAGTGGTGTCCTTAGACCAAGGAGTAGGAGTGTGTTCTCCAAGGTCCATAGGGCAATAGTTTTGAATGGCAAAAATGTAATCCAGAAACAGCATTTTGACATAGGTGTCCTTGTTTTCCAGGTGTGTCAGGGCCAGGTCCATAACAGATGCTGGGGCATCTGCTGTAGAGGATATTGCTGAGTGTCCTAAGGAGTTTTTAATATGTGCCATTGCCATTATCAGCCGATCATGATCATTATCAGCCAATTCATGATGATTAGCATCAGCGCCGCTGGGGAGTAGTCATTTAGTACTGAAGGTGTAGATTTCTTTGGTTCAGGGATGATGGTGGCTGATTTGAAGTAAGGGGGGAGAGCAGCCTGGATGAGTAAAGTGTTGAAGGTGTCAGTGAGCTGGTGTACACACTCCCTAAGTACTTAGCTAGAATGTTGTCTGTCCTGCCCACCTTACGCAGCATCTGCTGCTGTTACAGACAATGCTACTCTCCTGGGAGGGGAGGGTAGCTTTCTTGGTCTCAGAGTAAATACAAAAAAAAAACAAACAAAACAAAATAATGAATAAATAAGCAATAAATATTGAGGCATGAGATGAAGAGTCCTTGAATGAGGTTCCATAGATTGTGGGAACAGTTCTGTGTTGGGTGAGTGAGGTCAAGTGAAGTTAACCCCTCTGGTTCAAGAGCCTGATGGTTAAGGGGTAATAACTGCTCCTGAGCCTGGTGGTGTGGGTCCTGAAGCTCCTGTGCCTCCTTTCTGAAGGCAACAGTGAGAACAGAACATGACAAGGATGATGGGGGTCCTTGACGATGGATGCTGCTTTCTACAACAGCGCTCCATGTAGATGTGCTCAAAGGTGGAAGAGCTTTACCTGTGATGGACTGGGCCATATCCAGTGATTTTTTAATGGTCTTTTCTGTTCAAGGGTATTGATGCTTCCATAGCAGGCCGTGAAGCAACCAATCAATATACTTTCCACGACACAGCTGTTAAAGCCTGTCAAAGTTTTAAATAACATAGCAAATCTGCGTAAGCCTCTAAGAAAGTGGAGGTGCTGCCATGTATCTACATGTTGGACCCAGGACTGATCATCTGAAATATTAACTCCAAAGAGTTAAAAGTTGCTGACCCTCTCCATCTCTGATACACTGAAGAGGACTGGCTCACAGCCATCCGCATTCCCTTTCCTTTAGTCAATAATCATTGAGTGAGAGCTTGTGGTTCTGGCACCACTCAGCCAGATTTTCAATTTCCCCCTTATAAGCTGGTTCATCACTACCTTTGATTTGGCCAACAACAGTGGTGCCATCAGCAAACTTAAGTAAGACCGCAAGATGTGGGAGCAGAATTAGGCCATTTGGCCCATCGAGTCTGGCCGAGACCCTTCATCAGGACTGTTGATAGGCCTTACTGCTTGGGAAAGTCTGGTGGTCCTGGTGTGGATGCTGTCTAACCTTCTCCCTGATGGATGTGGGACAAACAGACCATGAGCAGGGTAGTTGGGATCCTTCCTGATGTTACTGGCCCTTTTCCGGCACCTTCCTGTATAATAAGACCATTAGATATAGGAGCAGAGAATTAAGCCATTGAGTCTACTCCACCATTTCATATTGTCTAATCCAATTTTCCCTCTCAACCCCAATCTCCTGCCTTCTTCCCGTATCCCTTCATGCCTTGACTAATCAAGAATCTAGCAACCTCTGCCTTTAATATGCCAATGACTTGGCCTCCACAGTTGCCTGGGGCAACAAATTCTGCCGATTCACCACTCTCTGGCTAAAGATGTTCCTCCTCATCTCTGTTCTAAAAGGACCCCCTCTATTTTGAGGTTGTGTCCTCTGATCTAAGACTCCTCCACTACAGGAAACATCCTCTCCACATCCACTCTATTGAGGCTTTCAACATTCAATAAGTTTCAATGACATCACCCCTCATTCTTCCAAATTCCAGTGAGGATAGGCCCAGAGCCATTAAACGCTTTTCATTTGACAAGCCTTTCAATCCTGGAATCATTTTTGTGAACCTCCTTTGACCCCTCTCCAGTTTTAGCATGTCCTTTCTTAGATAAAGGGCCCAAAACTGCTCACAGTACTCCAGGTGAGGCCTCACCAGTGCTTTATAAAGCCTCAACATTACACCTTGCTTTTATATTCTAGTCCTCTTGAAATTAATGCTAACATTGCCATTGCCTTACTTCCCATTGACTTAACCTGCAAATTAACCTTTAAGGAATCCTGAACAAGGACACCCAAGTCCCTTTGCACCTCAGATTTGTGAATTTTGAGGAGCTGGTGCGGGGGCAGCTGTTTAGGATTATGGATCATTGGGATCTCTTCTGGGCAAGGTATGACATGCACAAGAGGGATGGGCTGCACCTGGACCTGAGGAGGACCAACAACCTTGTGGGCAGGTTTGAGGGCAAATATGGCATTAGAGCTGTATTTAGCCACACAGCATTAAGTGTAAAGCGACTAGAACAGGGGGCTAAACACATTCTCTTTTCGTGCACCTCTGCTGATGGTGATGTTGTTGCCAATCTAAACTAACTGGGGTATGGAAATGAGGAAATTAAGGATCCAGTTGCACAAGGAGGTATTGATGTCAAGGGCTTGGCTCTTATTGATTAGTTTCGAGGGGGTGATAATATATAATGTCGCGGTGTAGTCAATGAAGAGCATCCTGATCTATGCATCTTCACTGTCCAGATGTTCCAAGGTTGAGTGAAGAGCTAATGAAAAGGCATCTTCTGTTGAATTATTGTGATGGTAGGCAAATTGGAGCAGATAGAAGTCACTCAGGTAGGAGTTGATATGATTCATCACCAACCTCTCAAAGCACTTCACAGTGGTTGGAAGTACTATTGTACTATAGTCATTAAGGCAGGTGGGTACCTCAGACTGCTGAAGCGAGAGGTTACAGATATTGGAGAAACCCCAAGGAAGTTGATCAGCACAGGTCTTTAGTACCTGGCCACATACCCAGTCTGGCCCAGATGCTTTCTGTGGTTTCACCCTCCTGAACAATGCCCTCACATTGGTCTCAGGGACTGAAATCACAGGGTCGTCGAGAACTGTGGCAGATTTTGAAGGTGCCCCCATGTTTTGACGCTCAAAGCAAGCATAAGAGTCATTGAATTCGTTTGGAAGTGAAGCCTTGTTGTCTCCTATGTCATTTGGTTGTACTTTATAGGAGGTGATAGCATTCAAGTCTTGTGATAGCTGTTGAACATCCTTCAGTGATTCAAGTTTGGTTCAGAATTTCCATTTCACATGTGAGGTGGCTTTCTGGAGGTAGTATCTGGGCCTCCGGTATTTTACCTTGTCGCCAGTCCTGTCTGTCACTGATCTGGCTCTCAGTAAATTGCATATCTCTTGGTTCCTTTAGGGCTTCTGGTTGGGAAGACTCTGAATGATTTTCTGAGGACAAAACTGTCTATGATTGTTTTTATAAAGCTCGTGACAACTGTGGCTTATTCGTTTAAATCCCTTGATAAGTCCTTGAACACAGGCCAGTCCACTAACTCGAAACAAGTCTGTGGCCACTCTCCTACATCCAGCGACCACCTTTTTGCTATTCGTTTCTCTGGAGACTTGCCTTTTAGCCTCTGTCTGTATGCAAGGAGGAGGAGGAGAACTACGTGATCAGATTGCCCAAAATTTAGTCTAGTGATGGAATGGTAGGTATGCCTAATCTAGGAGGGGTGATTGATAAGTTCGTGGCCTAAGGCAGAAGGAGTCGATTTTAGAAAACCTAGCAGATTTATTTTTCCTACATTTACACACTTAGTCCAGCAGTCGTGGAGCATATGGATCCCTTCTTTGTAGAAGTCGGTGTTTTGGACCTCCAGAAGTGGTCCGCAGCAGGGGTGATTGATAAGTTTGTGGCCTAAGGTAGAAGGAGATCAGTTATTAACTTCAAACTTTATGTGTTTTCACTCAAAGAGTTGAACTGCACGTGCACTTAACGAGAGCAGAATAACTCATCTCCTTCTAACTTAGGCCACAAACTTATCAATCACCCCTGCTGTGGACTACCTGGAGGTCCAAGACGCTCTCGTTGCTTGCACGTGCAGTTCAACTCTTTGAGTGATAATGCAGAAAGTTTCAAATTAATAACTCATTTCCTTCTACATTAGGCCACGAACTTACCAATCACCCCTGCTGTGGACCACGTCTACAAAAAAGGGATCCGTATGCTCCACGATCGCTGGACTAAGTGCGTACATGTAGGAGGGGACTATGTTGAAAAATAAATGTGCTAGATTTTCTAAAATGGACTCCTTCTACCTTAGGCCACAATCTTATCAAGCACCCCTCGTAGTGTAACGGTGGTTGAATGTGTTCGGACCCCTGAGGCTGCAGGTGATATGTGGATGTTAACTGGACAGAGATTTCTTCAGATAAGCCTGATTGAATTCCCCGACAATGATCTGAAAGGTGTCGGAGTAAGTTGTTTCTTGTTTGGTTATCACTGCACTCAATACCTCGAGTGCTTCCCTTTAAATTGGCCTCTAGCTGTATGCAAACTGTGGTCAGGATCATGGAAGAGAAAACTCTTACTAAGTAGAATGGTTAGCACTTAATCATTAAATGTCTCAGCTCAGGAGAGCAAGAGTGCGACAAGACCATTGCATCTGAGCACCATGAGGATATTATCATATATCATTAGAGGCTCTGCGGATACTGGAAGTCCAGAGCAATACACAAAATGCTGGAGGAACTCAGCAGGTCAGGTAGCATCTATGGAGGGGAAATAAACAGTCCATATTTCAGGGCAAGACCCTTCATCAGGACTGGAAAGGAAGGGAGCATAAGCCAGAATAAGTAAGTAGGGAAGGGGAGGGAGAGGAGTATGAGTAGGAGAAGGATAAAAAGCATCAATCAAGGTTTCTGGAACAGGTCAACCTTAGAGTGAGCAGAGCATGGAGGGAGATGTGGGTAGAGAAAGGCTGAAGGCCTGAGGACCTCCCAGATTCTCACTTAATCCCTCCTCCCCCACCAATTTAACCTCCCTCACCTGGCTTCACCTACTGTATACGCTGCCCTTTATACGTCTTACCCACCCCCACCTTCTTATTCTGGCTTCTTCCCCCTTTCTTGCCAGTTCTGAGGAAAGGCCTCTGCCAAAAGCATGCTTACTCCTCTCCATAGGTGCTGTCTGATCTGCTGAGTTCTTCCAGCACTCTGTGTGTGTGCGTGTGCGTGTGCGTGTGCGTGTGTGTGTGTGTGTGTGTGTGTTGCTCTGGATTTCCAGATCTGAAAATCCTTGTGTTAATCAGAGCACATATTATGGGTGCATTCCAACATATGGTTGAAAGATCCATCCAAACTGTGTTGGGCTCCGTGGTGACCTCTGGCATTGCAAGTTATATGGAAAGTCTTTGGACACAGGATTTCCCATCAAGCTGATGAACTGGCCCCGCACTAGCTCTGATCATAACAATGGAAGAAGCGCATGTGAAGGCTTGCTTGTGCAATATATGGAAACTGGTAATGTTATCAAGGCCATTGCTCTTCAGGGTGGGTTTATTGACGAGAAGGCAACATCCATCATCAAGGATCCCCAACACCCAGACCATGCTGTTTTCTTTCTGCTACCGTTGGAAAGCAGGTCAGAAGCCATTACACACCACCAGGTTCAGGAACAGCTATTAGCTTTCATAGTCATAGTCATAGTCATACTCATACTTTATTGATCCCGGGGGAAATTGGTTCAACCATCAGGCTCCTGAACTAGTGTGGATAATTTCACTCACCTTAACAATGAACTGATTCCACAACCCATGGACTCACTTTCAAGGACTACAATTCATGTTCTCGGCATTAGGTATGTATTTATTTATTCATTCATTTATTTCTTTATTTGCACAGTTTGTTGCCTTTTGCATATTGGTTGCTTGTCAGTCTTCCTGTGTGGTTTTTCATTGATTCCAATGTATTTCTCTGTTCTAATGTGAATGCTTGCAAGAAAATGAACCTCCAGGTAGTATATGGTGATATATATGTATTTGTTATGACAGTTAAGGGCTTTCACAAAGCACCAATCCCAATCTGGAAAGTAGCAGTAAAGAGAAGAATCTGATGGGCTGAATGGACTAATGTTCGTTCTTTTCAATACAAAGAGTTTCCAGGCTGTTTCAGCTTTAGGGCGTTGCTTGCCCTGGGCAGAATGACAGAATGAACTGATGCTTACATTTGCTGTTGGCCCATGGAGCTCAGTCTTACTGCTAATATTATTTCAGTTTTGTCTTCTGTCAAAACTAAAAAACTGGTCTGTACTCCTTCCAGAGGGATATTGCATGTTGTGTTTGAACCTGCAATTCCTTGTGTAAGTCATTGGTGATACTGTACTTGGGGTACTGTGTACAGTTTTGGTCACCCTGGTATAGGAAAGATGTGGTTAAACTAGAAATGGTGCAGAGAAGTTTTGCCAGGATTAGAAGGCCTGAGTTGACCCGGCTAGGTCTTTATTCCTTGGGACACGAGAGGATGAAGGGATGAGTTTATAGAAATGCTTAAAATTATGAAGGGCATAAGTAAGGTGGATGGTAACAGTCTTTTCCCCAGAGAGGGGGAGACCAAAAGAAGCATAGGTTTAGGGTGAGAGGAGAAATATTTAAAAGGGACCTGAGGGGCAACTTTTCTATACAGAGGGTGGTGAGGTTATAGAACAAGATGCTAGAGAAATCCGTTGAAGCAGGTACATAGAGTATTATTTAAGAAGCACTTGGATAGAGAAATGGAAAGTCAGGGCTTGGAGGGAGATGGACTGAATGCAAGAAAATTGGGACTAGCTGGCTAGGCTCCATGGTCAGCATGGACTGGTTGTGCCAATGGACCTGCATCACTCTGACTCAAATTTGCATTTGATTTTAGCATGTGAGGCAGGTCTTATCACCTTATCACTAATAACACTATACACAGACCAAGAAACCATGTGCTGGTAACTGCCCCTGTGAAGCCATTTCAACTTGTCTTTCCACATGCATCCCCTGTGTTTTACATATTTCTCCCTTGCCTTTTTACCTCTTGAAAACTAACTTGTACCTCTCTCTTTCACAGTTGTGATGAACGGTCACAAACACAAAACATTGACTGCTTCTCTCTCCACAGATGCTGCCTGACCTGCTCAGTTCTTGTGACACTTTCTGTTTGTTTTCATTTCAGGTTTCCAGCACCTGCAGTTGAGCTGAAATTTTCAAGTGCTTTAAGAATATGGTCACTGCTGTAGCAGTGTAGAATATGGTCATCTGACTGACAACATGCATACAGTAAGCTCCTCAAGGCTACAACATGCTGCAGTCTGTTGGTAATGATCATGTAAAATGTGTATTCATTCACAAGTAACCTGTACAAATGTCTGAATTAGAGGATTTTTGCAAAACAATCCCGTGCAAACTTTCCTAGCAAAATACTTTGGTGAATTAGCTTTTTGGACCTCCATTTGATAATGTCACTTCCAGATGTACTTTCAGAAATCAAAGTGTACAGTGTATTGACAACAGTGTATCTACAAAGGAGATCAGAGTTGGAAGGTGATTTATCGGCTGGAGACCAGCAGCTTGCAGAATGTTGAAACACAATGTTCCAGCTGTCAAAGTGGCTCTCCGCCTTAGAGATCAGAACAAAAAAATCGCATCTTCACTTCTCGGATGCTTAGTTGAATCCCTAGTTGCCCTTTCTACATTCGGCGGTTGTCCAGACAGGGGAAGGTGCGAGACAAAATTAATAGACCTGAACCTCAGGAAAGAGTCGAATGATATCTGTAATTGAGCTCCTGTAGATCCTTGCCCTGATTAAAGATGAAAAGATCATGCTAAAATTGATGTTTATTGCCACATGAGTCATTTCAGAAGACTTGAGAGCGAGATAGTAGAACAGAAACACATTTGGACTCAGTCGCAGTCTTGTGTGTGTCTTAGGGAATCATTATTGCTTGTAAGAGAAAGGTGAGTTTTCCTGCAAGGTACACATGGAGCTCTAAGCCATATGTTCTGAGCATCATGGGGATCAACAAATTGTTCAAAATAACAGTCCACACTCCTATTCTACATTGTTATTGTTTTACCTTGTTCTATCTCAATGCACCATATAATGATATGATCTGCATGAGCAGTATGCAAGACAAAACTTTTCACTGTATCTTGGTACATGTGACAGTAATAAACCAATTCCAATTCCAAAGGAATATTGTTTAGAATTGGAAACAATTCCTTTCCATGAATGACTAGCTCGATTTCGTATGTCCTAGGTCTTATTACTTGTCTCAGATGGGCTACCTCTTCAGGTGATGTGGTCTGAGCAAGTGGTCTTCTTCTGGAAGGTGACCCCTGTTGATTTTGTTTCCCTTTACATGTTGCGTAATAAACTCTGTCCTTTGGGAAATCTCTACACCATGTGTTTTCACAGATGAAGGAAGGCAGCCATTTGTTTGTTTTTTCGGTGGTGACGGTAGTAATATTTTCATCAGTGCATAAAGGTACTATAGACACATCGAGAGCAGTATATCTTCACAGTGACCACTTTAATAGGTACAGGAGGTACCTACTAAGAAGGCCACTGGTCTTTAGCTGCTGTAGCCTATCTACTTCAATATTTGACATGTTGAGCATTTGGAGATGCTCTTCTGCACACCACTGTTGTAATGCATAGTTATCTGAGTTACTATCGCTGCCTTATCAGCTTGAACCAGTCTGACCATTTTGCTCTGACCTCCCTCACTGACAAGGAATTTTTGCCCACACTGGATGTTGTTCTGTTTTTCACACATTCTGTGTAGAGTCTAAAGACTATTGTGTATGAAAATCCCAGGAGAACAGCAGGTTTCTGAGATATACAAACCATCCCATCTGGCACCAACAATCATTCCACGATCAAAGTCACTTGGATCAAATTTCTTCACCATTCTAATGTTTCGTCTGAACACCAACTAAACCTTTTGACCATGTCTGCATTGTTTTATGCACGAGTTGCTGCCATATGATTATCTATTTAGATATTTGCATACAGGAAAAGGTATACCTAAGAAAGTGGCCGCTGAGTGTACATGTCGTGTCTTTAAACTTCTATTAAAGACTGGATGTTCTGTCGGTGTCACTATTGCCTTGTTAAAAAGCAAGCACACCTCCTGACTCTGCTATTCAGCAGATTACAGTATGTCAACGCATATAGCTATAAAGAGAACAGCATGTCCATGCATGCAGAGGCACAATCTGCTTCATTTTACCCAAGAAGTATATTTTTGTCCATACCATCATCAGAATTTTAAGTCGACCATTGAATGCATTTACATGGAGCACTGCCACAAGCAGGGGTTCTCAACCTTTTTATGCCATGAACCCCTACCATTAACTAGGTTGTTCATTGACCTCAGGTTGGGAAACTCTGGAAGAAATTAGCATCCATCATCAAAGAACCCCACCATCGAGGCCATGCTCTCTTCTCACTACGTACTACCATTGGGCAGGAGGTAGAGGAGCCTTCTGTCTACACCAGTGGTCCCCAACAGTAGCAAAGCACGTGCTACTGAGCCACGAGGAAACGATATGATTTGGCGATATGAAACGATGTGAGTCAGCTGCACCTTTCCTCATTCCCTGTCACGCATTGTTGAACTTGAACACCCACCCCTCCCCCCGTCAGCCGGGTCCACACGAATATTGTCAATATTAAACCGGTCCGCGGTGCAAAAAAGGTTGGGGACCCCTGGTCTACACCACCAGGTTCAGGAACAGCTATTTCCCTACAATGTTTGTCAGTCATTGTTTTGCTCAAGATGGGGCCAGCCAACAACGTTTCTTCAGGTGACATCTTTCAGATAGCCAATCTTTTCAATTATTTCACTTTACCTATATCTTCTGCTTGTTCCTTTTGCCTTGGTTGTGCATCAGAAACTGTTGGAGCCAGTGATGTACGGTTTGGAGTCTATGCGAATGATCTAGCACTCTGCTGTCCCCAAAGAGGACCGAGAGCACAAGCTGCCTTGTTGAGAAGACCAGAGACATGACATGATCACCTCTATTTCAAAATGTCGAGGAAGATTGAAGCATCGAGGTGAATGCAGAGGAGGTTACTTGTCGTTCTTCATAGAGGCTATGTGGTCGATGACAGTCACTCCTCACGGAAGGGCAGAGTTTGTGTGGTCACTTTCCTTGATGCTGATGGGAAGATGATTTAGAAATTCTTAGATTTGTAATTATTAGACTATAGTTTATATTACTCTCCTTCAGTTTTCTGTGTTTTCTTTCTTGTTGCTGATTCCTGGGTGGGTGATACGTTACTTTTTGTGTGAGGGAGGGGATGGGGATTTGGGGTTTGATGTTCTTGTTGGTGTTCTCTGTGTGGGCTATTTGTTAGATTTTGTGTGTGGGAGAGGGGTTGGGGGTTTGATCCTATTGCGTTTTTTTGTGAGGGATGAGGTTAGGGGTTTGGGGATTTGGATGTTCGCTCTGTCAGTTTTTGTGCGAGGGAGGGGTTGGGGGTGTGGATTTCAGGTTTGAAGTTCCAGTTTCGGTTTCCTACGTGGGCAATCTGTTAGTTTTTTGTGTGAGGGAGGGAATGGGTGGGGGGAGAGGTTTGGAGTTTGCTAGTTTTTTTTTCATTTGCTTATATGTGCAGGAGGCGGGTATTGCTGTTTTTTCTTTCTGCATTTCACGGCTTGCTGGAGAAGACAGATATCAGTTGTATTGTGCATGCATACTTTGACAATAAACTGAAACTTTGAAACTTTGCTATGTATAGATTTTCATAAATTCTACAGTATTTCTTTTTTTCTGTAAATGCTTGCAAGAAAATGAGTGGGTAACACAAACCAAATGCTGGAGGAACTCTGCAGGTCAGGCAGCATTTATGCAGTCGACCTTTCAGGCTGAGACTCTTCACCAGGCAAGGAAATGAATCTCAAGGTAGAATATGATGTATATGTATTTTGATAATAAATTTATCTTTAACTTTGAACTTTAAAGTATCTCATTAATATGTATATTTAAAATAATTCATAATTATAAATATTTTTCTCTTTTTAAGGAGCAATATATATGTGTTTTTGAAAAACAATCACAGACTTGGACTTTCAGGGGGCTCTCAGTCTGTTTGGTTTTTGATTTGAAAGGAGGTTTATTCCTTCGCTGTGATTGCTTAGATTTTGTGCTTCATCCAAGTCCGCTGGAGGCAGAAGATGGCTTGCCCCGGGATTGGAGGACTAGGTTTGTGCACGGGTGGCTGGGAGAGAGGGAAGGGGCTTGTTTTGATGCTGTTTTGTTGCTCATTGTGCTCTGTTTTCTTGTGTGGTGTGTTGTGCTGCCGAGCTTGGTAGCTGTGCTATTTTAGCAACAGAATGTGTGGCGCCGCTTGCAGGCTGCCCCTAGCACAGGATGTGAAAAAGCTGCAGAAAGTTGCAAACTCAGCCAGCCCTGTCATGGCCACTAGCCTCCCCACCATCGAGAACATCTTCAAAAGGCAATGCATCGGAAAGGAGATATCTACCATTAAGGACCTCATAACCCAGGATATGCTGTCTTCTCATTGCTACCATCAAGGAGAAGGTACAGGAGCTAGAAGACGTACACTCAACATTTTAGGAACAGCTTCTTCCCCTGCCATCGGACTTTTAAACAGACAATGAATCAACCTATGAAATCTATCTATTATTTTATTTTATTTTTTGTATATTTCTTATTGCACTGTACTACTGCCACAAAACAACATATTTCACAACATATGTTGATCCTTGGGTGTGTTGGTTGTTAATGCAAACGATGCACTTCACTGTATGTTTCGACCTACAAGGAATAAATGAATCTGAATCTTAATGCGTCCTTCTTAACTTTTACACTGTTCTTGGGAGAGAATAGTGTGAAGACAATGGATTGTATTCACCCGTCACCCATTATCCATCATACACCATGGCACATCTCCATAAACCTGATGCTGTGCACAACTGGTATTGTTACAAGCAATAAAACCATTCGACTACAAGACATTGGAGCAGAATTTGGCAATTCAGCCTATTGAGTCTGCTCCACCATCCCATTAGGGCCGATTTTCTATCCTCCTCAACTTCATTCTCCTACCTTCTCCCCATAACCATTGCTGCCCTTCCTAATCAGGAACCTATCAATCTCCACTTTGAATATATCCAATGCCTTGGCCTCTACAACCATCTGTGGCAATCAGTTCCTCAGATTCACCGTGCTCTGGCTAAAGAAATTCCTCCTCATCTCTGTTCTAAAGGGACGTTCTTCTATTCTGATGCTCTGGTCCAAGACTCAGCCAATATAGGAAATACCCTCTCCACTTCCACTCTGTCTTGGCCTATCAATATTCAATAGGCTTCAATGAGATCTCCCCTCATTCTCTTAAACTCCAGCACATACAGGCCCAAAGTCATTAAAAGAGCTTTAACATTTGACCTTTTCTTACATTCATCGCATGTGTTTTGCTGTTTGCTCAATACCCATTTTAGATCCTTTTCCAACATGTTTTGCAATGGTCTGAGTAACACTTCAGGGTCTGGAAGGAATGATGAGTTGTATTGCACCATTCTTAGGAATGAGCCCAACTCTGCTTTGGCACGTGTGATGCCTTTGATTTTTTTTTCTTTCACAGGTTGTGGGCTGTTGGCATCATTCTTCAAACTAAGGTTTACATCTTCTTGTTGCAAAAATGTCCATCTGCCTTATATCAGATTCATAATGTGCCCACGTCATCTCCTGAGTCAAAATGCTTTCTTCCGATTTGGATTTATTTATCACATGTATCTCAAAACATACAGTGAAATGGGTCACTTGTGTTAACAACCAACACAACATATAGAGGTACTGGGGGCAACACATATTTCAGCACCAACAAACCTGCTCACAATGCTTGGCAGAACAACACAGAGCACAACAAGCAACAACATCAACAAAATAGCCCTTACCTCTTCTCCCTCCAAACAACATACATGATAGTCCTCCTACTCTATGACAGGCCAGCAGGCCTCAAGGCTTTGGCTATCAAGCTGCTACTTCCAGATGTTCAATCATCCTTCAGACTTTGATCTTTCCTATCTTCTGTACATGTGGCAGTTTTTAGTTACACAAGTGATCGTTGAGACATAGTAATAGAACAATACAGCATTGCAACAGGCCCTTTGGCCCATCTAGTCCATGCCAACCTGATCTGCTGGGCAGCACGGTAGCAATGCTTTACTGAGCCAGCTGTATAAGATTGGCATTTGGTTCCTGCTGCTGCTTGTAAGGAGTTTGCACATTCTCCACGTGACCGTGCTTGTGCTCCTAATTCCTCCCACATTCTAAAAGGCATATGGATTAGCATTAGTGAGTTGAGGGCATACTGTGCTAGCACTGGTCGCAATTGCTGGCTGCTCAGCACAATCCTCGCTGATTTAATTTGGCGCAAATGACATATTATAGTGGCATCCGGACCGGACTTCAAACGAGTGGTCCCGCGTTCGTATCTGGCCGGCTCCTTGCACACTTTCCATCTGTGCTGGGTTGGCCATCAAGCTAGTAACTTATAAAGAAAACAGGCAAACACTAAAGAAGTGGTAAGGTTGCTGCCTGATGCACCAGAAAGCGTGGAGAGGAACAACAAGTGACATGTTTCGATGTACATGTGCAAATAAAGCTAATCTTTTAGCTTCTTCTTCTTCAGCCCTCTTCCACCTTTCACCTCCCATCTTCTTGCATCATTCCCCCATCCCGCAGCCACCCACCTTCTCCCTCACCAGGTCTCACCCATCACCTGCCAGCTTGTGTTCCTCCCCCTCACTTCACCTTCTTATTGGCTTCTTCTCCCTCCTTTCGCGTACTGGTGAACAGTCTTGGCCTGATACATTGACTAACTATTCCACTGCATTGCTGCTGAATGACTTATTGAGTTTCTCTAGCATTTTGTGTGTTTATACCAAATCAAGTCTTTATGCAATGCATCGAGGTAGAACAGAGTAAAACAATGAGAATATTGAATAAAGTGTGCAAATTGCAGAGAAAATACAGTGCAGGTACATGATGAAGTGCAAGACCATAACAAGACAGATGTGGGGTCACGAGTCAATCTTTTAGCTCTTATAAACATGCAAGAGATTCTGCAGATGCTGGAAATCCACAGCAACACACAAAAGGCGGAGGAACTCAGCATCTATGAAGAGAAATAAGCAGTCAATGCTTTGGGCCGAGGCTGTAGGAGTACAAGGTGGCAGGTGATAGGTGACGCCAGGTGAGGGGGAAGGTAGGTGAGTCGGGCAGGGGTGAAGTAAGAAGCTGCGAGGTGACAGGTGGAAGAGATAAAGGGTTAAAGAAGAAGGAATCTGATAGGGGAGGACTGTGGACAGTGAGAGAAAGGGGAAAGTGGAGGGACACCAAAGGGACTCACATCTCGACTCACTATCAGATTGCAGTGTGTCCCATGTGTACAGGTGCAGTACGAAGAGGACAATATGTCTGCATGTACAGAAGCATCACATCTGCCAACCTTGGAACAAATACATGTGAAACTATTGAATGAAAACTAAACAGTTTGTATCACCAATTTTTCATTGTTGCTGGGTCAAAACCTGGAAGTAACTGCTCCACAGCATTGCTTAGTACTTTCACCACATGGACTAGTCAAGAAAATTCCTGAAGGTAATGAAGAGTTCAACTTCGTAGTTTGATGTCACTCCATCACTGGAGTACATCAGGCAAAATGAGCCTGGGGAGAGCTGACTTTCAGTCTGAACACTTGCTATGTAAAATGATCTACTTCCTTCCAACACAAGATATCATAAATCTCTCCCTAATGGTTTAATTGTGGGGGAACAACATGTACATTGATGTCTTCCTCTGGAGAAGAGTTAATGAAACAAGCAAGACTGAGGGAAACCGTTCGACCCATTGCCTCTAGGTCAGCCTTCTGAAAAGCTTCCCATTAGATGCAATCTCTCCAGCTATTAGGTACCTACTGTACCTAATAAAGTGGCCAATGAGTGTATCTTCATAGTTGTCTGCTGCTGTAGCTTATCCACTTCAAGTTTCGACATGTTGTGGTTACAGAGATGCTCTTCTGCATGCCACTGTTGTAACGTGTGATTATTTGAGTTATTGTCGCCTTCCTGTCAGTTTCACCCACAGAACTAGCATTCACTGCATGTTTTCTGTTGTTCACACCGTTCTCTGTAATCTCTGGAGGCTGTTATGTGTTCAAATCCCAGGAGATCAGCAGTTTCTGATCTACTTAACCCACCCCATATGGCACCAACAATCTTTCCACAGTCAGTCACTTAAATCACATTTCTTTCCCATTCTCATGTTTGGTCTGCATATTTTTTATGGAATACATTGTTGACGCACGATCGGCCGGTTATATATTTGCATTAATGAGCAGGCGTACAGGTGTCCCTGATAAAGTGGCAACTGAAAGTACCTTCATGTTACCCTCCAGAAAAGAATAAATGAATTAGGCAACGCTGAATGAAACCAGTTAGCCCATTGATCCTGCGTCAGCCCTTTTGAAAGAACATTCAACTGGTTGCAATGTCCCCTGCTATTTTCTCTTAGTCCTTCAAGTATAAATCCAATTGCACTCACACATCACAAGTAGCATGTAAAAGACTTCAATGAGATTTGATCATTAAACTTATGATCATTAAACTCCAATGAGATTTTGATCATTAAGTGTTCCCGCCATTAGAGACATTTACACCACACGCTGCATCCGTAAAGCAAACAGCATTATGAAGGACCCACGCATCCCTCATACGAACTCTTCTCCCTCCTGCCATCTGGCAAAAGGCACCGAAGTATTTGGGCTGTCACGACCAGACTAGGTGACAGTTTCCTCCCCCAAGTCATCAGACTCCTCAATAACCAGGGCCTGGACTGACACCAACCTACTGCCCTCTACTGTGCATATTGTCTTGTTTATTAGTTATTGTAATGCCTGCACTGTTTTGTGCACTTTTTGCAGTCCTGGGTAGGTCTGTAGTCTAGTGTAGTTTTTGTGTTGTTTTACGTAGCTCAGTGTAGTTTTTGTACTGTTTCATGTAGCACCATGGTCCTGGAAAACATTGTCTCATTTTTACTGTTTGCTGTACCAGCAGTTATGGTCGAAATGACAATAAAAAGTGACTTGACTTGACATGACTTGACTTGACTTGACTTATTCAAATGACTCAAGGGACTGTAGATGTTCGAATCTGGAGCAAAAGAAAATTGCTGGAGGAACTCAGCAGGTCAGGCAGCATCTGTGGAAATAGATGGTCACCTTTTTGGGTCAAGACTCTAATATTATAGGTAATTTATTATATATTACTATAATACTGTGTATGTACATTATTCTCTGTTCAGAGTTACAGTTAAATATGGCTTGGAAAAAGAGGACTTCTGATATATTATTGTTGTCAGGGTTTTTGTTGGTGAATGTGTAAAAGCCGGCAGGATGTAGTTAGTGTGCTGCCTTTGAGCACATCACATGATGTCAGCGGCATTTCATTATTGACAATAAATTGACACAACTGTAAAGAAATATAAAGTGCGTTTGATCCATTCCAGGGAAAATCTCCAGGAGCAACAGCATTCATCACCAAGGATCCCCACTATGTGGGCTGTGTAACCTTCTTACACATATCACCGGGCAGGAGATACAGAAGCCTGACGTCCTACATGACCAGGTTTCAGGAACAGTTATTATCCTACAGCCATCTGATGGACACGGAGATATATAGATAGATTAAGTGAGGGGACCTTAGTAGATGGAGTATAATGTGGGGGAATACAAGGTTATCCATGTTGAGAGGAAGAATAAAAAATGCAAATCATTATTTAAACGGATAGAGATGGTGAAATGTTGTGGTTTGAAGGGATCTGAGGGTGTTACTATATAAAGCAAGCACTGAATTGAAAATACACGTGGACTAAGATGTTAACTGTCCTGTGCTATCACCAGTGGGATCATCAGCTGATCTGCCACCTGTCTTCAGGAGTTTCGGCCCCCTTATGATCAAGACTCCCTTGAGGTGGTGGGCCAGCAGTGCTAAAGCACCACCTCCCACTGGTGAGCTTAAAAACTTGGCATCTGCCTCTATCAGTCACTTCCATCCAACAGATAGTCTGCTCTTCAGGTGTCTATGCAACTACTGAAGGGTTTGCAAGATATGTATACACTGTCTGACTATCTGCCCCTCTGGACATACTTGGTCCACACCCATGCTGATCCTTTCTCTGCTGCCTCAGCTACAGCCCTGCTGGTTGACTTGATCTCTCTTCTAGTGAAGCCAAGGTCACGCAGCCACTTCTGGAAAGTGAACGCAATAAACCCACGGCAGCCTCCTTCGAATGGATAGCACGAGACCTTCCACCCTCAGTCTCTGCACTCTGATCTTAATTCTGCATACTTGGTTAACTTGCGCTCATTGGCTTCATCGATGTTGTCTTCCCAGGGGACTGTGAGTTCACCAATAACCACAGATACAGCAAGTAATTAGGGAGACTCGAGGCCAGAACATGGGTCTGTAAATTTCTGTGAGTCTGCTGGGGAAGTTGGCGCTCATTGTCTGCGAATCCACAGGAGATGGAAGAAGTCCTCTAGTGAGTTAGAGGCCTGAGTATGCGCATGGCTGGGTGGGAGAGGAGGGAGGAACGGGATTTGCTTTTGTGGGACTTCAGGCTTCAGGTTTACCTCCTGCCCAATGGAAGCTGCAAGAAGATGGCATTGCCCAGACGGTGGAGATGATGAGGCAGCACATCCTGTAGATACGACCAATGGTGTGCCCACGTAACAGTCTGAAGTCCCACACCACCAGGTTCAAGAACAGTTAATTCCCTTCAACCATTTGTTTCATGAACCAACCTTTGCAAGCCCAATAACTGCAGTTTAGTGATGCTATGACCGCTCTGAACACTTTGCACTGAAATGGACTTTATTTATTTTTTGTGCTGCTTGTTTTCTTTCTTGTAACAACTGTGCATGGTTTTTTATTGTGAATATGTTTTAATGCCTTATGTCTGTGGTGCAGCTACAAGTGTGTTTTTTCATTGCACCTGTGCGTACTTGTACTTGTGCAGGTAAAAATAAACCTGACTTTCTCTATGGGTGGGCAATTTCTGTGTGTTTGGTGGGGGGGAGGGAAGTGATTCATCTTCCTCCATCACCTCACCTTGAATCTCCTGGTTTAATCTCTGTAAAAAGCTGGGAAAAACAAACCATGATAGAGCTGACTGAGTTTACAACGCTGCAGATTTTCCCAGTCCTTTGCAGTGGCCCCTCCGTACCAGGTCGTGAAACAACCAGTCAGAGTGGTACATCTGTAGAATCTTTAGTGATATATCAAATCTCTTCAAACACCTAATGAAACAAAACCTACCTAAAAATGTATGTCTATAATACGTTATCTATGTCCTTCATGTTTATAAGGTACTGAACTCTTTCCGCTGTTCAATACATGGAATTTGAGAGCACACAACCTCATGGGACATAGAACAATACAGCAGAGGATCAGGCCCTTCGGCTCTTAATGTTGTGCCAAACCAACTAAATTAGTAATCAAATGGCTAACTAATCTAATCACTTATGCCTACACAATATCCCTATCCTTCCTTGTTCCTCACATTCATGTGTCTATCTAAACTTCTCTTAAAAAGTCTGTAATGTTTCTGCCTCTACAACTACCCCAGGAAGCATACTTCAAGCACCCACCATGCTCTGTGTAAAAGATCTTGCCCCTCTTATCTCCTTCAGAATTACTCCCTCTCACTTTAAATGCATACCTATGGTACTAAACGCTTCAAGCTTTGGGAAAAGATATTGTCTGTGTACTCTCTATAACTCTGAAAATCTTATAAACCTCTATCAGATCTGCCCTCTGCCTCTGCCGCTCTGGAGAAAGCAAGCCAAATTTGTCCAAGCTCTCATTATAGCACCTGCCCTGTAATCCAGGCAGCATGGTAAAACTCTCCTGCACCCCTCTCCAAAGCCTCTGTAGCCTTCCCATAATAGGGTGACCAGAAATGTTCACAATGCTCCAGGTGTGGCCAAACTAGTTTTATAAAGTTGGAACATAACTTACTAACTTTTGAAATCCATGCCTCAGCTCATAAAGGCAAGCATGCCACAAGCCTTCTTAACCACCCTAACAACCCATGTAACCACTTTCAGGGAGCTATGAGCTTGGACCCCGAGATCCCTCTGCTCAATAACATTGTTAAGAGTTTTGCCCTTAACTGTGTTCAAAACTTCACATTTGGCCGGGTTAAACTCCATCTGTTAATTCTCTGCCTATATCTGCAACTTATCTATATCCCACTGTATTCTTTGCCAGTCTTTTACGCTACACATAAAGCTGCCAGTCTTTGTATCATCTGCAGACTTACTAACACACTTCATCAGCACTTTCATCCAGGTCATTTATATACATCACAAACAGCAGAGGTCCAGTACAGATCCCTGTGGAACAGCAGTAATAAAACCATAAGATCATTTGACATAGGAGCAGATTACGCCATTCGGCCCATCAAATATAATCCGCCATTGAATCATGACTGATTTATTATCCCCCTCAAGGCCATTCTCCTGCCTTCTCTCTGCAGCCTTTGACGCACTGATTAATCAAGAACATATCAAACTCTGCCTTCAATATACCAAATGGCATATGGGATCTTACACTGTTTAGCAGCCTTGCGTGTGGTACCTTGTCAAAGGCCATCTCGTAGAAATTCTACAAATTCCTTCACATCACAAAATAATCTGCAGATGCTGTAAAAGATCAAAGCAACACTTTCAGTACACTGGATGAACTCAGCAGGTCAGGCAGCATCAGTCAGAAATGATGAGTCGACGTTTTGGGCTGGAACCCTTCATCAGGACTGAAGAATGAAAGATGGGGAAGGATTTGAAGAATGCTTGTAGCGTCAATTGTAAGACCAGTAATTTGAAAGACAAAGGGGTGGGGGAGGGGAAGCATTGACGTCATAGCCCTGAAAACAATGGGTGGTGGAAGAAGGAGGCGGAACCATGAGGGAGCTGGGGGAGGGGGTAGAGTGAAATAGGGATAGAGGAAGGGAGGGGGAGGGAATTACCTGAAGTTGGAGAATTCTATGTTCATACCAAGGGGCTGGAGACTACTACTGGAAGATGGAGAATTCTAAAAATTCCTACAAGTTCCTTCGCTTGAGATCCAGCAGCCACCTGCTTTTCCCATCTTCCTGAATATTGAAATACCCCGTGACTATTGTAACATTGCTTTTTTTACTTGCCTTTTCTATGTCCCGTTGTAATTTGTAGCCCACATCCCAGCTGCTGTTCGGAGGCCTGAGTATAACTCTCACTGGGTATTCTTACAGTTCTTTAACTCTACCCACAAGAATTCTACACCTTCCAATACTATGTAATCTCTTTCTAAGGATTCAATTTCGTTTTTAACCAACAGAGCCTCCTCACCCCTTAGCCTATCTGTCTATCCTTCCCATACAACGTGTATCCTTGAATATTAACCATTCAACTACGATCATCTTTCAGCCTTGACCCAGCAATGCCTGCAACATCATATCTGCTGATCTCTAACTATGCTACAAGATCATCTACCTTATCCTGTATACTGCGTGCATTCAAATATGACACCTTCAGTCCTGTATTCATCACCCTGTTTGATTTTGGCCCTCAGTTGCACTTTAACTCATCCCACTGACTGCAATTTTGCTCTGTCACCTGCCTGTCCTTCCTCACAGTCTCACTAAACACTGCATCTACTTGTATATCGAATGCCCCATCTTCAGTCCTATCGCTGGTGCCTTCTGCTGCCAGAGACGGAGACTGTGACAGCCTGTGGTTGTGTGGCAGCTTGCTGTGCCCAGAGGGTAGCCCTCTCTGTTCATGTGGTGTCTCTCTCTTTCGATGATATTGGATGATGCTACCGAGGCTCAGCATTCATGAATTGGACTATGAACAATGGACTTTTTCAATCTTATGGTTTTATAGTGTGTTTTCGTCCATTCTTTCTTGTTTTTTTTTGTGCAGGGGGAGAGGGGTTTGGGGGTTAATGTGCTTGTTGCATTTTGTTAATTTTTGTGTGGGGAGTGGGGCTTGGGGGGTGTTGATGAATATGTTGCAGTTTTTTTGTATGGGGGGGTTGCCATTTCTCTTTGATGGTTTTCATTGTTTTGTGGCTATCTGGAGAAGACTAATCTCAGCGTGGAATACTGCATACATGCTTTGATAGTAATTGAACCTTTGAACCTTTTGAACCCCTTGCCAAATTATATTAAACTCCCCCCAACAGCTCTAGGAAACCTATCTGCAAGGATATTATTCCCCCTTGGGCTCAGATATAACCTGTCCTTTTTCTAAGAATCTTTCCCTAGAAGAGATCCCAATGATTCTGACATCTGAAATCCTGCCCCCCCGCGCTAACCCTTCAGCTGCACATTCATCTGCCAAACGATCCTATTCTTACCCTTACTGATGTGTGGCACAGGCAGCAATCCACCGCTTACTACCCTGGAGACCCTGCTTTTCAGGTTTCTACCTTGTTCCCTTTGCTCTCTCTTCAGGACCTCCTCCCTTTTCCTACCTATGTCATTGGTAGCAATATGTACCATGACTTCAGGCTGTTCACCCTCCTCCTTTAGAATGATAGACCTCGAGCTAGGATAAGTCCCTTCAGCCATTACCCTCTCATTCCAGTTCTGAATCCAAACGACCAATTGATCATATATCCCATCTATCATAATCTTTTGGATGAGCCTCCCATGAAGGACTTTGACAAATGCTTTACTAAAATCCATGTAGATAATATCCACAGTTCTACCTTCATCAATCACCCTCATCACCTTGTCAAAAAAACTCAAACATGTTGATAAGACATGACTTGCCCTGAACAAAGCCATGCTGGCTCTCCCTAATTAGGCAATGGTTTTCCAAATGCTTATAAATCTTATGCCTTAGAATTCTCCCCAGTAACTTCTGTACTACTAATGTGAGATTTACTGGTTTATAATTTTAAGAATTACCCCTGGTTTTCTTCTAGAATAATGGAACAACATTAGTGGCTTGCCAGTTCTCTGGGACCTTGCCGTTGGGTAGAGAGGACACGAAGACTTTGGTCAAGGCCCCAGCAATCTCTTCTCTAGCCTCTTCAATAATCTGGGTATATCCCATCAGGCCCCGGGATATGCTCTACCTCCTACCTCGACACTACCTCCTCCCTTACCACAAAATGCCCTAGCATATCGATATGCTCAGCACTGATCTCCCTATCCTCCACCTTCAGTTAAAAGCCCAACTATTCTCCGAGGTGGACTTTGAGGATCACACACAAAATGATGGAGGGACTCAGCAGGTCAGGCAGCATCTATAAAGAGGAATAAACAGTCAATGTTTTGGGCCAAGACCCTTCATCAGGGCTCTAAGCAGACTTTAAGGATCCTGTTTCGAAGAAGAAAAGCAAAGTTCCCTCTGATGTCCTAGCCAATATATATTGATTTATCAGTTCTATTGCCATTATCCAATTACTAACAAATTGATCCTCTGAACTAATTATGACAGAAACTGCTCCTAATTGGTTTCAAAATTCTCCATGGTGTCTTGGGACGGAGGGTGCTCCGTACAATGTGGAAGTGTTCACTATTTCATGGACAGTTCAGAAATCTTATGGCGGGGGGAAGAAGCTTTGTGTGGGAGGTCTGTGGCTGAAATGCTCTCCCCCACCCAGATGCTGCTCAAACCACTGAGTTCCTCAGCAGATTCGATTTTGCCTCTGATAAAATCATGGGAGAAAGAAATTCCTGCACATAAAAACACATGTTTAAAGAGACAAAATATGTAATTCAAGCATTCCCATTACTGTCTTCTATAAACTGCTGGTAATACCGAGCAACACATACAAAATGCTTATGAAACTCCGCAGGTCAGGCAGCATCTATGGAGGGGAGTAAGTATTTGACCTTTGAGGCTGAGTCCCTTCATCAGGCCTGGAAAAGATGGGGATAGAAGCTGGAATAAGAAGCTGGCAGGTGATCGTTGAGGCCAGCTAACAGGAAAATGTGGGTGGCTGGAGGAGAGGGGGATGAAGCTGGGGGGGGGGGAGTCGATAGGTGGAAATGTAAAGGGCTGAAGAAGAAGGAATTTGATAGGACAGTGGACCATAGGAGAGAGTGAAGGAGTAGGTGATGGGCAGATGAGGAGAAGGGAAGGGGTATGAGGGGAGTCAGAATGGAGAATAGAAAAAGAAGCAGATTGGGGGCTACCCAGATGGAATATGAGGTGTTGCTCCTCCATCTCAGAGTGGCCTCAGTGTGACTGTAGAGAAGGCCATGGACAGACATGTGGCAGTGTGTTCAGAGGGTATAAGGTTCGAATAGGAGGGAGGAGTGCTGAAGTCATAACTACCTTTAGGGAGGAGGTACAGGACCTGAAGACCATGCTCAATATTTTAGGAACAGCTTCTTCCACTCTGCTATCAAATTTCTGAACCCTAAACATATGCTCCCTAGCTTCAGCCTCCAACGGACTAGGACTTTGGCCTAGACGGGCTTATAGCCATTGGCCTTCAACTTCGGCAGTGGAATCACAGAGATTTGCAGACTTGGAGTTCTGGCCAATGGACCTTGACTTCTGGATTCCCAATTCAACCCCCTGGGCCTCAGTCCTCAGCATCAACCTCAGGACATGCTGATCCGTGAGCACTAGGCCTCAAACTCTGGACTCACCAATGGCGGAACTCCAGACACAAGGCTTCAAACTCCAGTCTCACTGAATCACGAACCTAGGTAGTTATCAGACCTCATTTCACTGCCTGCATGGGAATCTGACTCCAGAAACTGCCAACAACTTGCAGATCCTGGGTGGGGTGGGGAGAATGACCCACCTGCCTTTGTCCATGCTGGTCCATCCATCCATATCTGGCTGGGCATCCTGACAGGAGCAACTTACAGCGGACAATCTCTGACCTGCATATCTTTAAGAACTACACACCTTTGGGAAACTGGAGGGGTGTAGTGCAAACCTACATACCTACATGATTACATAGAGCAGTGCAAACTCCGCACAGACAGTGCAGTAATCTGGACTGAACCCAGTTCACTGGAGTACTGAGGCTGCAACTCAATCAGCTCTTCCACTGTGCTGTCCATTTACCGGTTAAAGGTGTACCAAAATACTGACACGATAGACCATAAGACATAGAAGCAGAATTAGGCCATTCAGCCCATCGAGTCTGCTCCACCATTCTATCGTGGCTGATCCTGGATCTTGCTGTCAGCCCTCTATGGAATTGTTAGCATTTTCCCTCATGGACACTGAACGGTTTAGAAACTATTTTAACCCTGAGGTCAATCGCGATTTCCCAGATCCTATTTTTCATGGGACGCTTGGTTTCTCAACATACCTAATACCGAATGCTCTCTGCTTTCCACGGGAATTGCTCTCCACATGACTCTGTTGTCCCCTTGTTCTTTCCCATTGACTTGCATCCCAGCACATACACCTGCAAGTGAGACAAATGCACTACCTGCCCCTTCACTTCCTCCCTCACCATTTTCAGGCCCCTAACAGTACTTTCAGTTGAGGCAACACTTAACCTGTGAGCCTGTTAGGGTCATCTACTATATCCGGTACTCCTGGTGTGGCCTACTCTACATCAGTGAGACCCGACATAGATTTGGTGACCACATTGTCGTGCACCTTCGCTCCATTCACCACAACAGGTGGGACTTCCTGGTGGTCACCTGTTTTGATTCTACTTCCCATTCCCATTTGAAGATGTTGGCTCAAGGCCTCCTCTACTGCCACAATGAGGACTCTCAGGATGAATGAGCAACACCTCATATTCCATCTCAGGAGCCACCAACCTGATGGCTTAAACACTGATTTCACCAAATTCTGGTAATATCTCCCCCCGCCCCCTTTATCTCTTTTTCCATTCCCCATTCTAGCTCCCCTCTTGCCCCCTTCTCTTCTCAGCTCCCTCTGGTACCCTTCCTTCTTCCATTCTCCTTTGCTATCAGGTTCCTTCTTCTTACCTCTTTCACCTCCCAGCTTGTCACATCATTCCCCCTCACCTGGTCTCACCTATAAGTACCAGCTTGTACTCCTTCCTCTTCCCCTTCTTACTTATTCCGGTTTCTTATCCTTCCTTCCCTTTCCATTTCTGATAAAGGGTCTCAGTCCGAAACGTAACTGTTTATTTCTCGCCTGACCTTCTGACTTCCTCCAGCGTTCTGTTTGTGTTGCTCTGAATTTCCAACATCTGCAGAATCTCCTGTGTGAAACTCCACTCTGACTAGGAAAATGAGATAGTTGCTGTACAGGAGGTGTTCACTTAGGGGCAGTGCATTTTAATAAGAGGTGCGAGGTACATGCTGGGTTATCCGAGGCAACCAGTTATGGATCCTCCCTGACACAGGCACAATTCCAAAACCTGCACAGGTGAATTCTGGGAAGAATCAGGAAACAGTTGAGGCCAGTTCATTGGCTATATTTAAGAGGGAGTTAGATATGGCCCTTGTGGCTACGGGGGTCAGGGGGTATGGAGGGAAGGCTGGGGCGGGGTTCTGAGTTGGAGGATCAGCCATGATCATAATAAATGGCGGTGCAGGCTCGAAGGGCCGAATGGCCTACTCCTGCACCTATTTTCTATGTTTCTATCCTTCTGAACGCTTCTGGTTCTCCATCACCTTGTTGTGATGGAGAGGCTTGTGAGTTCCTGACGTCCTGACAGCAATGCCAACTGACGTTTAGCCATCTGGTGCTTATCACCTGGTGGGGTCACCCATGACAGCAAGGTCACGGTCAAGACAAACAGCAATCCAACTAAGACCTCAGTGTGGAGCTGGTGGAAGATGACGAAACATCACATTGGCAGTGAAGGCTGCAATGGTGAAGGGTCCCACATTCTATGCCACTGGACGCTGACCCTGATCTGTCAAGGACTGATGCGCATTAGCCTCCCCATATTAAGCAAAGCCATGCTCAGGCGTTCTCTATTAAGGGAATCCACCCTAGCAAACCTACAGGAGAACATCATACTCGACTCGAGTGATCGCACAACTGCTACTACTATGGTTCAACCCAACAGGAGTGATCAAAACACCTGTTGTATATGCCAGCTCTACCACCACCTTGTGTATGTTATTTATGTCACAATTTTAACAATAATTATATACAAAAATCCAAGCAAATCTTCTTGGATATGATCCATATTCCAAAATAATAATTATCTCGATCAAAACAGGGAGATTGTTAAGACTGCTTATGGAGTGCATCCTTATTAAATGCATTGCAGAATGTGTGCCCCAGTCTGCAAAGGTACAGTAGAACTGGTATTCCCTCATTCTACAACACAATGACTTCTCAATATAGCCAAAAAGAAAACTTAGCTTGCGACAGGAAGGTTTAAGATTACTTAAAGAGCTTAGAGCATTATACTTACTGCCTGGCCAGACAAGAGTTGAAAAAATAATTAAGAGATTAGCATTTCTAGTTGTCAATGACAAGGCAGCGGAATGTTAATCAGAAATAAGAGAAAAACACACAAAATGCTGGAGGAACTCCACAGGTCAGGTGGTATCCTAGATGAGGAATGAACAGAAAGCATTTTGGGCAAAGACCCTTCATCAGGGCTGGAAAGGAAGGGGACAAAAGCCAGATGATGAGGGTGGCAGATGGGGTAGGAGTAGAAGCTGGCAGGTGATAGGTGAGACTAGTCAAAGGGGAAAGTGAGAGAGTGGGGAGAGGGGATGAAGTAAGAAACTAGGAAGTGATAGGGGAAGAGCTGAAGAAGAAGATAACTGATAAGAGAGGAGAGTGGATCGTGGGAGAAAGGGGAGGAGGAAGGACACCAGAGGCAGCTGAGGAGAAGAGAGCCAAAATGGGGAATGGAAAAAGAGTGAAGAAGGAAGAGGTAGGAATTACAGGAAGTTGGAGAAATCAGAGTACCTGCTGTCAGACTGAAGGCTACACAGATGGAATTTGAGCTGTTGCTCCTCCTACCTGAGAGACCTCTTTGTGGCAGTAGAGGAGGCCATGAATTGACATGTTGGAATGGGAATGGAGAGTGGAATTAAAATGGTTGGCCACTGGGAAATCCTCCCTGTTAAAGATGGAGCAAAGGTGCTTAACGAAGTAGATCCCCCAAGTTTATGTCATGAATTAGAGCTTCCCACCACCTGACAATTTAACTCTCTCTCAGTCCCACATCCAGCTCTTGGCCTCCTCCACTGGATGGTGGGAGTCACCATACACGCCATGCTCTCTTATCGTTACTGCCATAGGGAAGGGGGTACACGAGACTTAGGTCCTACGTCACCAGGTTCAGGAACAGTTATAATCGTACAATCATCTGGCTCCTGAACTGCCTCAACTCTGCACTCACTTCCAAATATTCTACAACTCATAGTCTCAGTATAATTTATTTATTTACTTTTTTCTCATTTGCGGTTTGTCATCTTATGCACATTGGCTGTTTGTTTGCCAGACTTTGTGTGTGTAGTTTTTCAGTGATTCTGTTGTATTTCTCCGTTGCACTGTGAATAGCTACAAGAAAATGAATTTCAGGGTAGTAGATGGTGACATATACATACTTTGACAATAAAATTAGTTTGGAAATTTTGAGGCTCTGACCGCCATTCCAGTTGAGCCCAATGTAAGGTTTTAGAGTGGAGCGTTATCCTTTGACCTCTCTCTTCACAAGCTCCAGAACCCAAAAACAAATTCCACCTGATCTATATTCCCAGTTTACATAGTTTTTAGTTGGCAGCACTTTACTGTTAATTTCAAACATTGCCATCGCCTGATCCCAGTTTGAGCCCAGTTTCACCCTCCACCCATTTCGTCATTTAATCTGTCCGGCTCTTAGCTGTCACTGCTTACACTGTCTGCAGTGTTTGTTCCCTTCCACTTTCCCCACCTCATCCCAAAAATTCTGTTTCTTTCCCCACACATGCTGACTGACCTGCTGAGTATTTCCAGCATTTTCTGTTTTTATTTCAGATTCTTAGCATCCTCAGTATTTTGTTTAGATCCTTTCTGTTATACTTTTTGAAGCTTTGGATGCTTTCCTGGGGATGAAACCACAAATTATAGAGCATGCAAATATTTGCATTCACTAAAGCTTTGTTCGAAGTCAGATTCAGATTTATTTATCTCACGTGTATCGAATTATACAGTGAAATGCATCATTTGCATTAACAACCAATACTCCTGAGTCCGCAAGGCCGCCACACATTTCGGTGCCAAAAAAGCATGCACAGAATGCTCAGCAGAACAACACAGGACACAACAAAAAAGTATACGCCAAGCGACAAAGCAACAACAGCAAAGCAAATGCCGTTCCTCCCTCCCAGCCAGCCATGCACATGCGTGGTCCTCTAATCCCAGGACAAGCCGTTTTTGGCCTCCAGCCTTTAGTGAACTCATTGATGCTCAGACACTAGGCCTCTTGACTTCCCCAGCGGACTCGCAGAGATCCACTGACCCTGTGTTCTGGCCTTCGGGCCTCACTTTCTGGACTTCCAATCGACCTTTTGGCTTTGATCTTTGGCATCGATGCAGGACTTGCTGCAGATGATGAATAAGGACCCTGGATGAGAACCCAAACTCCAGGCAACGAGCTCCACACTTACCCAACGAACACGATCTGGTCCGCCAGCTCAGTATTCCACCACATCCACATCATTGATCTTCAAGTGCGGAGAGGAGGCTAATTCCCCACATCCCTGTCCCCGAAACCCTAACCTCCTGCTCTATCCTGGAAACATCCCAACGAACCTAAAAAATATCTGAAAAACATCTAAATCTGGCCCATGAACTCAACAGGGATCACAGCTTGCTACCATCTTGACCTCATATGTTGAGCTTGCTTTGTTCAGAAAACAAAAACGTCCTTGATTTAACCAACTAACTGAGACCATTTGGCCCATCATACCCATGATTCCCAATCATCTCTTTCCTGCTAATCTGTTTTTGCTAAGAACATAGCCACATCATTGGGTATAATTAAAGCAGAAGTTAATTGGTTTTTGATTTGTGAGGGTGTCAGAGGTTATGTGGAGATAGCAGGTGAAAGGGGTTGAGAGCGAAAATAAATCAGCCATGATGGAATGACAGATTAGACTTGATGGGCCGAATGGCTCTTATGTCTTATGATCTTACATTTAGGACTGACTTAAGAGAAAGAATAATCTTCTGAAATCTTGGATAAAATCAGTGCGTTGTTAAATTATATATGTAATGTACATAAGGCAATCTTTCCCCTCTACTCGGAATACTAGTCACATCAGTAACACAGTTATGTGGCACAGCTCTGCTCTCCTGTTTATCTCACTCGACATTCGCTTCACTGCCTCATGCATAATTGATAGCCTGCCTGAGGGACTCTCGCTGTGACAAATGGCCTGCTTCTGATGTTCCAAGCCTTTACACGGAGAAACAAAACAAGGAAAGAAGAGGGAAAAAAAATCCACCTCTGAAAATACTGCTCGAATTCCTTATCAAACGGTGCAACAAAAGATCGAAGCAGCCACCTTCTTTCAATTGATAATTTTATCTTTAGTACTGCAGCCTCATTTGGGGATGTTTGTTTTCTCACTCCCTTCCTCTCATCTCCAAGTTTATTCCTGCAGACTCTCTCTCTCTCTTTCCCTGCACCAATATTCTCCTCCCCTCGTCTCATCAGTAAATGGGCCAAATGTTTCATATGTAATGCCCAGGAGAGCCGTAGTAGCTGTCAGAAGAGAGAAGGGCTGGCGATTCAGCTAGGGATTGGGGTTGTGGGGGGGCGGGGGTGGGTTGTGGAATTACAATGAAACAAAACCACTCACGGAGCAGAGGGAATCTCTTTTGCCTCTTTGCAAACCTCGTTGCCTCATAGGGCTGATAAAACGAGTTCCCAGCAAACTTCTTCAAAGAACTGATGTGCGTGCTTCCAAAATCATTGGTGCTTTTGCCCTGCCTGAGAAAGACATCCCCTGATATCTCTGGATTTCTATCTTGTGACCGGGAAAGAGCTCCTGTTTGAAAATGTCATCCAATTAATTAGAACTGTCTGAGTTGGTGTGGGGTTGCCATTAATAAACCGCTTTAATGTTTTATTTTCAGCATTCGAAGCCCTGTTGGGCCTGTCAGTTGAAGATCCAAAGCCGTCAGTTCTGTCTCGAGGGAATGGGAAGATGGATCCAGCCTGGAAAATCCATGTGGATTGGCCACAGAGTACAATCAGTAAGCGTAGCTCAGCTAAGCTGTACAGGTCACCCACAGGTCTTCAGCCCTGGTAACACAGCACACTTTGAACTGTAAGTGCTCTGACAAGTAGCTTTCAGAGTCTGCATAGCCCCTGCGTTTACGGGTTTCTCATCAAAGAGACCCAGCTTACATCTCCTCTGGGCAACCGTGTGTAAAGGCACTGTGTGGTTACCAAGCCCTCAGGGTAAACAGGAGCCCCAGGAATAGCTAGGAGCTAGAGAGGGGGTAAGGGGAATTTCAGAGGGATTAAACATGGTAGTTAAATCAGCAAGCAAACTGCCTTCTGATGTCCTTGTCAAGGCTTGTTACAAGCCAGTTAAGTATGTGTGCAATAAAACTCATAGAGTCATACAGCACAGAAAAGTCCCTTCAGCCCATACTTGTTCATGCCAAGCAAGATGTATATTCAAGCCTCTCACCCACTCTCTTCTCCTCACCTGTTCTTCACCTCCCTCTGGTTCCCCTCTTCCTTCCCTTTCTCCCATGATCCATTGTCCTCCCTCTTCAGCCTTTCACCCATCACCTCCCATCTTCTCCTGCACCCTCCCATCTTCCCCGTCATCTGGTCTCACAGAGACATATGGGTTGATAGGTTACTGTGCTGTTGCAAGTGATGGGATAATTGGGGGATAGTTGATGGGTATGCAAGAGAATTAAGTCAATGCCAAAGTTGAGTGTATAGTCATATGCACAACACAGGGACTTGGCATAAGAAACATTCACAAGAAAAACATAAACTATACAAAATTTTACAAGGTAGAGTACAAATAGAACAAGAAAGTCCATCATACTGAAAAGTGTTCATGGTGTTGCAATGCTGAGGTGGCGATTAGTTCAAGAACTGAATGGTTGAAGGCAAGTAGCTGTTTCCGAACCTGGCATTGTGGAACTTCAGGCTTTCTGCCCAGTGGAAGATGGCACGACGCAGATGGCCATGATCTTTGCCTTCCTATGACACTATCGATATTGGAGAGAGATTTGTCCTTGATATATTGGGCTGAGTCCGTTAATCTCTGCAGCTTCTTACACTCCTGTGCATTTTAATAGCTATATTAGACCATGATGCAACTAGTCAGGATACTTTCAACAGTTCACCTGCAGAAGTTTATTAGAGTGTATGCTGACCTGCCGAACCACCTCGATCTTCCAAGAAAATAAAGAGGTCTGCACAACTTATTAACGAGGAAATAAACGGAGGATTGGGATTGGTGGGTATGATCTGCGAGCTAGTATGCAGTTGATGGGCCAAATAGTGTTCCGCATGATTTGGAATTATAAATATGAGTTGCAAATAATGAAGTGTGATTGTGGAGAATTTGAAACTCTAATACTTCACAGCAAAGGGCTTGTAGCAGTGAACAGATTTGATATCTTATCTTTATCTATTCATGAGGAAATCGAAAGCAATGTGACCTTTAATTAAGACCGCTTTAGTAAGCACTATATTGGTGAGACTGTCCTTCTAATGTCTTATAGACTAACTACAAAGCAACAATAAAATAAAAAACAACTGCCAGGGGAACACAGCCGATGAGGCGGTATCAGTGGAGGCGAGAGATGGCGAATGTTTCATGTCAAGACCCTCCATGAGGACCTAAAACATTAATTTTGCCTCCACAGATGCTGCTTGGCCCATTGAGTTCCTCTGACATTCTCATTTTGCAGCATTCGTAGTCTCTTGTGTCAACAAAAATAAAGATTCAACAACTGGGGCAACACGGTAGTGTAGAGGTTAGTGCAACACTATTACAGCGCTAGCATCTCCGGTTCAATTCTTACCGCTGTCTGTAAGGAGTTTGCCTATTCTTCCTGTAACCGCGTGGATTTACTCCTGGTGCTCTGGTTTCCTCCCACATTCCAAAAGCTTACAGGTGAGTAGATTGATTGGCCACGTGGGTATAATTGGGCAACACAGGCCCATTGGAAGGGCCTGTTACTGTGCTGCATCTCTAAATTCAGAACTAAACAAAACAAGGTATTTCGATGTATATGCAATAAATAAATGAATCGGAATCAGAATCTACACAGTAAAGCTCAATTAAATTCCCTTACTATTATACAAAATGCAATTCAGGGATATTGGAAATGAAAATAGTGACTTAAAAAAAGCAATTTTCTTCACGAGGAAAGAATGCATTGAGGTTTGTGGCGTACAGGCTGTGATAATGTAATCATTAGTGGGAGATAGACGTACTGTTTTTTCAACAGACTAAACCATTCCGAGGATTTTTACAGAGTTGTGACAAAATCTTAAGGGGATGATCAAACGTCAGACAGGAGACGTACACTCATTGGCCACTTAATTGGGTACAGGAGTGGAACGTGGCGTGGTCTTCTTGCATCGTTTTACGTGTTGTGCGTTCAGAGATGCTCCTCTGCGCGCCACCGTTGTAGCGCGTAGTTATCTGAGTTACTGTCGGCTTGAACGAATCTGGCCATTCTCCTCTGACCTCTCTCATTAACAATTTGTTTTCATCTAGAGAACTGCCACTCACTGGATGTATTTTTTCTGTTTTTCACACAATTCTCCATAAACTTTGGAAACTTGTGCATGAAAATCCCTGGGGGTCAGGGATACTCAAAGCACCTAATCTGGCACCAACAATGATTCCACGGTCAAAGTAATTTAGATCACATTTCTTCCTGATTCTGATGTTTGAGCTAAACAATAACTGAACCTGTTAACCATATCTGCATGCTATTATGCATTGAATTGTTGCCACGTGATTGGCTGATTAGATATTTGCAGCAATGAGCAGGTGTACAGGTGTACCTAATAAAGTGGCTACCTAGTGTAGACTGGAAGGTGGACTGCCAGATAGGAGAATCAGGTAGCTCTTCTGGAAGGTAGTTCCCGAAAGCAAGACTTAAACACCCTGAATAAGCCGCTATCAGTGGTGGAGAGTGAGGCTGGACAGTGATGATTGGAGTGGAAATCAATGATAAGGAAGGCAAATGCATTGTTAGCAGTCATTTTGAGAGGACTAGAAAATAAAAGGAAGGATATAACGCTGAAGCTTTATAAGGCATTGGTCAGACCACACTTGGAGAATTTTGAGCAACTTTGGGCCCCGTATCTAAGAAAGGATGTGCTGGAATTGAGGGACCAGAGGAGGTTCTTGAGAATGATCCTGGGGATGAAAGGGTTAATGTATGAAGAGTGCTTGATGGCTCTCGGCCTGAAGTTGCTGGAACCTAGGAGAATGAGGGTGGATCTCATTGAAACCTATTGAATATTGAAAGGCCTAGACAGAATGGATGTGGAGAGGATGATTCCTGTCGTGGGGGAGTCCATAAGACCAGAAGGCACAATACAGGGACGTCCCTTTAGAATAGAGTTGAAGAGGAATTTCTTTAGCCTGTGGGTGCTAAATTTCTGGAATTCATTGCCACAGACAGCTCTGGAGGCCTAGTCAATGGGTATATTTAAAGTGGAGATTGATAGGTTTTTGATTAGTAAGTGAGTCATGGATTACGGGGAGAAGACAGGAGAATGATGTTGAGAGGGATAATAAATCAGCCATGATTGAATGATGGAGTAGATGCAATGGGCCAAATGGCCTAATTCCGCTATTATGTCTCATGGTCTTATGCTGTCTTCTTGAGGCACTGCCCTTTTGAAGATGGGCAATGGGATGCTGTGCCCCTGAGGGAGCTTAACCCTCTGCAGCCTCTTACAGTCCTGTGCACTGGGGGCTTCATACCAGGCCGTGATGTAGCCAGTCAGAATGCTCACCACCATACATCGACAGACACTTGTAAGAGTCTCTGGTGACATATCAAATCTCTCCAAACTCCTAACGAAACAAAACCACTGATGTGCCTTCTTCATGGTTCCACCAATCTGTTCAGCCCAGGACAGATCCTCTGAGATGCTGGCTGTTTTTGAAAATCGAGACTCAAGAGATTCTGTATGTGCTGAAAACCCGGACCATGCCGGACGAACTCATCACATCTGGCAGCATCTTTTGAGAAGAATAAAGAGTCGACGTTTCAGGCTAAGACCCTTCTTCAGGGCTGGTAAGGATTGAGAAGAAGGTGGGTGGGAGGGCAAGGAGTACAAACTGGCAAGTGATAGGTGAAGCCAGGTGTGGGCAAAGGTGGGTGCGCGAGGGAGGCAAGGTTGAAGTGAGAAACTGGCGGGTGTCAAGTGGAAGAGGAAGAGGACTGAAGAAGGAGGAATCGGACAGGAGAGGAGCGTAGACCCTGAGAAAAAGGGAAGCAGGAGGGGAGCAGGTGGTGGTCAGACAAGGAGAAGTGAAGAGGTAAGATGGCATTGAAAACAGAGGCACTTAGATCGGTGCTAGTTAGCCTAGGTGATTGGGTCTGTATGGCGGGGTGCAGGGCGTGGACGATCTTAGTGTCTGAAACAGGCAGGCTCAGCGATTGTGCCGGTGAGAGGTAACAAAGGCACGGATGAACCAGCCGTCGCAGTGAGCTGACTGAATCCGAGTGCACAGCCATCTGTCTGAGACCCACGGGTCGGGAGCTGGCAAATCCAACAGGCATCCTGTGCGATGCAGGAACACCACGCGTCTCTTTCTTGTTGTGTGCGAGTGTTTTCAATGAAGTCAGCCTGGCTGCTTTTCTTCTGGGTTCAAGAGGGTGTGATTTTCTGAAAGAACAGCTCAGGGTTTGATACTGAGCTGGGGCCTCAGGAGCAATGATGCAGGATCTGAAAATGTTGCCTGCCACTCTGTAATATGAATATACACTGTGTGGCGACTTTATTAGGTACACCTGTACACCTATTCATTAATGCAGATATCTAAACAGGCAATCATATGTCAGCAATTCAATGCATAAAAATGTGCAGACATGGTCAAGAGGTTCAATTGTTATTCAGAGTAAACAGCAGAATGGGGAAGAAATGTGATTTAAGTGACTGTGACCATGGAATGATAGTTGGTGCCAGACTGGGTGATCTGAGTATCTCAGAAACAGCTGATCTCCTGGGATTTTCATGCACATCAGTCTCTAGAGTTTACAGAGAATGGTCCGATAAACAAAAAACATCGGGTGAGTGGTGGTTCTGTGGGCAAAAAGGCCTTGTTAATGAGAGAGGTCAGAGGAGAATGGCCAGACTGGTTCAAGCTGACAGGAAGGTGACAGTAACTCAGATAACCACATTACAACAGTGGTGTTCAGAAAGACGTCTCTAAATGCTGTGTTATGCTGTGGTATTGGGAGGCAGGGTGGCCGTGGAATACACACATGAGAGACAAAGAGGTGAGGAACTAATGTGCTGCTCTTCATTTTACTTGAATGCCATCTATTCAGAATGCCCTCTCACGTTACACTCAGTATGTAACACACAGGGCATCTTGACAACACCCCGTAAGGGTCAAAATATACATGAATGCATAACATATATTTCCTCTCTTATTTTAATGGTGTCTCCCCCTTCTTATACACAGACCACCTGCTGAACTATTAACATTCAATGGAATAATCATCAAATTCAACCAACAAGAAAAACATTTCTTCTCCAAACAGGGAAAGAGGGTCTACTCCCAGGCATAACCCTAGGGATTATTCTGCCTCTTGTGCTGTGGGTTAGTCACTAAACTAGAGATTCAATCCGTCTGGAAGCAACTTGTTTCTGTGATGATACTGAAGACCAGAGGATGACGTTAAAGCTATTTTATCTCTTAGTGGTAAATGTACAGGTATACATCTTAGCTTGGATACTGCATTGTCAGCAGGGGGGCACCTCAGAAAGATAGGGGGCACTGGCTGTCTCATTTGATTTTAATGGAGGTTCTGCAGTCATCTCAGAATTCTGTCCCATTTCTACAACTGGATTTAGATTGGTCAGTTTGTGTTGGTTTTCAGTTGCTTCAGAAGTTGGCAACAGCTGATCAACATGTCTTCTCCAGATGTTGTGGTCACTAGTTTCAACTGTGTATGACACAGTTCCAGTTTGTGCAACCATCATCGCTGGTATTCACTTTGTTCCAGAGATGTAGTTCCGGGCAAGTACTCTCTCTCCTGCTGTGAAATTTCTGTAGTGTGCACATCTCTCTGCTTGGGTTTTCTGTTCACTTAGCACAATCCGTTCTGTGTTTGGGTGTCTAAGCAGGTCAAGTTGGGTGCAAAGGTGTCTCTTCATCAGTGCAGTGTCTGTCAGAGATGGAGGCGTGAGGTGTGTTGTGGTATATCAGTGTCTGTGAGAGATGGTGGCGTGAGGTGTGTTGTGGTATATCAGGAGGAAAGTACTAAGATGCTGGTTGAGGGATTCACTTCCCACTGAAATCTCCAGGGCTTGTTTCATTGTTTGCACAAATCATTCAGCAAGGCCATTAGTGGCTGGATGACATGTTGCTCACTTGATGTGCTGAATACCATTTGCTTCCATAAATGCCTTGAGCTCTTCAGACAGGAGTTGTAGGCTATTGTCACTTACAGGCTGCTGAGGAAGCCCAGAATAGCTAAAGATGGAACGTAGCTCCTCAATGTGTTTTTCAGATGTACTGCTCTTTTTGATGGCAATGTCAGGCCATTTATTGTATGTGTCCACTACGACCAAGAACATGTGGCCTTCCACAGGCCCTGCAAAATCTATGTGAATCCTCTGCCATGTTTCTTCAGGCCATTCCCATGGATGCAAAGCAGAAAGCTGAGGAACTTTTCTCACTCACTGACAATATGGGCATGTTTTGGCCTTCTCTTCAATGGTTACATCCAGTCCTGACTACCAGGAGTAGTTGTGTGCGATTTCTTTCACATGCACGACTCCACAGTGTCCTGTGTGTAGTTTGTGAAGCACTTTCTTTCTTGCTTGTACTGTGAGCTCCTTCCTTCGAACCTGGTAAGGTTCAGTGCGCATGCGCCGGTCGTGCATGCAGCCTGTTACAGTTATCCACTATGTAATGGACTGGTTGGGCACAGGAGTACATTCAGCCAGAGACTCATTCCACCGAGATGCAACACAGAGCGTCATAGGAAGTCATTCCTGCCTGTGGCCATCAACCTTTACAACTCCTCCCTTGGAGGGTCAGACACCCTGAGCCAGTAGGCTGGTCCTGGACTTATTTCTTGGCATAATTTACATATTACTATTTAATTATTTATGGTGCAACTGTAACGAAAACCAATTTCCCTTGGGATCAATAATGTATGACTATGACTATAAGTTTCAATTCTATGGTTGGCTCTCCTATCCATTCATGAATTACCATGCCAATACTCCAGAAAGAACATGGTCAGTACATGTGTGCTTCTGGATTTGACCCGCTGTGATCAGAGCTGCAGGTACTTCCTTGAAGGAAAAGATCTCTTTTCCGGTTGACTCTGGAGCAGTAACATCTAAGGAAAGTCTGGATAGCCTATCAGCATTCAAATGGTGCTTGGACCTCCTATATTTATATTGTACTGATGTGACGATAGTAACAGTGTTCAAGTTGCATTTGACGAGCAACCAAGGAAGCAATGTCAAGGGGTGATAATCTGTCAGTAGTGTAAATCATTGACCAAAGTGAAATTAATGGAGTTTCTTAACTCCAAAGACAATTGAAAGTGCTTCTTGCTTGATCTGGGGATAGTAGCTTTCTGCCTTGCTTAATGTCTTGATGCAAAAGCATTTGAATATTCTTCACCAAAGGCAAGACGTGTGAGATGATTATCCCCACCACACAGGGTTGCAAGCCAACTTCATGGGCAGTGATGCGTTGAAGTGTGTGACTGCTTCAGATTGTGACAAAGCAGATTTGACCTTTTTAAAAACCTCTTTACAGTGATCTGTCCATTGCCAGTGTGTTGATTATTTAAAGCTCATGATGTGGCTTCAGCATGTGAGCTAGGTTAGGAACAAATCTTGTGTAGTATGCTAGAAGTCCTACAAAAGATCTTAATTGACTTACATACTGCAGTGATGGAGCCTCTGAAATTGCCTTCACCTTTGATGGTGGCCTGTAAAGGTCTGAGTTGTCGATCACATTACCCAAATATTGAATCGACAGTCGAAATAACTCACACTTGTTCTCCTGGGCCCTTAGCCCATATAACTTGAGTTTTTGTAGTGCAGCATCCAAGTTTTGTTGGTGCTTATGCTCATTTTCCCCAGTAATGAGTAAGTCATCCAAATAGCACTGCCCCCCAGTCAACCCGTTCAGGATCTGGTTCATTGCTTGGTGTAAAAGTGCGGGACGGGAGCCAACGTGATGCCACACATAAGCTTTTGGTACCTGAATATTCCTTTGTGACTTACTATGATCAAAAGTTCCTGTGACTCTGGATCCACATGCTTGACACAGTCAATCTTGCTAAATGTCTGTCCTCCGGCCAATCCGGCAAAAAGATCATCAATGAGGGGAAGAGGGTATTCAACGTAAGAACTGTGTTAATGGTTACCTTAAAGTCTCCACAATGTCTTAAAGACACATCCATTTTTAGGACAGGAGCCACTGGAGTTGCCCATTTACTTTCACACGCTGGTTCCTCTGGACCGGTCTTCCACTTCAGCCTCTGCCTTTGGCTTGAGGGCATATGGAACAGGTCTTGCCTTCAGGCATTTGAGTGTTCTGTCAGGTTTAACATCCAGCCTAACACTGATTCCTTTCATACTGTCCAGTTCTCCTTTGAATACTTCTGTATGTTTCTTCAATCCCTCTTGTAGACCTCTGCTCCCAGCAATCGTGCACTTGGTGCTAGTTGACTTTGATCTTCTCCAACCACGAGCAGCCCAGAAGCACTGGATAACAACCTTTAACAACGTTCAGTAGAAGTTTCTTTCTCTGTTCATTAATCCCCACTATAACATGTACTACTCCCCTCAATGGAACAACCTCACAATTGTAAGTCTTTAAAGTCAACCTTGCTCCTTCTGGGGTGAGTTGCTGCAATTTCTCCTTGTGAACTATCTCTGACACCAGCGATATTGCAACACTTATGTCCACCTGTATCCTCACAGTGATTCCGTCCAACCGCTGGGTCACCCAACAGCCATCTTTGTGTCCCGAAACAGATAAAACACGCAAAGCTTCTTCAACCATAGAGTGAGAGTCACTCAGTCTGTTCTCAGTATGCTCCATCTTGTTCACATGTTATTTTTTGTTCTCCAAAAGCCATTTTTATTTATTACTGTGTTTTTGGTTGGCAGTATTTTTTCACTTTTACAGGCACATTCAATATGTCCCTTTTTGCCATAGCTTTGGCAATCTTAATCTTTATACCAGCATTCTTTTGTTGAATGCCCAGTTTTGGTACTAGGGTATTTGTGCCCTGGACGATTGCGTCCCGGTCATTAGCATCCCTGGACATTTGCGTCCGTTTTTTTTTTGCGTCCTGGTCATTTGCGTCCCACTATATGTAACTATTACTGGGTAACAAACCCCGCATTGTATATGCTAAGCCTCCTATCTCAGCTCAAAAGCAACTGTCTAATCAATTAGGGTAATAGTAGGCAAATGAGGGGTGGCTTGTTTGCGAATGAGCTACTTATAAACAAACCCCCACATTTCCTATTACAATTTGGCTTTAAATTTACTTTTTTTTCCAGAAACTAAGCTATGTCACAGTTCTTGAAATCAAGCAAAGGTGGAAACATACTTGTTGGTGATGGAAATTCTGTCCATCACTATCATAAGAAAAATGCTGCGGGCACGAAAACGTACTGGAGATGTGTGGTACGATCCTGCAAAGCAAGAGTTCCTACCGAGAGCGATGTAATAACAAAACAAATTATTGAGCATAACCATGGTTCTTCTGCTGCTGCAATTAGAGCAAACGAATCGATTTTAGAGTTGAAAGAAACTGCGATATCCTCACAAGAACCAACAAGGCATCTCATTGGAACAACTTCGTCAAAACATGATGAATTTTCAATGGCAGAAATGCCCTCTGTCTCAGCAATGGGGAACAGTGTTCGTTGTTGGAGACAGAAAGCACAAAATGCTCCATCTATACCAAACCAAAGACGTAATTACGGAATACCAGAAGAATATGTATTTTCCCCACTGGACAAAGGCTTCTTGCAATTGATACTGGCATAAATGATGAAAATAGAATACTCATCTTTGCTTCTGAAGAGGCTTTGGATGACTTGACACGATTTCAGAATTGGGCAGCAGATGGCACTTTTAAAATCTATTATCAATTGTACTGCATCTATATCCAAGATGGTACATTCAGTATTCCCCGTGTTTTTGCTCTTCTACCCACTAAGACTAAAGAAACATATGACCGCCTATTCACTCTTTGTCGCAGACTCGCCCTCAGCTTCATCCCAAATTAGTGCTGACCGATTTTGAACTAGGAGCAAGAAAGAGTATAGCAGAAACATAAACTCGTGTATTTTCCATTTGTCAAAATTCATCTTTAAGAAAATATGCGACCTCCGTTTAAGACAACGGTATAACGAAGATCAAGAATTCAATTTAAAAATTAGATGTTTCTCTGCATTAGCTTTCCTTCCAGTAAATGATGTGATAGCAGGCTTTCTGGATCTGAGTGAAGATCATGACTTACCTCCCGAATTCATCGCATACTTTGAAGTTACATACATTGGCCAAGCAAGAGGAATAAGTGGGCACAGGATTGCAGCAAGCTTTTCCATTGCATCTTGGAATGTTCATGATCGAACAATGAACGACTTGCCTAGACCTAACGATAGTTTAGAGGGGTGGCATAATGCTATCCAAAATTCAATTACTTGTCAGCACCCCTCTGTTTGGAAATTAATTTATGCGTTGAAGAAAGGGGAAGCTATGGCCACAAAGAAGAAAATTGACTACGAAGGAGGGATTATTGTCCAACCTAGAAATAAGAATATCAATAAGCGCCTTCAATCATTAATTGCATGTTGCAATCCTGAGGACAAATTAAGTTTCTTACGAGGGGTTGCCCACAACATGCATACTTTTTAAGTTTGAACTTATAAATTAAATATTTTAATCAATAAAATGCATGCTACAATCCCTTTTTTAATTAATAAAACTGTTTTTCATTTAAAAAATTACATGAATATGTAAAATTATGTCTTTTATGAAATAGACATATATTGGGACATAAATCTAATATGAGATATACATATATTGGGACCCAGGACGCAAAAAAAAACAGACACAAATGTCCAGGAACGCCAAAGACTGGGATGCATTTGACCGGGACACAGTTGTCCAGGACGCAATTGTCTTGTCAGCCCCAGTTGTGCCACAATGGTAACATGGATTGCCAATAAGTGTCTTATTCTTAAAGTCAGTAGAAACTTTCTGAACTTGGGAAGATGTGTTTAATAGCTGTGCTTCTTTAGCTGCCATCTCCATTGATGTACTAATCTCAATTGCCTTCTGTAATGTTAGTCTGTCTTCAGTAAGCAAACATCTCTGAATTCTCTCACTACGCAGGCGCACATGAGTCCAACACATAACGTGTCATTCAGTGACTGACCAAAATTATAATGTTCACGCACCTGGTTCAGTACAGCCACAAACAGAGAAATAGACTCTCCTTCCTCTTGATTCTTTTTATGAAATCTAAAGCTCTCATCAGTAATCAAATGTTTTGGTGAATGGCGTCCTTTAAGACTTTAACTAAGTCCTCATAAGGCTTATCGTCAGCTTAGCTGGTTGCACTGGACTGCATGATAAAGTATAAGTTTTTACACCCATCACAATTAGAAAAGTTGGGACATGAACATCATCTGAAATTTGATTTGCCAGTGCAAAATATTTAAATCTTTCAATTCCATTTTTCTGATGTTTCATCATATGGCCCAATACTTCCAAACATTGTTGTTATTTTCAGTTCCAGAAAAGTTATCTAGTCTAATCCATCTCTCTCTCTCTCCCTCTCTTAATTGTTTTATTTAACCTTCCTATTCTCATTCTCTCCCCTCGGAATCTTCACTCACCTCATGTCCTGCGACCGTTGACTTTCTATGCTTATCACGGCATGCAGCGTCTTCCCTTCGCTTACCCACTTTTCTTGACGATGGGAGCAAAACAATAATATAGTGTGAGGACTTGTCACCTCGTCACCAGATGTTATGTTTGTGGTACCAGGAAGCTGTGTGGCCATGAATAACGCACACGAGAAACAGAGAGGTGAAGAATAAATGTGCTACTCTTTATTTTATTTGTAAGTCATCTACCCAGAATGTCCTCTCACATTATATTCAGTATATCACACATGGGGAAGTCTGACAGCAACCCGTAAGGGTCAAAATATACATGAGTACATAGCAGGGCGGCTACAGCATCAGAAGACCATGAACATACACTCAGTGGCCACTTTATTAGGTACAGGTGGTACCAGACAAAGCTACTGAGTATATATATTTATATAATAAAATATATAAATATATAAGGCATTCCAGAAATGTTAACATTCAAATGGCAGAGTTTTCAATGTGCAGCAAAGTAAACACAGAAAACTGTTATTTGACATCCCCACTATTAGAAAATAAATTGTTCAATTTTGCACTGCAGAATAAAATCATTGATCTGGCTGCTGTTTGAAAATAATAATTAATTCTTTCAATTTTCAAACACTCACTTCTTCAACCTTCTTAAATATTGCATCCACAAATTTTGAAGATGTGGTAATAATGGGAGCTGTAATAGATTGGAAGGAAACGCAGATTTACAGTGAATGGGCAGACAGGCGGCAGGTGAGACTTAATACAGAGAAGTGTGAAGTGATACACTTCTGGCAGGGAATGCTTCTAAAAGAGAGCGTGGGAAGAGAGAGACCTGGGAGTATGTGTGCACAGATCTCTGAAAATGACAGAGCATTTTGAGATCGTGGTTGCAAAGCTTACAGAATTCTGAGATTCTGAAGCAGAGGCGTGGGGCGTAAAATCAGGGAGGTCGGCTGTGTATAAAACACGGGAGTGTTCTATGCTGTACCAGACAGTTTAGCTCAGCAAAGGGGTGAAGGAACAAGAGGAAGTACTGAGATTTACTGGAATATCTCCATGGATGAGGGATTTCTGTTCCAAGTTTAGACTGAAGAAGGTGAGGCTGTTCACCTTGGAAGAGAGAAGGTGACAAAGAGACTTGAAACTAGTGGATCATAAACTCACGAGATGCTGCAGAGGCTGGAAATCCAGTGTTTTTGAGGAACTCAGCGGGTCAGGCAGCATCTATGGAGAGGAATAAACAGATGCCGTTTTGGGTCAAGAACCTTCATCATGATTCCAGCATTTTGAAGGCAGTGGAAAAGGTTTACAGAGAGAAATATAGAAAACTGATTGAAACAGTTGCTCCTTAGATTTCTAATAAATCTCTGCCCTCTCAGCTCTCTCGTTCTTGATTGTCCAACTTGGGGGAAAAAGGCTGAATGCCTTGACCCTATCTGTGCCCCTCATGACTTCATACACCTCTATCAGATTCCCATCCTGGGAAACTCCATAACCCAGTCCTTGAGTCCTAGTATCATCCTCATAAATCACCTCTGCACTCGTGACAGGCATTGTTCACAGTCGCATGGCAGTTAGCATTACTCCTTCAAGATCAGGGATCCATTCCCACTGCTGCCTGTAAGGAGTTTGTACGTTCTCCCCGTGACCACACGATTTCCTTGGGGTACTCTCGTCTCCACCCACGCTCTGTGTGAGTTGAGTGGGTATGTTATGTTGGTGTCAGAAGCACAGTGAGACTCACACAATTCTTGCTGACTTAATTTGACACAAAAGACTCATTTCACTGTATGTTTTGATTTACGTGTGGCAAATAAAGATAATCTTTATCTTTCCAAAGCAGGGTGACCAAAACTGAACACAATATTCCAAATATGACCTCACCAACATCTTGTACAATTTCAATGTAACATCCCAACTTCTGTGTTCAATATCCTGAATGAGGAACGTCAGCGTTCCAAATGCCTTCTTTCTACTTGCGACGTCACTTTCAACAAACCATGTACTTGTACTCAGAGCTTCCTTTGTTCTACAAAGTTTCCCATTCACTGTGCTCTGGCCAGTTTGTCCCAGGACTTGACCTACTGTCGGATGCATGTAAGGATACATATTGCTATTTCAGCCGATATATGGTGCATTTTCCCCCAGTTTCATCTGTCCATTATTAGAAGCCTCAACTTCGTATCTCTGGGCACCAAGCTCCAAAACTATTCCATTAATTTCCTACTTTTATCCTTTCTGTTTTCCTGAAGACATGTTAAAACCTCCCTGGCTGAGGTCTTTAAATATTTTCTTAAGTCTGGGGCCAAATCCTTGATAACATTACTGGATCTCTTGGGATATTTTATAGTGCTAACAGCTCTATATAATTTCACATTGTTGCATGAATCTTCATTAAAAAATAATGCTAAAAGTTTTATAAGGATGGTGCCAAGTTATAATGGCTAGGAAATCAGAACAGACAAAGGCATTTTTCGCTGGGAAAGAAGATTGAACAAAGTGCTAGAGGAACTCAGCAGGTCAGTCAGCATCTATGGAGAGGAATAAAGAGCCTACGTTTCAGGTCTTGATCCTTCATCAGGACTGCATAGAGAGGGGGAAGAAGCCAGAATAAGAAAGGGAGGGGAGTACAAGCTTGAAGGTGATTGGTGAGGCCAGGGGAGGGGGAATGTGGGTGGATGAAGTCAGAAGCTGAGAGGTGATAGGTGGAAAAGGAAAAGAGCTCCCATGGTCTACTCTTCTGTGCTATCAGATTCCTTCCTCTTCTGCTCTCCAGCAGAAAACCTGGGACCAAAAATGTGAGGGTGAAAGTCAGAAGAATCCTGTCTACCTGGAGAGAATTTCCTTATCTGTGACCTCAGATCAGATAACAGCTGCTAAGTGTTTCCTAATATTTGGATCACTTCAGAAATCATAGAGTGATAGAGCAAGCAGGCCGGGCCTTCAACACATGCAGTCTATGCCAAACTGTTACTCTGCCTGCTCCCATCATCCTGCACCCAGACCATACCTCTCCCATTCATGTACTTCTCTAAAATGGACCTTCTTCCACCACTTCCACTGCTAGCTCATTCTACACTCATGCCACCCTCTGAGTGAAGAAAGCTCCCCCTCAGGTTCCCCTTAAACACTTCACCCTTAACCTGTGCCCTCTAGCTCTAATCTCACGCGAACTCAGTGGGAAAAGCTTGCTTGCTTTTATCCTATCTATACATATCATAATTTTGTATACCTCTATCAAACCCCTCCTGCACTCCAGACAAAAAGAATCACCAGTCTAAGAAAGAAACTCCAAATTTGCCTTTTTTAAAAATCTCCTACCAGTATTGACATAATACATGGCATGATTACATAAAATATGCTGGAGGAACTCAGCAGGTCAGGCAGCATCTATGAAGGGGAATAAACAGCCAAAGTTTTGGGCCAAGACCCTGAATAGACAGTCAACGTTTTGGGCTGGTACCCTTGATGAAGGGTCGTGGACTGAAACGTTGATTGTTTGTTTATTCCTCTCCGTAGCTGCTGCCTGACCTGCTGAGTTCCTCCAGCATTTTGTGTCTGTTATTCTGGATTTCCAACATCTGCAGAATTGCTTCATCTCCTGTGATGTCGCAGTGGAAGTGACTCTGATGGTTTTTGATAAAAAGCATCAAGTGAATGAAATGAACTGAATATCAGTGCAGTAACAGAGTCTTTGATTGTTCTTGCTGTGCCAGTTAACCAGAAGCTTGCTAAACTCACCGACAGAAAACACGACCCCTACCCTCAACAGAGTTTCATCTGTTTCTGTACACTGATTTAATAATTGATTGCAGACTTTTTAAAAGCCTTTATTCCAGTTTATCTGTCGGAAACACAAAACGTCAAGAGCTCAGTTATTCGAATCCCTAGTGCAGCTAATTCGGAAACTGAGTACAGGCTTCAGGACTATAGCTCCGAGACAGAATCAGTACATATAAAAGACAGCTGTCTTTTACTTAGTCAAACAGTATTGAGAAAAGCCCTTCAGTCCATCATGAGCATGCTAACCTCAAACATCCATTTACACTAATCTTTCACTCGTCCCATTTTATTCTTTCCTTATTTCCATCAGCTGCCCCCCCCCCCACCAGATTCTAGTGCCCCCTACACTCTAGGGCTATTTACAGACCATAAGACAATGTTGCCAACATTATGGAGGATCTGCCCCGGGTCCAACACATTGCATGAAGAAGGCATTCCGGCGACTCTGTTACGTTAGGAGTTTGAGGAGAACTGGTAAGTCACCAAGGACTCCAGCAAATAATTTCTATAGCTGTACTATGGACAGCATTCTGACTGGTTGTATCACAATCTGGTATGGAACCTCCAGTGTACAGGATTGTAACAGGCTCCATCACAGCCACAACTTGCCCCATTGTTGAGTACATCCTCAAGGGGGCAGCATGAAACTATAAGACATAGGAACAGAATTAGGCCATTTGGCCCATCGAGACTGCTCCGTCATTCCATCATGGCTGATTTATTAACCATCTCTGTGCTTCTCCCTGTAACTTTTGATGCCCTTACTAATAAGACCATAAGACACAGGAGCAGGATTAGGCCAACCAGCCCATCGACAATGAAGCAACCAATGAACCCCTGGCCCACACATCAGTGGGATGTTGATGGAAACCGGAGCACCTGGGGGAAACCCACGACATCAAGGAGAATATGAAAACTCCACACAGTCAGTGCCTGAGGTCAGGACTGAACCTGGGTCTCTGGAACTGTGAGGTGGCAGTTCTACTAGCTGTTCCAATGTTCCACTCATGTTATTAGTCATATAATCAAGGACACGACCCACACAGCCAACACACTTTTTGTCCCTCTTCCCTCCAGGAGAAGGTTCAGTAGGTTGAAGACCAGTACGGCCAGAATTGGGAACAGCTTCTTTCCAACTGTGATAAGACTGTTGAATGGATCCTGACCCGGATCTGGGCCGTACCCTCCAAATATCCGGACCTGCCTCTCAGTTTTTTTGCACTACCTTACTTTCCATTTTTCTATTTTCTATTTATTATTTATAATTTAAATTTTTAATATTTACTCTCGATTTGTAATCCAGGATCAAATTTCGCTGTGATGATTGTACGTTCTAGTATCAATTGTTTGGTGACAAAAAGTATAAAGTATAAAGTATAATTGGTCCTCCCATTGTTTGAACTTAATTTTGATTTTATTTTTATTTAGAGATACATCCTTGTGGCAGGTCCCTCCGGCCCACTGAACCTGCACCACTCAATTACACCCAGGTCACCAATTCTACTAACCCGTACGTCTTTGGAATGCAGGAGGAAAACCACGTGTTCGGGGGTGGATAAACAAGTTCCATACAGACCGCAATGGAATTGAAGCCAGGTCACTGTGGTCACTGCTGCTGTCAGGGTTAGTAAGGTGCGGGCATTCTATGTGGCAACAATTAGGACATCTAGCCCAATCCTCGCAGATTCAATTTGATACATTTCAGTGTATGTTTTGATGTACTGTACATGTGACAAATAAAGCTAATCTTTATCTCTTTAACTGCTATGCTATCGTGCCACCCCGTCACTATTTAGATATTTAAATAAAAGCATTTATTTTTTTAAAAAAATCAGATTGTGTATCAAGCTGAGAGAAGAAAGAATCACTGCTCAGACACATCAACAAATTAAGAAGAAGGAAATGCTTAAATAGGTTTATTTATCCTGTGGTCTTGAGTGAATAAAATACTAATTATGTGCTGGGAAGAACATTCCAGAAACCATGTGAGGTAATTTTTATTGGGGCCTTAACCTGATAAAACTAACCATTTTTGTTAATGATTTATTTTTAACCCGGCCCTCTTGGATTATCATCCCCTGTGTCACAACAGGAGCAGGAAGGGATTTTTCAGCCTTTTGAAACTTAGAGCTGTTTGCATCCCACACACACAATTGACTATTACTTATATTAGTTACTGTTATGCATTGTAGAAACTCAGTGTGCATAAAGTAGTTGAGTAAGCTAGGATTTTAGATAAATTCATGATAGCAGGGTCCAGGTGCATGCCCAAGGGATTAGGTAGAGCAATAGTTCGGCATGGACTAGATGGGCTGAAGGGCCTGTGTCTGTGCTATAGTGTTCTATGATTCTATGACTCTCACCCTCTACGTTTCTGCCTTCAAAAATAAAAACAGGACGGAGCAGGCGGAACTTAGTTATGATGGCACTAAATGGCAACTCCTTCGCTTGCATTTTTGGAAACAGCTCTATTTCTATCTTCAGTATCTCTATTTTTCCCTTTCAGGGTTCTTTACACGCTGACTTCAGTTCCTTGCAGGAATGGGACCCACCCTCGTAAATTTGTGACTGGCCGTTATTTGACATGCCAAGGATGAGGCCTAAGAGCTTAGCTTCCTTTGGGGTCCGAGATCTTGTGGCTCTGGACACAAGCAGATCGAAGGTCGGTGTCCCGGCAGGAGATCGGTGTGTCGTGGGAGTCGGAAGATCTCTGGCTCTGTGTCCCCAGAGACCTAAGATCTTTGAGTACAGAACTTTTAACATCATAAAACAGCGAGCTGTTTGTTATGTCTCCCCTCTTGCTCCATTATCAGGGAGAGAGAGAGAGCCTGTGGTATGTCGAATACTGGGTGAACAAGTAGTCTTTGGGGTACTGCAAGTCTGTGTCTTTGCTGTTGCTTTGCTGTACACTTGAGTGCTGGGTGGCGGGTGCCAATGTTTTTTTTGTTGGTGGGGAAGGGGGATCGTTGCTTTGTTGCTGCTTACGGGAAGGAGAGAGGGGAGCTGGGGGGGACTTTGGGGTTCTAACATTTCACTGTCATTTATTCTTTGGGGGCACTCCACTGTTTTCATGGATGATTGCGAAGAAAAAGAATTTCAGGATGTATATTGTATATATTTCTCTGACATTAAATGTACCTTTGAAACCTTTGAAAAATTAACGGAGGAAGGCTTTATTCAAAGTTCGAAAACTCTCATTTTACACGGTAATTGAACACCACGAAGAGAGCCCTGCATCCTGTTAATGATCCATTGTAACTCGCAACAACCTTCTACACTGTCCACAACACCACCAACCTTTGTGTCACCTGCAAACTTCCTGACCCACCTTCCCACTTCCTCATCCAAGTCATTTATAAAATTCACGAGGGATTAGAAACTCCTTCTCATGTGCTATGAAGTTTACTGATGTGATTGTTTTTATGAAACTGATGGCCATTATTTGATAAATCAGCAACGAACAAAGCTCAGGGGACTGAGATTTCTTCGTCTTGCCAAAGGATGTCCTAAAATACTTGACATCTCTCCTGCTATGATGTTAACGAATTACATTCATTATACATTAGATGGAGAGAAGCAGATGGTTTGAAATGACCACGAGGCAGTAATGCTATTTCAGGAGTTGATGTGAACTAAGACTTAATATTCAACAGTTTTAAAAATCAGAACTTCATGTTTTCACAAAAGGGAAGCCCAAATTGATTAAGGAGGACAGCCAGATTGTTTATCTAGACCATTCCAATGGGCATTCACATGAAAGTCAACCCAGAAGCTGAGATTATGGTACAAGTGTGAGGATTCAGAGAAGTCTCTATTCTATTGGATTGCCTCCAACTGTAGAGAGCAATAGTTAGCTTACTTTAGGTACAGGGAATTGTGAGTTGAACTGCACCATGGACGGTCCCAAGCCTGGCTGTAAAAGGAGGAGGGTTGGGCATGAGGATAGCAACCCCAACACATAGAAGCTACAGAAACTCCCAAGACCTCATCCCTGGGAGAGGAAGGGACTTTGAAAGACTGGCTTAGGACAGAAGACTCTGGCAAGTTGCTGTTGTTGGCCTGTGCCCCAATAGGTGTAATGGGCTTAGCAAGAAGAAGAAGAAGGAGAATTGTGAGTTGGGATTTCATACACATTTAGTGGAATTTGTTTGAAATCCAGTCGTCACAGAGACTGCTGATGCTGCCATCTGAAGCAACAAAAAATCTGTCGGAGGAGCTCAGCAGGTCAAGCAGCAGTTTGGAGTTAAAATGAGTTGTTGATGTTTCGTGTGGAAGCCTTGCATCAAGACCCTGAACCTCTTAATTGCTTATTCCCTGTCTGTTGGCCTTCACTGACTTCTTTATAACAATGTCACAGTCCATTTGAACATCAATACAGCCCAATCACGCAGTACTTAACAAACACTGCTTTTTCTGTTATGTGCATGAAATGAGCTAAGGTGCTCAAAAGGCAGGACTTCTTGGTGGCCACCCACTTCAATTCAACTTCCCATTCCCATTCCAACATGTCGGACCACGGCTTCCTCGATGAGGCCATCCTCAGAGTGGAGGATCAACACTTCGTTTTCTATCTGGGTAGCCTTCAATCTGATGGCATGAAAATCAGTTTCTCAAACTTCTGCTAAATTCTCCCTCTCTCTGCTTCTATCTTATTGCATTCCCCATTCTGGCTCTTAGTTTACTTCTTCTCTTCTCCTCACCTGCTCATCACCTCTCTCTGGTTCCCTTCCTCCTGTCCTTTTTTCCATGGTCCTCTCCCCTCTCCTATGAGATTCTTTTTTCTTTAGCCCTTCACCCCAAACACTCTTCCAATTACAAGGGAGAAACACCAGTAGTTATATTTCATGGAGAGCATTCTAACAGGTCGAATCACTGTCTGGTATGGAGGGGCCACTGCACAGGATTGGAAAAAGGTGCAGATTGTTGTAAACTCAGTCAGCCCCATCATGGGCATCAGCCTCCCCACCATCAAGGACATCTTCAAAAGGTGATGCCCCCAAAGGGTGGTATCCATCATAAGGACCCCCACCACCCAGGACATGTCCTCTTCTCATTACCACCATCAGGGAGATGACACAGGAGCATGAAGATCCACATTCAATGTTTAGGAACTGCTTCTTCCCCTCTGCCTTCTGATTTCTGAACAGTCCATTAATCCTTAAACACTACCTCAATGTTTTTGCTCTGTTTTTAACACTACTTATTTTTTTATATATATACAGTTTTACAGCATTTGCAGAATCTCATGTTTTCCCCTTGCAAGATGCAATTTACCCTTCTAATTACTTAGAGTAATAAAACATTACAGCACAGAAACAGGCCTTTCAGCCCATCCGGTCTGTACTGAACGTGTTGTTCTTTGTTAACATTTTGTACTTTGTGTACAGGGAAGTCCAGATTCTCAGGACAGCTTCAGCCTCTTTCCATTTACACAATATCTTATGGTCAATAGATTTTTGGATGCTAAGGGTGTCTAGCTTGTGTAGGGAGGTGGTAAACATCAGTTAATGAATGGCAGAACAAGTAGGAGGAAGCAAATGGTCTATTCCTGCTTCTATTTTTCATCTTCTTTCTTCTAATCAAACTGCCCCTGAGATGTCTCCATAAGACCCTTCATTCAAGCTGATAACAGAATCATAGAGTCACAGAGCACAACAGCACAAAAAAGGCCCTTCAGCCCATCTGGACTGTGCCAAACTGTTAATCTGCCTAGTCCCATTGATCCACACCTGGACTGTAGCTCTCCATACTCCTCCCATTCATGTACTTAATAAAACTTCTCTTCAATACTGAAATCAAACCAGCAACCATCACTTCCACTGGCAGCTCGTTCCATACCTGAACCTCCGTCTGATTGAAGAAGTTCCCCCTCACGATCTCTTTAAAAAATTCATTTTTCACCCTAGATCTCTAGTTCTAGTTTTAGACAAACCTCAGTGGAAAAAACCTGCTTGCATTTATCTTATCTTTACCCCTTGTAATTTTGTATACCTCTAATAAATCTCCTCTTATTCTGCTACGTCCCAGGAAATGAAGTCCTAATCTACTCAACACTTCCCTATAACTCAGGTCCTCAAGTTCTGGCAAATTCTTTGATATTCTGGCATCTTCCTCCTTCCTTCTCAATCCTGAAGAAGGGTCTCAGCCCAAAACATTGACTATTTATTCTTTTCCATAGATACTGCCTGATCTGCTGAGTTCCTCCAGCATTTTGTGTGTGTTGCTTTAAATTCTTTGTGAATTTTCTCTTGACTCTTTCAATCTTATTTTATTTTACTTAGAGACACAGTCCTTCCGACCCAATGAACCACACCAACCAGCAATCCATGTATTTAACCCTAGCCTCATCCCAGGACTATTTGCAATGAGTAATTAACATACTAACTGGCATGTCTTTGGACTGTGGGAGGAAACCAGAGCACCTGGAGGAAACCCATGTGTTCACGGGGAGGACTTAGAACCTCCTTATAGAAGATGCTGGAATTAAACTTTGAGCTGTAAAAGTGTCACGCTGACCACTACATTACCGTTGTGATCCAGTGACATTATTCACATCTTTCTTGTAGGTACATGACCAGAAGTGCGCATAATACTCCAAATTTGGTTTCGCTAACATTTTATGAAATCCCAACGTAAATTTATCTACTTCTGTAAAAGTGCTTTCCCGCCATAAATGACAAATAAACTCTTCTCAGGCTTCCAGCGTTTCAATGACAAACTCTGCCATCTTCAAATGAAGATGGTGGAGTTTGTTATTGAAACTTCAGTTACGATCAATACCCGTACCCAGCTGGAAGCCCAAGTTTATTTGTTATTTACAATTATTTGTCATATGTACATCAAAACATTGAAACATGGAGAGAAATGCATTGTTTTGTGTCAATGCACACAGTCTGAGGGTTTGACTGGGGACTGCTCACAAGTGTGGCCATGCTACTGGTGCCAACATAGCATATCCACAACTCACTAACACTAATCACACATACTTGGAATACAGGAGGAAACAGGAGAGTCCGGAGGAAACCCACTTGGACACAGGGAGAGAATCTCCTTACAGAAAGTCCTGAATTGAACACCAATCTTACAGCTGGCTAGGTGTTACACTGTCAAATGTGATAGTACACTTTCTATTGTAATGTGTATGCTTGAAAATTGCAACATCTCTGTCCCCTCCACAGGAGTCTTGTTATAAAGTTGTGATTTAGAGGTACAGCACAGTAACCGGCTCTTCTGGCCCAACGAGCCCACGCAGCAAATTCACCCTTGTGACCAATTAACCTACTAATCCGTATGTTTTTGGACTGTTGGAGGAAACCGTAGCACCAGGAGGAAACCCACACGGTCACAGGGAGAACGTATAAACTCTTCATCGCCAGCGATGGGATTTGAAACCCGGTTAGTTGTCGCTGGCGCTGTAAAGCGATTGTGGTATCCGCTATGCCACTGTACCGGATAGTTGGGGGATGATCTTGCCCACCACACCCATGTTCCATGATTGAACTCAAAGACGAACTCGTCCACCATGATTTAAGATGGTGGTTAGTAGACATACACACACTGGCTCTACATCAGGAGACGTGAGAGCTCTCTATTCAATACTCCAAACACAGCAAGGAAACATAAGAAAACTTTCTGTTACAATGTTTATACAATTAAGCAAGAAGGCATTAAATTTCTACAATGGCTTTCAGAGAGTCCCTTGGCATTTTACCTGACTGCAGTTAATAGACATTGCTGTAATGTGAGGCTTGTAGCAATTGGTTTATACAAACCCAGTTCCAACATACAGCAAAGTGATGGAAAGAGTTATGAAAGTTGCTCAACCACTGTGTCAGGGTTTGAATGTTGTCACCTGCTACAAAGTGAAACCAAGCAACATACGTGATACACGAGGAAATCTGCAGATGCTGGAATTTCAAGCAGCACACATAAAAGTTGCTGGTGAACACAGCAGGCCAGGCAGCATCTCTAGGAAGAGGTACAGTCGACGTTTTGGGCCGAGACCCTTCGTCGGGACTAACTGAAAGAAGAGCTAGTAAGAGATTCGAAAGTGATATACGTAAGCACCTTCATGAACCCCAACAGCCCACAATGATCCTGTGATTTCAGTCTCTGAGGCCAATGTGAGAGCACCCTTCAGGAGGGTGAATCCACTGAAATCATCTGGCCCAGAATGGGTAGCTGGCCGAGTAATGCAGATCTATGTTGAGCAACTGGCTGGAGTTTTCACCGATACCTTTAACCTCTGAGGTACCCACCTGCTTTAAGCAGGCTTCAATAATATATAAGAGGAATGTACTAACCTGCCTTAATGTCTATCATTCAGATGAACTTTGAGAAGTTCTTTAAGAGGTTGGGTGATGAAACATATCAACTCCTACCTGAGAAGTGACTTGGATTCGCTCTAATTTGCCTACTACCACAACATGTTAACAGCAGATGCCATTTCATTGGCCCTTCACTCAATCCTGGAACATCTGGACAGTGAAGATGCATACATCAGGATGCTCTTCATTGATTACAGCTTGACATTATATATTATCACCCCCTCAAATCTTATTAATAAGATCCAAGACCTAAGTCTCAGTAAATCCTTGTGCAACTGAATCCATAGTTTCCTCACTTCCAGACCCCAGTCAGTTCGGATTGGCAACACTATTTCCTCCACAATCTCCCTCAGCACAGGTGCACCACGGGGCTGTGTGCTTAGCCCTCCTGCTCTACTCACTTTATACTTATGACTCTATGGTTAAACACAGTTCCGATGCCATATTTAAGTTTGGTAATGAACACCACTCTCGTCAAAGTTGGTGACAAGTCAGCATATAGGAGGGAGATTGAAAATCTGGCTGAGTGGTGCCAAAACAACAACCTCTCACTCAATGTCAGCAAGACCAAGCAGCTGATTATTACTTACAGGAGGAAGAAAGCAGCATTTATAAGTCAATCCTCACTGGAGTGTCAGAGGTGGAGAGGATAAGCAACTTTAAATTCCTGGTGTTATCTTCTCCTGGGTCCAGTATGTAAGTGCCATTACAAAGACAGCAAGGCAACACTTCTACTTTTGTAGAAATCTGCAAAGATTCAGCATGTTATCGAAAACTTTGACAAACTTCTACAGATGTGTGGTTATATCTATGAAGTTTCTCAGTCATCCAGGTTATTGTATATCAAGCAGTAGTAAAGACGACTGGACTTGCCAACCTACAAACACACTCAGACAGAAACTTGTCCACCCCAAGGCTCTTACACTCAAACATAAACAGAGCAATATTGTATATGCTATCCAATGCAATGAGAACTGCACAGATCGGTATATCGGGGGGACAAAACAACCATTTCACAAACGGATGGCCTAACATAGGGGGTTAACACCTCAGGTCAAGTCTCAGCTGTATATCTACACCTAAAGGACAAGGGACACTCCTTTGATAATAACAATATACACATTTTGGACAGGGAGGACAAGTGATTTGAAAGAGGGTATAAAGTAGCTTTGTCAGACTGGAAAATCTATCCCTGAACAGAGGGTATGGCACCATCTATCAGCTACTTACAATGTAGTCCTAACATCTTTACCCCGGCGTCTCCACAGCAGTTCACACCCCCATTTATGCAAAGATAAGACTAATGACCCTCTCATTACCTCTACGACTCTTATCAATCCTTGTGTGATTGCTATACTGTACCTTTGAACAACTCACAGAGTTTGTAAGCTGAAAAACTACCTACTGTGGATCAGAACTGAAGAAGCCTCTTGGATGAGTGGCAAAATGTCTGCTACGGCAACACAGCCAGTCCAGTTGCCTTGATTTACTACTGCTTGAGATTGGTCATGTCACAACCTGGAAAGGAAACACCAATGCCCTTGAACAGAAAAGCCTACAAAAAGAAGTGGATATAGCCTAGTTCATCACGGGTAATGCCTTCCCCACCATCAAACACATCTACATTGAGCGCTATCACAGGAAAGCAGCGTCCATCATCAAGAACCCCCAAAATTCAGCCCATGCTCTCATCTCATTGCTGCTATCAGGAAGGAGGCACAGGAGCCTCTGGACTCACACCACCAGGTTCAGGAGCGGTTACTAACCCTCAGCCATCAAGCTCCTGAACCAGAGGAGATGGCTTCACTTGACTTCATTCACCCCAACACTGAACTGAATACAACCTTTGAGATAATCTTCAAGGACTCTTCATCTTGTGTTCTCTCTATTTATTGCTTATTTATTTATTATTGCTGTTCCTTTCTCCTCTTTGTTTTTGTATTTGCGCAGTTTGTTGCCTTTTGCACTTCGGTTGTTTGTCTATCATGTTGTGTACAGTCTTTCATTGATTCTTTGCATTTATTATGAATGCCCACAAGAAATTTAACCTCAGGGTTGTATATGGTGACATGTATGTAGTTTGATAATAAATTTACTTTGAACTTTGAAGTTTGGAACTCTGAGTATGGATATTGTTGGAGGGATAATGTTGGCTTGAGCATCAGCATAACTGTCTGCTCGCCAGCGGTGTTCTGCAGGGACTTGTTCCGGGACCTCTTCTGTTTGTGATCTTTTACAAATGAAATGGATAAGGAAGTGGAAGGGTGGGTTATTAAGTCTGCAGATGACACAAAGTTTGGTGGAGACGTAGCTAGTATAAAAGATTGTTGTAGGTTACACCGGGACATTGACAGGATGCAGAGCTGGGTTGAGAAATGGCAGAAGGAGTTCAACTTGGAAAAATATGAAGTGACTCACTCAGAAAGGTTGAATTTGAAGGTAGAATACAGGGTTAATGACAGGGTTCTTAGCAGTGTGGAGAAACAGAAAGATCTTGGAGTTTACGCCCACAGATCCCTTAAAGTTGCTATACAAGTCAACAGGGTGGTTAAAAAGGCCTTCATTAGTTGGGGGATTGAATTTAAGAGCCATGTGGTAATGTTGTGGCTCTATATATCTGATTAGGCAACACTTGTAGCATCTTATGAAACTGAAGCCCCAGTTACACTCTGAGAAGGTGTAAAGCACCTGATGGTACAAGTGGAAAGGAGGAATGTAGCTTAACACGCTGCCCAATATTTGGCCTTTTAAAACAAAGAGGTCAACATTAAAGAAGATAAAAGACGTACATAAGTGATATGTTTTACCTGCTGCTCAATATTTATCACTTAACGATAGAAGATAACAGTTTACTTCAGAATGGATCTTGGGATTGTGTGGTGATCACTTTAGGGCCCCATATCTAAGAAAGGATGTGCTGCCATTGGAGAGGGCCCAGAGGAGGTCTGATCCCAGGAATGAAAGGATTAATGTATAGGGAGCGTTTGACGGATTTGGGACAGTACTCTCTGCAGTTTAGAAGAATGGGGAGGGGGGTGGGTTTCATTGAAATCTGTTGAATATTGAAAGGCCTAGATGGAGTGGATATGGAGACAACATTTCCAATAGTAGGGGAGTCTAGGACCACAGCCTCAGAATACAAGGATGTCCCTTTAGAACAGAGATGAGGAGGATTTTTTTGAAGCTAGAATGTGGTGAACCCGTGGAATTCATTGCCACAGATGGCTGTGGAGGCCAAGTCATTGTGTATATTTAAAGTGGAGGTTGATAGATTTTGATTAATAAAGGTGTTAAAATTTGCAGGGAGAATTGGATTAAGAAGGATAATAAATCAGTCATGATAGAATGGCAGAGCTGACTCCATGGACCAAATGGCCTAATTCTGCTCTTATGTCTCGTGGTCTTATGGTGAGATCATCTACTACATTGAATTGTATTGACAATAAAAAAAGGCTACAGTGGCCACCTTGAGAGTATTAAAAATGATGATTTTTCTCTTCACAACTGGTAATAAATATTCTTAATTAAAGTAGTTTTTCTTTGTATGTGGTGTCACAGTCAGGAGTCCCAGGCTACCACATGTAACCAGCTGTGCGGTATAGTTCCCTCCTTCGTATTCAGAGAATGTGACACCCCACACCTCAGTAGCTGACTTCCCCCACCCCCACCAATTTCCTCTTACACCACTATTGGGCCTGTCTAAAGGACTTTCACGAACATTTCCATTCTATCCTGTTCTGTCAAAGGAAGCAGTGGTCATTCAATCTTCTGGAAAAAACATGGGTGGACCACTAAGGTGGGTAAGAAGCATGACAAGCCAAAGGGAATTACTGTGACACGGGCTAGCATGGAAATCGTAGGCTAAGATTCAGTGAATGAGACGGATGGGATTCACATCCAAAATGCTGGAGGAACTCAGTAGGTCAGGCAGATAGATAGATACTTTATTGATCCTAAAGGAAATGATAGTGTCACAGTAGCATTACAAGTGCACAGATACAAAAATATTAGAAGGGAAGGAAGAAAGAATAAAAAAAAGTTAGCTCAAACAGTCTAACAGGAGGGATTCATCACTTCCCCGGCGATAGGTTGACTCATTATAGAGCCTAATGGCCAAGGGTAAGAATGACCTTATACAGCACCCTTTGGAGCAGCGCAGTTGATGGATTTTCCGTAGGGTCCTTTGTTCTACCGTAGCCTCCGGTGTGTCCAGTTTGACTCCTATAACAGAACCAGCCTTTCTGATCAGTTTATTGACCTTGTTGGCATCACTTGTGTTGACACCATTGCCCCAGCACACCACCACATAGAAGATTGTACTGGCAGCAATAGAACATGGTAGAACATGTGAAAGAGAGGCCTGCATACTCCAAAGGACCTCAAGAAGTAGAGGCGACTCTGGCCCTTCTTGTACACAGCCTTCGTGTTTGTGCTCCACTCAAGTCTTTAATCCAGGTGCACTCCAAGGTACTTGTAGGTCCTCACCACATCCACGTCCTTACCATCTCCTTTGTCTTACTGATGTTGAGCTGCAGATGATTCAGCTTGCACCATTTGACAAAGTCCTCCACCTGGGCCTTGTATTAATCCTCCTGTCCTCCATTTATACACCCAACTATTGCTAAGTCATCAGAAAATTGCTGCAGATGACATAACTCAATGTTATATCTAAAGTCCAAGGTATACAGGGTAACAGGAAGGGACCCCAGTGCTGCTTATAGTCATGTCTGATACACAGCTCTGAAGCCCCACAACTGTGGTCTGCCAGTCAGGTAGTCCATTATCCAGGATACAATGGAAGTGCCAACCTGCATTAAACGGAACTTTCCACCCGGCAGTGAGGGCTGTATGATATTGAAGGCACTTGAGAAATCAAAAAACATAATCCTCACAATGTTGCCCTGCTTATGGATATCAATTGAGCATCTATGGAAGGGAATAAATTGTTGACACTTTGGGGCAAAACCCTCAATCATGTGCTTGGTTTTGGGGCTGAATGTCCCTTTCATGCTTCAGTAATTCAGTAAGACTCCTCCTCTGCTCCTTTTATTCTGGCATTATTCACCACCCGCCCCCCCCCCACCACCTGAAAGGCACTGATATTTCATAAGGAACCCCTGGTTGTTTTGTTCTGCTTTTCTCCTCCTTAGACTGTAGGAGAATGAGGAAAGACTTGATAGAGGCATACACAATTTGATAGGCCTATACCTACAAGATAGGGTGGCAGGGTAGACATACATCTCTACAAAAAGGAGGTGTAAGGTGCTCCTTCCCTCTGCTTAGCTCCCTCACACTCCCCTCCCCCCCCCACCGATCAGGGTCATGTGAAACCACGGGAGCAGGTGGTGGATGGTCGTATGAGCAGCTAGCGCAGGTCACAAGTCCTGGTTATGTGACCACTGACTCCAGGCAGATAATCTCTGAAGAGTATTGATAATGGCTGGAGTCACCCGTCTTAGCAACATAGAAACATAGAAAACCTACAGCACAATACAGGCTCTTCGGCCCACAAAGCTGTGCCGAACATGTACTTACACGAGAAATGACCTAGGGTTACCCATAGCCCTCTATTTTTCTGAGCTCCATGTACCTGTCCAGGAGTCTCTTAAAAGACCCTATCGTATCCACCTCCACCACTGTCATTGGCAGCCCATTCCACCCACTCACCACTCTCTGCATAAAAAACATACCCCTGACATTTCCTCTGTACCTACTTCCAAGCACCTTAAAACTGTGCCCTCTCGTGCTAGCCATTTCAGCCCTGGGAAAAAGCCACTGACTATCCACACAATCAATGCCTCTCATCATCTTATACACCTCTATCAGGTCACCTCTCATCCTCCGCCGTTCCAAGGAGAAAAGGCCGAGTTCACTCAACCTGTTTTCATAAGGCATGCTCCCCAATCCAGGCACCATCCTTGTAAACCTCCTCTGCACTCTTTCTATAGTTTCCACATCCTTCCTGTAGTGAGGTGACCAGAACTGAACACAGTACTCCAAGTGGGGTCTGACCAGGCTCCTATATAGCTGTGACATTACGTCTCAGCTCCTAAACTCAATCCCACAATTGATGAAGGCCAATGCGCTGTATGCTTTCTGAACCACAGAGTCAACCTGCGCAGCAGCTTTGAGTGTCCTATGGACTCAAACCCCAAGGTCTAGTCTTGTAAAGACATTGCCCAGAGAAGGCAATGGCAAACCACTTCTTTTTTAAAAAATTGCCAAGAACAAATCATAGTCATGGAAAGACAACGATTGCCTACGAGATACACACATAATGAACAAACAATACAAAAATGAGGAGTTTAGATAGGGTAAATGCAAGCAGGCTTATTCCACTGACTGGAACTAGAGGTCATGGGTTAAGGGTGAAAGGAGAAATGTTTAAAGGGAGCATGAAGGGGAATTTCTTCATGCAGGAGGTGATGAGAGTGTGGAATGAGTTGCCAGTGGAAGTGGTGGATTTGGATTCAATTGCAACATATGAGAGAAATTTGGAAGGTACATGGCTGGGAGTGGCATGGAGGGCTATGGTCTAGGAGGGAGTCGACAGATTTATAAGTCGGCATGAACGAGATGGGCTGAAAGGCCTGCTTCTGTGCCCTATGACTCCTTATGAGGAGTTGAATTTATTATCGTAAGCACAAGAACATACATGCATTGGTGCAATGAAAAACTTAAGAGATACAGCATGGAAGCAGACCCTTTGGGCCAAATGGTCCATGCCAATAGTTCTGTACAGACTAAATGGGCCGAGGGGCCTGTTTCTAGGCTGTATTGTTCTATGATTCTATGACAAGTGAAAGCTTCATTCGCCGTGTCAGAGAGACCAAAAGGGAAGATTACAGAAACAAAAAAAAAGACAGTATACATTTGGCAAGTGGTGTACGTACTGCATATTGGATGTAGTATTTTACACGTGCTGAACTCTGATTATGAAATTCGGCTCCATTGAGATTAATAGAAGCGCAGTTCACAGCTCATGTATTCGTAGATTCTGCCCTTATACAGACAATAGAGGCGAATTTCCACCCAAGTCCGCCCCAGACTGCTGAGCAACATTAATTTATTTTTGGGTGGCTGAATTGGGGCTCAAACTTTGCCGTGAACAGCAACGCCCCCCGTTACCGAGACATTTTCAAAAGCCTCTCGGTTGCTCGTGAAATGGAAATCTTGAATAATTCACACAGAGAAAAGACCTCATTAAAAGGAGAAAGGTTACTGCAGAAAGCATCAACGCTGCCAAGTAAGGTATCGGCGTCTGCATCGAGAATTTGTGTTTGTAAGCCAGAAATTCCGAACGGTAGGAACTCTTTTAAAGCAACTGTATACAACGATGGTGTGATTTCGGAAGCCCAGTTGGGAGTGCAGGCAGCGGAAGGGTTAAAACAACGAACTAATGAAGGAAATAGTATAAAACAGATTCCTGATTTCTGACAATTTATTAGCACAAGATAAAACACTGCGGTGATTTTGCCGGCGTCTGCAAGAGGTATCAAACCACTCCTCACTATGAGCCTCTCTCCCCTCCCCCCACCATAGCACCACCAATCGCATCTCTTTCATTCCTTTGACAAAGCCGCCAGTTTATTCAACATTGCAAAAAGCTCAAATATAAATATATGTTAGCCAGCAAGCAAAGGAGCAAAAGCCACTCGCTCGACTTAAAGCGAGATTGGTTTTCTTCTTTTTTAAATCCCAGCTCCTCCCTGGTCCCAGCGATGAAATTTTGCTCTGGGCACAGTACAGGAAACCAGATCAAAGCCTTTTTTTTTAAAACCATTGTCACTGTAACAACGTCCATCCTTAAGGTTTCTTGTCCACATAATTCTTACTAAACACAAAAGCAACTCAGATGTTAGCCACCAGTGAGACAAAAGAAATTCCAATTTCCGAACCAACGGCAGCAAACAACATTTACCACCCCACACCCACCCGATTATTTATTAAAAAAAAGCTCTTTGCTGTTCACCTACCCGCGCTCTCTCCCTCCGATCGAACTGCATCAACGTCATACCTTGGATAGTAGTGAGCACTGCACTCACAGGGCACCTTGCTTGAGTTTCAAATCCCAAGTTGCCAATTCATCAGCATTTGCAACTGTCAGCAGGTTTGATGTGCATCATGTGGACCTCAACTATACCCCCCCATCCTCCCCATAACAACCCCCCAACACCACCACAACCACTACCACCACCCTCCTTCCCATACATATAATTATGTAAAATATGGTCCTGCAAAGAAATCAAGTCCCCTTTCTATATATTCTGGGAGGAATGGGGGAACATTATCAAATATTCACACATCGAACTTCAAAAACAAAAAAAAACAGCAATCAAATTGTACCTTGTATGTACAGAGAGGAGAGTCTTCCCTCGTATGCAAGCATCTGTTCATTTTTGTGGCATGCGCCATTCTGGCTGAGGGAGAGAAAATTGCAGGTATCCCACAGGGGAATGGGAGTCTGAGAGGCAGAGAGAGAGAGAGCGAGAGAGAGAGAGAGAGAGAGAGAGAGAGAGAGAGAGAGAGAGAGAGAGAGAGAGAGAGGGGGTGAAAGCAATTGGAAGAAAATAGATGAGAGTCAGAACGGATAAGACAAAGATGCAGAGGAAAAGGGTTATGGTGGGTCTTCAGAGAAGAAAGGAACGACTACTGACTGCTAAGTTAACTGTTAAGTGTTCGGAATGAGAGTATCAATATTTTCCAGTGTGGTTATTCAAGACTGCAGTTTAACAGCTTGTGGCTTTAAAGAGAACTGGTACCTTCCAAACGAGAAAGGCTGCTGCCTCTACAAGTAATACAAAGCGGCAGGGTTTTCGTAAGGTGCCAGTGAGAATTATCTTCTGACTTCTTTCTAAAGCACACTGCAATGCACAAAACCAATGACACTCTGTGCTCAACAGCCAGGTTATATTTTTCAGCTGTTGGTATGAATAGTTTGAAAGGTTCATGTGACCAGCCACACACATTTAGAGCATTTTGAAGACAGATGGCATCTTTTTATGGTTCAAACTAAAAGCGTTTTACAAGCCAATCTTTGATTAAATGGAGACACTTTGCTAGTGCAGGGAAAGTGAGGGTATTGTTGGTTTAAATGGTAATATTGCTAATATGTTTTTGTTGAGTCATCTTTCTTGATAGGAGATTTTTGGCTAACTCTTCCCATCACCCAGGAGTTATCTCCTCTGAGAAATTGTGTTCAGTTCTGGTCACCTAGCTGCTGGAAAGATATCAATAAGTTTGAAAGAGTGAGTGGAGAGGAAATTTATAAGGATATTGCCTGGATTAGAGGACCTGAGCTGAGGAAAGGCTGAATAGGTTAGGACTTTATTTGCTAGAGTGTAGGAGAATGAGGGGAGGTTTGACAGAGGTATACAAAGTTATGAGAGGTGTAGACAGGGTAAATGCAAGCAGGCATTTTCCACTGAGGGTTGTGTGAGACTAGAGCTAGAGGTCATGGGGTAAGAGTGAAATGTTTAAAGGGAACATGAGGGGAATCTTCTTCACTCAGAGGTTGGCGAGAGTGTGGAACGAGCTGTGATGGTAGTGTGTCAATGGGACTAGGCAGTATAATAACTTGGCTTGGAGTGGACTAGGTAGACTGAAGGACCTGTTTCTGTGGTGTAGCCCCCTATGACTCTTTATGACGAGTCGAGTTCATTGTCATAAGCGCAAGTACATGTATGCATAGGTGCAGTGAAAAACTCAAAGTTATAGAGTCATGCAATGCAGAAAGAGACCATTTGGCCCACCCAATCCATGACAATCAAGATACCATTCAAGCTACTCCAGTCTGCCAGCATCAGAGAGAGAGAGACACACACACAAGAGATTGGAAATGCTGCACAAACTGCTAGAGGAATTCCGTGGGTCAGGCGCCACGTGAGGAATGGTCAGATGTCAGAGTCAAAGTTTGTTGTCATATGAACAAGCACGTAGACAAATAATTTGTGCAATTAAAAAAATACCTATTTATATATGTATAAGGACATGTATTATGGATGAGTACATATAGTATGTCTCTGGACTATGTACATGTTCAATGTATCATGTACAAATACAGTATATAGCATAGGTAAATTGGTAAATTATGCTGAGATAAATTGCACAACTTGTGGAATTAATAAATTTACCGATTTATCTATGTACAAGGACCCATACAGGTACTACGTACTTGTAAATGTTTTATGCATTACGTACTCAGCAGCAAAGGAAAGGCATCAAAATCAGCCTGAAGAAATACATTACGTTCAAAAATTGGGAAGACATTGCATTCAACAGATACACCTATAGAAAATCTGTTCGAGAGGGAGCTGTGCTACGTGAGAACAGCTTCCACTGTGCTGCAGAGAACAAGAGGCAGCTGTGAAAGGAGACACGGAACAACCAGAAGATCAACCACTAACCACAGCTGCCACTCACTCTTGCCCACACGGCACCAGAATATGTGGAACCTGGATCAGCCTCTACAACCACCTGAGGACCCACCAATTGACAACTTCTCAGTGAACATCACATTCGACTCAATAAATTAGTAAATTGGTAAAATGTGCGGGATATATCATTAATATAGTTTATGATTGTCATACGTACGGTGTCCGTACAGATAACTTCATTGTATAACATTGCATTGAGGTTTATTATCACAGACATATATTGTGTAATTTGTTGTTTTCTGGTAGCAGTACATAAAAAATACTGTAGATTACAAAATTAAAAAAAATACTGTAGATTACAAAATAAAAAAAAACTGTAGATTACAAAATAAAAAAAAATAGTGCAAAAGAGGAATAGATAAGTAGCATTCATGGGTTGGTGGACTGTTCAGAAGTCTGATGTTCGAGGGGAAGAAGCTGTTCCTAAAACTTTGATTGTGGGTCTTCAGGTTCCCATACCTTCTGTAATGAGAAGATGGCAAAGTCCGAACTGTAAGGGTCCTTTATGACGGATGCTGCCTTCTTAAGGCTCTCCCTTTTGAAGATGTTCTTGATGGTGGGGGGTGGGGTGGGTGGTTTCTCTTGTGATGGAGTCACAGGTACAACCAAACCCTGGCTGAGTCTACGACCCTATAAGCCTCTTGTGATCCTGTGCTTTGGAGCCTTCATACTGCTAGTCAGTCAGAATACTCCCCATGGTACATCTGAACAAACTTGCTGGGGTCTTTGGCGGCAAACCAAATCCCCTCAAGCTCCTAATGAAGAATAGCCCCCGGCTTGCCTTCTGTGTGATTGTGTCAACCCCGAGCAGAAACATAAACCATCCCTCTGTCTTCACAGATGCCGCCTGACCTGCTGAGGTCCTCCAGCAGCTTAAGTCTCAGCTGAGTACAGGGCGACAAAAGGAAAGTGGGCAGGAAGAGATACAGAAAGGGGGAGGAATTGCTGGTGGATGGGATCCACACAACTCAAATCCTGTCACCCACATCAGCCACAGGTCTTCATAGGCTGGATATTCCAAAAAGGGATTAAGAATTGTTGAATGTATGGGTGCCTTTGCATTTACGCTGCTGACTTTGCTGGACACTGACTCCATAATTTTCTACAGTGATCCTGAGACTGATAGCTCAAAGTTCAAATTTCAAAGTAATTTTATTATCAAAGTACATACCATATACTACCCGGAGGTTCATTTTTTTTTTGCATGTATTCACAGTAGAACAAAGAAATGCAACAGAAAATCAATGTGCAGAAGAAGACAAATTGTTCAAATACAAAAAAAAACAAATAATGCTCAGTAAGTAGTAAATAAATAAAACTGAGAACATGAGTTGTAGAGTCCTTGAAAGTGAGTCCGTAGGTTGCAGGATCAGTTCAGTGTTGAGGTGAATGAAGTTATCCTCGCTAGTTCAGAAGCCTGATAGTTGAAAGGTG